>NW_022145538.1:0-583819 GCF_000002235.5 Strongylocentrotus purpuratus | reverse complement strand
TCTCCGGCTGGCTGAGTCGATGTGAATTTTCGGCACGATTTTCAAATTTTAAACCCTCCCCCCCCCCCTCGAAAATTCCTTCATACGCCCCTGTCATGTAGATCCTCAGTAGAGCTCATCAATACATAGACTATTATATTCAGATCAAGATAACACAAGGCAATCAGTCTACTTAAAATGCACACACATTTAAACATACGGGACTATTCTAGAGGTCTAGGCTACATTTAGTAAAGCTTGACCCGGCCCACTCTCATGCATTACGTCGTTATCAGCTTTATTCGTCATAAAATGAATAACACAACTTTGGTTTCTTACCGTACCAACGATACTGAGTGAAGAAAATCACTGCAGAATAGCGGATTATGTACAAGATTAAGATGTTGCTTCGATAAGAATCCCGTTGTTTGCAACGGGACAGCTGATCACGGCGAAGGTAAAATGTACTAGATTATTCCCGGCATGCTTTGCGATGAAACAACCGTGAAGACACGGATATTATCTGGCGGCCGCCGATAATATCTGGCGGCCGCCAGATAATTAACTGGCGGCCGCCAGATATTAACTGGCGGCCGCCAGATAATAAGTGGCGGCCGCCAATAATTAAGTGGCGGCCGCCAGATAATTAACTGGCGGCCGCCAGATAATTCTCTTAATTTATTTCGTAGGTGGCACTAATGGGCTTCCGTATAAATAACTCGAACTACGAGATAGAGTACATTGTCCTCTTTCTGTAGCTGCTTGTTTATTCCTCTGTTTGAACTTTTAACACAACCGTCATTTCGTGAAAACACAAATTACATAGAACGCTTTGATTTCGTTTTCACAAAGAGACGGCTCGTAGCACGCGTATAAAACATATGGATTTTTTATTGTGTGAAACAGTTTCATGATACTCAACAATGGCAGTAATGTAGTACAGCGAGTACGCAGGTAGGGGGGGGGGTTGAACCCTCCCTTCAGTTTTTTTTTATGTTGTATTTTGGATTTTTAAAAAAAATTATGCCAATGGCTGACCTAAAAAAGGCGACCTTACCCCCCCCCCCCAACGGAACAAATGTCAAATTTTTAAATTTCGAGACCCCCCCCCCCAAAAAAAGGTATCCTCTCCCACCCCTCCCCCCCCCCCCCCCACCGCTTATTCAGCGACTGGCTGAGTCGTTGCGATTTTTTGGGATCAAAAAAAAAGTATCCTCTAACCCCCCCCCCCCCCCCCCCCCCCCCCCCCCCCCCCCCCGGCTTATTCAGCGGCTGGCTGAGTCGTTGCGAAATTTCCGGCCCGATTTAAAAATGTTAAACACCCCCCTCCCCCCCCCCCCCCTCGTATTCAGCGGCTGGCTGAGTCGTTGCGAAATTTCCGCCCGAATTAAAAACGTGAAACCCCCCCCCCCCCTTGAAAAATCCTGCGTACGCTACTGATGTAGTATAATACATGTAAAAGTAGGCCTAGTAGTAAAGTAATACGTCTAGACGATAAACTCAAAGGTTTTTAATGTTAGAATCCCTGAAAGAAATTCCAATTGTTGTTAAAATTTGGTTGGACTCTGTAGATTATGATGATGTGTTTGATCTTGCTTTCATTAAAAGGTCAAACTCAACACATAAACAAATGCGAGGTGCTATTTGGTGTGGCGTACACATGGCAATCACATGATTGACTGATTGATTTTTATTCGACAAGCTTCCAACATACAACAATATACAATAATAACAGATCAGAAATAAGTCAGCTTGAACAGGATAACCCACGAAAGCTCGAGAGCTTATTTCCAGTGGGGTCCCTTACAGACATGTATAAAATTAATAATTTAAAATAGTAATAATTATTTACAGACAGATAAAAAAAAAGAAAAAAAAGAACACATATAACAGCATTAAACTGATGATAGAAATGATAAAAGTACAAGAACAAAAGAAGGAAAAGAAGAAAAAGAGGCTGAGGAAGAAGAGGAAAATAATGATGAATAATGTAATATTATATTAAATATGTTTAACATTTTTAAATCGGCCTGAAATTTCGCAACGACTCAGCCAGCTGCTGAATAAGCGGGGGGGGGGGGGGGGGGGTAATAGGAATATGATGGTAGATACAATTATGATCATCGCCTTACTTTTCTTACCTCCCTGTGCATTTGTATGCCTCGATAATGAAGAAATAACAATAATATTCTTCCTCTTCACCTCCTTCTTCCTAGTACATGTAGTAGGAGTAGTATTAGCAGCAGTATCACAATATAATGACAACAATTATTATTATGGTTGTGGTGTTACTAATTTTGGGTGGTGTTATTTTTGTAATTATTATACTTGTTATAGTAATATTATCCTTATCATGATTATTATCGTTAATATAAATTATTATTGTTATTATTATTATTATTATTGTTATCATTATGATGCATATGAACATAATGATTATGATGACGATTAGCATAAGTATATAGTATTCTTATAGTTGTTATCATCATTATTATTATCGTCTGTATTATCAGCATAATCTACAATGGCAGTAGTGTAGTATAGTACATGTAGAAGTAGGCCTAGTGGTATCGGTATCATTCTGATCCTTATCATCCTGATTATCTTTTGCAATACGTCTAGACGATAAACTAATGACAATTAACAATTGTCATGAATCATTGTCTTTAAGCTTACCATTAAATGCATCTGGTATTTGGTACTGGATGACTCAAATGGCAAAATGAACTTGTGTCCTATTCATTCTAGTAGTGCAGCGGCTTAGCAAGAAAATTGTGCACTTTTTGAGAAAAGCATGAAACTTCCAGCATAGTTTGCTTTCACCATAAGATTTATTTTCAGATGTGGAGGGAAGTCAGATTTGACCTCTGATGACCCTGAGAAGTCAAATCCAAAATGGTCGCTTGTCCGCATGGTCTAATGTACAAACACGCTTAACTTTTGAACCAAATACTCCAGAAAAACGTTTAAGGTGTCATTTCCAACTAAATTGGGGATGCCGATTCATGTGGTAATACTTTCGAGATCGCCAGAACTCAGGTGTTGCATTTAGTCAAGGTCAAGGTCAAAATTGACTAAAAATAGCAAGTTTTGAATAGTTACAAAAGGTTAAATTTGTTGTCAATTTATTTAGGAATGTTTCACCTGCATAGTCCGCCACCTTAATCCTTTTCAGGTAGTTTATTTCACAGTTTGATTTGACCTCTGATGACCCTGAGAGTCAAATCAAAATGGCCGCCAGTCCGCATGGGCTAATGTACAAACGCGGTAACTTTTGAACCAAATAGTCCAGAAAAACGTTTAAGGTGTCATTTCCAACTAAATTGGGGATGCCGATTCATGTAGTAATACTTTCGAGATCGCCAGAACTCAGGGTGTTGCATTTAGGTCAAGGTCAAGGTCAAAATTGACTAAAAATAGCAAGTTTGAATGGTTACAAAAGGTTAAATCCCCATTATATGTCATTTGTTCTCCCCTATGTTCTTAATTTATTAAGGATGGTTCCCCTGCCGAGTCCTCCACCTTAATCCTTTTCAGTTAATTTATTACAAGTTTGATGTGACCTCTGATGACCCTGAGAGGTCAAATCCAAAATGGCAGCCAGTCCGCATGGTCTAATGTATAAACGTGAACTTGAACCAAATAGTCTAGAAAAACGTTTAAGGTGTCATTTCCAACTAACTTGGGATGCCAATTCATTACGTTATACTAAGAGATCGCCAGAACAAGAGCCCCGGGAGAAGGCTCACGGGGCTCTTTTATTACTGACGGGGGCTCTTTTTTATACAAATATCCATTGAATTGGTACCTATGATACTCCTCAATTATTTGCTATTTTTTCATTATCATTTCAATCAGTATTTTCCCTCTTACAAATTTACAAGCTACATAGCTGTTACGGGCCTGTGTATATCAGGGGCGTACGCAGGGGGGGGGGGGGGGTTTGGGTTCAAACCCCCCCCCCCTCACCCCCCCCTTTGGTATTTTTTGTTGTAAACCTCCCTAATTAAAAATAAATTATTAAAAAAAAAAAAAAAAAAAAAATTATACCGACGGTTAACCTAAAAAAGGTGACCTTACCCCCCCCCCCCAACGAAGAAAAATGTCAAATTTTGAAATTTCGAGACCAAAAAAAAAAAAAAAGTGTCCGCTTGCCCCCCCCCCCCCCCCCCCCCCCTGAGCGACTTTTCGGCTGGCTGAGTCGTTGCGATTTTTTTTGGACTCCAAAAAAAAAAAAAAAAAAGTGACCGCTTACCCCCCCCCCCCACCCCCCCCCCCCCCCCCCTGAGCGACTTTTCGGCTGGCTGAGTCGTTGCGATTTTTTTGGACTCCCAAAAAAAAAGTGTCCCCCCCCCCCCCCCCCCCCCCCCCCCCCCCCCCCCCCCCCCCCCCCCCACTGAGCGACTTTTCGGCCGGCGCGATTTTCAAATTTTCGGGAGCAAAACCCCCCCCCCCCCCCCCCTTGAAAAAATCCTGCGTACGCCCCTGGTGTATATAATATATACGCATACAACACTGATCTTTATGATGTCTATAACGTGACATATCTTCTTCTCCCCTTGCAAACGAAAAAGAAAACAAGGTCATTAAAAGGGATTAAGCGACAAATAATGATTGTGATTCAAATTGATGCGAATATTTGTTTGAATAAGCACTGCTATTCACCCGAATCTTCTTTGTAAAAACAACTTTTACAAATCTCAGCCATGCTTACTGAGTTGAGACGTTCCATTCAATTTGAAATACCCATTACATAATACACTTCTCCTAATCTCAAAGTGATCTTACAGCACAGTGGCAGAATTGCATGGCTGAGATTTGTAAAAGTCGTTTTTACAAAGAAGATTCTGGTGAAAAGCATTGCTTATTCAAAAAAATCCTTGCATCAATTTGAATCACGATGATTATTTGTCGCATGGTCCTTTTATTAAATAACCTTGTTTTCTGTTTTGTTTGCAGAGGGAGAAGAAGCTATGTCACGTTAAGAAATCATAAAGATCAGTTGTATCGTGCGTATATACATTATGATACCAGAACAAATGTTGATTATCAGAATGTCATTTTGGAATACCTCTATACAAATACCACATTGTCTTTAGCCCGTATCAGTATTAGTATGATCCAATATAAAGCTATTATTCTTTATTTAATTCAGTATAATGCTTTTCCTCAAAAATAGTTTTGCTATTTTTTTAGGGTTGAGACGCTAAGACATGGTTTCAAATGTACCTTACACGAACCCTGAACCATTGCAAAATGATGGTGGTTCTCTCTCTCTCTCTCTCTTTATTTTAATCATCCATTATCAACTACATATAAAGCAGCAACCAAAAACTTAGGATTATCTGAGATAGGTGAAAGTAAGAGTTAAAAAGAAAGTCATGCTAAAACAGCGCTTCACTTCCCCCCGCCCCCTGAAAAAAATAAAATAGATTAGTAGTCCTCCTCTCCAGCATCCCCCCCCCCCGCTTTAATATCACATTTTCACTTGGCAGCACAAGGGGGCCGGGGGTGGGAGGAGGGGGTTAAACCCCCTAACCCCCCCCCCCCCCGTAGATCTGCCCATGTTACCATATCATTCCACGACATTTTGGTCTTCCTCTTCTCCTCAAAAGGGACTTTTAGGTTTGCGTGGACGTGGACGTGGACGTGTTACGTCCTTTTAAGGCACTGGCAGTCACATGTGACGTCCTTTTAAGCACTGGCAGTGCCTTAAAAGGAGGTCACACGTTGCAGTCCACGTTCTCATCGTGCAAATCTAAAAGTCCCTAATATTGATTTACTGGTCGAGGTTCATTATTTGCTGACAACGAAAATCTTCTCCAGGCCATGACCATGTTTCTGCCCTTGCGCGATCGCCTCCAGCTCCAACAGACATGGCGCGGCAGCGTGCACACGCACCGCTACTAAAGGCGCAGTAGGCCTATAACCACTGCTGACGGCGGCACTGCACTGCGAGCTGAATCGGTAAATAGGCCTACTCATAAAACGAGAAATCTTGCACGCTAATCTTAGTTCCATTTCATTGGTTTAAGGTTTGAAAATTGAAACTCAATATTGTGTTAAAGTTATAACAGAAAAGATAATCTTTATTTTATAATTCCACCGGGGCGATTTTTAATTTTGCAATCGCCCCCGTGAGCAACCTGACGGGGGCGATTATGTAGCTCACGGGGGCGAATCGCCCACCGCCCCCGTGTATTTTGAGCGCTGCTACCTGCCCACTGAACATGCTATATGCAAATGGTCAGTTACAAGACAAATAATGGTTTGGTGCTATAATTAGTGAAATAAACTAACTGATTACGATGGAGACTATGCAGGGGAACCACTCCTAAAGAAATTTGAGAACATAAGGGGACAAAAAAATGGGAAAACATTTTGTAACTATTCAAAACTTGCTATGTTTTAATCAATTTTGACCTTGACCTTGACCTAAATGCAAAGCCCCGAGTTCTGGCGGTCTCAAAATTATTACCAAAATGAATTGGCATCCCCAGGTTAGTTGAAAATGACACCTTAAACGCTTTTCTGGACTATTTGGTTCATGAGTTAAGCGTGTTTGTACAATTATTAGACCATGCGGACTGGCGGCCATTTTTTATTTGACCTCTCAGGGTCATCAGAGGTCAAATCAAAATGTGACATAAACTCACTGAAAGGGATTAAGGCGCGTAAATTCCTAAAGAAATTTGAGAACATAGGAGAGAACAAATGACAAATGAATGGGAAAACTTTTTGTAACCATTCAAAACTTGCTATTTTTTAGTCAATTTTGACCATGACCTTGACCTAAATGCAAAACCCTAAGTTCAAGCGATCTCAAAAGTATTACCAAATGAATTGGCATCCCCAAGTTAGTTGGAAATGACACCTTAAATGTTTTTCTGGACTATTTGGTTCAAAAGTTAAATGTGTTTGTACATTAGACCATGAGGAATAGCGGCCATTTTGGATTTGACCTCTCAGGGTCATCAGAGGTCAAATCTGACTTCCCTCCACATCTGAAAATAAATCTTATGGTCTAAACTAACTATGCTAGAAGTTTCATGCTTTTCTCAAAAAGTGCACAATTTTCATTATATTGGGAGCTTATCCGCTGTACTATAGTCTTCTTTATCTGTATTTTGTTTTATTCATTCAAGTTCTAATGTTTCTGACTGTTTTCAAGACAATATCTTTTTTGTCGATTATAGATCTATGTAGCTTGATATCTCACGGTAATTTTGAGAGAAAAGCATTCCAAGCAATGATTTCTGGCGGCGGCGGCGGCGGCAGGCTGCGACGGGTAGTCGAATGCTCGAGTACCCGCACGGTTGACAACTACTCGGGTACGATTTCTCGTACCCGAATATTCGGCCGCAAAAAAAAAATGTCCAGGCCCACGCTTACCCGTGCCAGGGAGAGCGAGGGCCGCTGGCATGGTACCGTCGGTAAAAATGTTTCCCACAAAAAAAAGGGGGCACTTTCTGGGGAAAAGGGAAATCTCAAAGCGGAAATGTACAATTTGATGACATTGGTATATACCCCTACACACAGAGAAAAATAGGTGTATATTGACTACTTGTCGCGTAAGTGACACCCCTTAGGGAGTAAATTTACTCCCCAATGTAGGGAGTAAATTTTTTTTTAATAAGAAGGTGAATTTTATACCCTTTATGATCGATTCCACACACTGTGGGGAGTAAATACGCCCTTCTTATGCACAGCATCAACAAACATTAATTATTGATCATCCCTCGAGCAATCAATCATCCATGCTTCGTTATCACCTAACAGTCACTGATTCTCACCCTTTTGTCTACGTTTCACTGCTCTAAAGAAATCAGATCAGAATGTCGAGTTATATGTCGAAAGGCTTTAATGCTTACCTAAACAACAGTTAGTGTGAACTCAACACAAGTGCAGACTGTAAGAACTAACTTATGGCTGGACGTATCGGTTCAAATGTAATGGAATTACCTAAATACACAATCCTGCCTTACCGAATATCTTCCCTATACTTACACGTATAAGAAGACAATTATGTACTAGCATATTGCTCGCTTTTCGCTCGCAGGACGTATATAGCAGACGGCAATCGGCGGATTAGACGACACTTGGTAGTGAATTTGTATGTGAGATTGCTTTGCTAAATATAAAATACAAGAACATTTTCCATATCTTTAAACTATCATTGATATCTGATAATTAAACAGTTATTAAAATAAACCTACCAAACTACATAATACAATGAAATACTTAAAGTAGTGGAGTTTGATGTGGTAAGTAAGTAATCGGATAGTCCAAGGCGATCATGAATATTCATGTTTTTGCTTACCTCGGCAAAATGCTTGCCTATATACTATATGGAAAAAATACGGTGGGGGGGGGGGGTTGGCTGAAATGGACATAATGAACCGATCAGAACTGATCTATGGTAATTCATGCTTGTTATCCTTCGTGTGCTTGAGCTATAACCTTACAATCGCGTGGTAAATTGCGTCCAAAGTCCAAAGAGCTAGCGACCTATTTTGACAAAATTACGGTGGGTGAACTTTCAAAAGTCAATAGGACATGAGGGTTCCAATGAAAGAGCTAGTGTCAACGTACGTCGTGGTCGATGTGCTTTTCGTTTTTTTTTTCGGTAAAAGTCCATAGGCTAACATGTTAGGCTGCTGACTCTGACGATAGGGGGTGTTGTCCGATGAGACTATTCGGAGCCATATGGTTAGTAAAACAACACTTCTGCTAATTTCATTAAATTATCAAATATAACCTTCGGTATAACCCCTTATTCTTGATCGGATAACTTTCACACAAATAATGTGCCCAAATGAAACATGATAATTCCCCTAACATGAATAAAATATGTAAATTATGCTAATTTTCCTTCATTTAGCAGTACATATATCGACATGATGCGCCATTGCTGTAGCGCATGCGCATATGCACTGACCAATCACAGCTCGTCTGACTAAAATAGGGTGTAAAATTACATTCCTCAAATATACACCCTTGCGTATTTCCGTGTTTTACTCCCTAAAAGGTGCAATAGGGGCGCCCTATTTTTCCAATTTCGTTTTACTCCCCAAGAACACCTTTTATTTCTCTGTGTGTATATTGTGATTACCTCATCACTATTTGTTTCTCTTTATACATATAAGATATTGCTTAAGCATCAAACTTTGCAGTTGGGTGTGGTGGTCTGAAAATTCATTTGCGAGCGAGCAAAGCGAGCGAGGATTAATTTTAAGAGTTGTTAGGTCGCAGTGCAAAAAAATTACATCTTATAAAGAGGAAAAACCCAATCCTGATAGGGTTCTATAAAGCACATTCTCATATTGGAAGACTAAAAAGACCTTTAATAATTAACATAATTATAACATCTATAAATGCGAGCGAGCGTAGCGAGCGAGCTTTGGGAAAAATATCTTAATCGCTTGAAATTAGGGCACGTTTAATGATGAGTAGGAAAGCAATGAAAGGGGACGCGCACTTATCGAAAGGGATGAGCGCAGCGCGTACTTAGCCGTCACTTCGTGAAAACAGGAAATCCTTTTACTAGGTATTTTCTTGTTTACGTCATCGTCATAGTGACATAATAATATATTATTGTGGTGCGAAATTTTGTGAGGTTTAAGATGTAAGTGAATGATGTCCAAAAATGCAACAACAACAAAAACTGAAATTATATGCGATTTTTCTCATTACCGTCACTTCGTGAAAAAAGGGACGAAGTATTAGAAATCGTTATATTTATGGATATTTCGGCCGTCTATGGACCAATTTTGATCAAAAAACAAAGATGATTTTGTGATTAAAATTGTATGTTCTTTCAAATTTGACACTCAGTTTTTCATTATTTCACAACAAAAAATATTCTGTGTAGCGCCCTCTGCAACAGAACTCAACTATCCCTTTAAACGATTATGGCAGGAGGGAATTAAAAAGTTACATTCAATCAAAGTCCACAGTGATGATTGGAAACCCATTTTTATGGGAATATCCGGCAATATACTGCTAGAATATTTGTAATAAATTGTATCATATTTCTAGTAAAGTATATCATTTTTATTTCCAGAAAACAAGGAACTCTGCAATCTGTACAGAAATTAGTACATATGCTGAAAGATTACAGAGATGAGAAATACATAATATCCTTCGAAAAGGGAAAACTGGGGATGCACTTACAGAAATGGAAACAAATCAATGCATTTTTGTGGGCATCATTTTGTTTTCTTCTTTTAATTCTCTCTATTGTAAAGGTGGACAAACCCGAACAGGTTGCATGTAGTGTGTGTGTTGATGTGAAGGGGTGTGGGGTGGGTGGGCTAGAGGGGGGGGGGGGCGGTGTCATGAGTTTGTGTGGTGCGAGTTGAAGGTGTGCGAGTGTGTAATTGGGTGGGACTATGTAAAATTCATACCTTCCTCTATGGTTATTTTGATTATGAACTGTTATATGACAGAAAAAAATGTACAAACATGTATTACTTACTGTGATAGTGATTAGTAATAACTAATATCATTTAAAAAAAAAAACTCCGGAACATACCTAACCGGAACAGGAAACATACATGCAGTGTGTGTGTGTGTGTGCGTGTGTGTGTGTGTGTGTGAAAGGGGTTGTGTTGTGGATGGGCTATAGGGGGGGGGTCATAGGTTTGTTGGTTTGAGAGTGTGTGATAGGGTGGGACTATGTAACTTCATACATTCCTCTTTTGTTATTTTGATTATAAACTGTTATATGAAAGAAAAAATGTACAATCATGTATAATCTGTTTTTTTTAAATATTGTTCATTGATTGATGTAATTCATAAAGTGTATTAAAGATCTTGTTTTATATTATTTATTGTGATAATTTCTTGTTATTTGAATTAATGAGGAAGGAAATAAAATATATATATATTTTTTTTTAAATACTCACAAAATCATCACTTTAGACTCGATTTCAACCGCGACAACGATTACTGAATATTGTAGGATCACATATGCTTCCAATAATTTTGTTCATTTGGACCAAATTCATGACCCCATACCAAAACTTTGTATCACCTTTAAAGGGTTATGTTAATGAGTTGTCGACCAGTATTTCATGAATGTTCTTACCTCATCAGGTGGATTTGCCATCGAAGAGCTTCCATTTCGATAATTGACACTAAGATTACTTCCAAAGCGTTGGGTCATGTCACCTATGACCTGGAATTTTTTTGTCACTGACCTGAAATCTGATAATGAGAATGAACAATGGTTTTGCTTATTTCCTCAATCGATCAACTTTCTTTTAAAGCCCCACTGCACTACTTAGCTACTTGCACCTTCTATACAGCTAACAATGCCTAAAGCCACCATCACACAAAACTAGTTCTTACTACGTTCTGGAACCGTTCTAGAAAATCGTAAAATGGGTTGTGGACGGGGCAAATTGTGTAAATAATGTCTATAATACGATCTTAGTTCGTTCATAAACGGTCCTCAATACTTCCATCTCGTCTGGACCCCGTCTCAGTCAGTTCATATCAAGTTCAGATCGGGCAAATTTGCCATTTTCATGCAGTCCAAACCAGTCCGTAGTCAGTTTAAACCCATTATTAACTAGTTCCACTTCGTTCCCAATACGCCTTCAAGCCAGGCAGATCAAGAAATTCAAGTGAAGCCCCATCACACCAATCTAGTTCTCACTACGTCCTCGAAAATGTTGCCAAACGGGCTCAAACTTTGTGCGAACGGAGTGAACGTATTAGCAACTATTTGCTATTCCCGTTTGGAAATTACATATACATATACAACTACATATATACAAATACATATTCTGAAATTTTCATGGTCGCAGCTACCATTGTACGGCCGTAGGCGCAATTTGAAATTTATCAAAATTTACCGGGAGCATCGGTAAATTTTTATATTCAATTTTTCTCAAAAGCAGAAGTGTTTTAGGGGCTAAATTTTCTAGTGCTTATTCTACATCCACAGGGGCATCCAAACATATTAAAATTATAAAGAATCACTATCCACCCAATTTTCAAAATTTCCCAAAACTTTGTATTTCCGGTACCTTTAAAGTGACGGTGACGTGGCGTGAGCCTGCCCCCTTTCCAAAGCCTGTGCCCGCTGGTAGTTACCGGTACGATGCTTCTAATATGACCTTGTCGGTATTGGCATCTTGAATTAATTAAATAACGGTCTGTGCGATTTTCAAATTTCCGCCCCCCCCCCCCCCACCCCCCTATTGGAAAATCCTTGATACGCGCCTGGATAAATGGTTTCCTGTGCTATAATATGAAAACTACCATTACATTAAAAACAAATTTTAAGCATCATAAACAAGTTCGTATTTGGAAAATCTACCCTCTAAAAACCCTTAAATGGCCTACACACACGGTAAAAGAATGTACATGTACTATTATAGGGTACTTTCCTGAGAGATAATAGCGGTAGCCCTATACGATTCCGAACGTGGGGGGGGGGGGGGGGCTCTCGCTGGTATTAAATCTTGGATCTATTGCGTGTGATGTTCATGGATGTATGCCTAGGCCTACAGTGTGGATTTTTTGTTGATACAACAATATTTGTATAAAAGAGAACGCTCCATCTGTTGGTTATTGAATTTTCAGTACAATTACATTGCCACCTTACTGTTTACGATAGCACTGAACAATAGGGTACACCACTTTCCCACGCCACAGAAGTGTCAAGTTTGTATATACTGATGCATATTTTTCCATTATAAAGTTTCTATCTAACCTACTCTAAGAGAGTATATTAATGCTGATTAAAACAATTGAAATACAAATCCTTGAAATTAACTGTTTTACTACGTCCGCAGTTTCATAAAAATAAGATGATTCTGAATTTTTGCAAGAATTTAAGGTTGAAAGATTATTTTGAAAGTAAGTATGAAAATCGAAGACAAAAAAGAAATCCAAAGCCAGGGAAATACATTGATTTCCTAGATACTTTTAGTTGCTGTCATCCCTTTTCGGAATTGATTGCGAATGTGGAAAAATGACTCCACCGGGAATCGAACAAGGGTCACTGGCTATTAGAATGCCAATGTCTTTACCACTGGACCAAGGAAACGGGCCAGAATATAACAGGAATAAATACATTTACATTCATATTTCAAAATTATAATTGCGACATATAATTACGGCAACACTTGTACAGTAAAATGAACTCTTAATGATAGAAGAAATCAAATTTACACTTTATCAGCACAATCATATGAATATCATGATACAGAGGAGATATGATCAACGTGATTGATATTCCATAACATAATATGATCATGATCTAAATATGATATCTTTATGTTATTGCATTCATGTGATATCACCTGACTTAACATTGCACGAACTGATAACAAAATATTTATTATAAGATACGATATCATGTGAAGAATATAATGTTTTTTATGAAAAGAAACGATGTGATATAGTATTGACGTGACAAGGTATGATTATGATAAAAAAAACAATATGTTATTACTATGAGAATATAAACTGTCGCTCATAACGTTGGAATATTTATTTCTTACCCCAATTTATGGAATTATTTTGACAATGATTTATTCCTAATAGATCTAGATAATAGTATACATTCTCAGATATTATTGAATAATGATTTGCCAGTGTTTGTTTTGCGTGACTGCGAAAGCATGTGCAGTGGCGGATCCAGGGGTGGGCCGAAACGGCCGCGGCCCCCCTATTGGCGAAGAAAAAAAATTGAGAAGGAAAAAAGAGGAAGAAAAAAAGAAGAAAAAAAAAAGGGGGGAAAGGAGAAGATAAAAGAAAAGAGAACAAAAAAGTAAAGAAAAGAGAGAGAGTTCAGAAAAGAGGAAAGAAAAAGAAGAGAGGGGCAGGGGAGAAAGAAAGACAACGAAATGGCACTAAAAAATTAGTGACAGTAACGACGAATAAGGGAAAGACAAGGGGAAAGGGGGGTGCGTGAAGGCGGATGCATTGAGGGGAGGGTGGGGGAGGGGTGACTGGCCGTATTCTTATTTTTAGGTTATGCGAAACTGAGTCGAAATTATGCTTCTTTTCAAAACAATCTTAGCCCAGTGCTTGTTTATGTTTAGCTGGAGTGCATGAAAAGGTTAGTGTAGAAACACTTCTGAAAAGGCCGCGCCCGGCCCCTCCAAAGAACGGCAGAATGGTAATCTATAAATTATGGGGTCATTCTTGATGGCTTGGGAGTCGTTATTAAGGAGGGGGCCGGCCCTACTCAAATGGTAGTGACGGTAACGATGGATAAGGGAATAAGGAGGAAGGGATGCACATGCAGGCGCGTACGCAGGGGGGAGGGAGGGGGTCGAACCCCCCTCAAATTTTTGTCAAGTTGTCAAGTTTGCCCTGATGTGTATAATGCGTAGACCAGGGGTTCTCAAACTTTTTCTTTGACGGTCCAGAAGCGATTTCTATGAAAGCTGTAAGGTCCGAAATGACACTTGTATACTGATGATAATGAGGCTTGTTTTTGGTCTATATCTGATCCAAGGAGAATTGTTAGTTTAAATAAAACAGAACCGCCAGTGCTTCCACTCGTTTAAATAGAGTTTCCTGAAAAGAACACCCAATATCCTGGAATTTGAAAGAATTTTCTTAAAACTTTCAAAATGCCTCCTACGTGGATTTCTTATTTGGATGAATCGCTATGACGTTTTAATATATATCAATTATTGAGTGGGCTTATTTTGCTTTCTAATAGATCCCTACAACATGGCAGAGCTTGAGGGGTCTGGCAGAGCCTTTTCAAGAGAGAAATTGTCTTTTAGGAGAAAAAAAGAGGTTATTTCTAAAATGAAATGAAAGGGTTATCGACTTTCAAGAGAGAAAATTGTCTATAAGAGAGGAAGAGAGGTTATTTCTAAAATGAAATGAAAGGGCTCTTGTCAAATAGCCCTTTCATTTCATTTTTTCTCTCGAAATAAACTCTCTTTCTCTCTTATAGACAATTTTATGAGATGGAATCTTCAATCTGAAGCCTTTTTGTGCTCTTTGAAAATGGCACACTGAATGGGAGCAGTGCAATTTAAATTTCAAGGGATGGATTAGAGTTTTTATCGCTCTTGAAAGTCAAATAGCCCTTTCATTTCATTTTAGAAATAAACTCTAATACATTCCTTGATATTTAAATTGCGCCGCCCCTATTGTGTCCTCTTTTTAAAGAGCACAACAGAGCCCTCAGATTAGGCAGCAAGTAGCAAAACAAACCCGTAACACTGGACACAACATTCAATGGGATGATGCCCATATCATTGAGTTTGAAACGCACTTCTGGTCAAGAATGGTAGAAGAAGCATCTGCATAAAAAGGATGAATCCTTCACTGAATAGGGATTCTTGCTATCACTTTTACCTTTGTGTAAATAATAAAAGGTCCACGGGCAAGGTTGTTAGAAGCTTAAACTACAACTCTCTCCAATTTTGCAGGGGGAGAGCCTTTGTCGGGAGTCTTTAATAATAAAAGGGATACATCCTTCACTGAATAGGGATTCTTGCTATACGTTACCTTTCTTCGCTCCAGTGATCTCGAGGCAGCATACAGCAAGAAATTGTGTAAATAATTTGCTGTTGCCGGGAGTCTTGCATGGGGCGGAGCCCCAAGAAGTTCTTGAACTTTAACAAAAATTAGGAAATTCCAAATAGTCGTCATGAGCGATAGAAATTGTAATTTCCTCCTTGAGAGTCACATAACCCCTTTCATTTCATTATAGAAATTAACCTCTCTTTCTCTCTTAAAGACAATTTCATATAACTTCTGTTTTCGTATTGTTGTACTTTCGTCCGCAGACTACTTCAGCACATGTCGAGCCAACTCAGTCGGAAATATAATATGTAGGCCTAAGTGTAAAGTTAAGTTTCATGTTCTTCCTTTTTCTTTCTTTCTTTCTTTCTCTCCCTCTCTCTGTCTCTCTCCTTTTCCTCTATCTTTAAAAAAAAAAAATCTTTCTTTTCTTCTCATTTTTCTGTGTGTGACATGCGTTACGCGTACGTCTATCAATGTCTTAATATGGTAGATTTACATTTTGATGTTTCCCTTTGTCGGTGCACCTTATACTCCAGAAAGTGCCCTATTTTGATGATGCCCCCCCCCCCCTCATGTATTGATCTCGATAAAAATAACTTTCTCATTAATTCTATTTCCAATATATCTAATACTTGCACTAATCTCCAATTTTAAAAAAATCGTCTACTTTCTCTCAAGACAACATTATATAAAGGATTCATTAATGCAAGGCTATCACGCGAGTAATCTCTCAATTTCTAACTTCCTGCTTTCCTCATCTCCCAGTCTCCCTTGCTTCAATATTCCTCGTTACTTCCTTCCAATTGAACTCCAACTTAATTGATGTTATACACTGTATCTATTCTTCAACTACAGGTAGATGCAAATGTTACTCAAAATCCATTATATAAATCACACTCAAGATACAGCCAATTGAAGAGAATTGCTTCAAACTATATTTTACATGTATCATTAATATATGGTTTTACAATGGCTATGGTGATGAGTTTATAGGTAACATGTTGATGTGTTTGTTAAAATGTATTACCATGGTGCACCTTCTTGGTTACAAAAAAAATATGTGTATGTATTAACGTAAGTTCGTGCCTTTACATATCACAGTAGAAATCAATGTTTTATATTTGATGCAGAATAATATTAATATTTGGAGATTAGAAACACAAACAGTTTCCATAACCGTTCAAGTGTTTCAAGAAAAAGTTAAGCAAACTTTCTCCTGGATGTAAATTGGAATTTTAAGCGGTTTCATTGGAATTAATCGAGAAATTCCCCTCGCTAGCGTGTAAATAAAAAATACGCCGGCCGGCCATACGTAAATGGCAGTGACGGTAACGACGAATTAGGAGGAAGGGGTGCATACGTGAACTACAAGCGTATTGGGGATGATCATACTATCATTTTAGAGTGTGCAATCTGGGTCGGAATCCAGCATAATATATTTATAAAAAAGAGGTTCACATAAAAGCACTCATGATAAAGCTGCGCCCGGCCCCTACAACATCATTTTGGATTTTCAGATGATGGGGCGGGTGGCAGGGGTAGGGGGCAAAGTTCGCCCCACTCTTCAAGTACCCCCCAAGTACCCCCCAAGTATATATATATATATATATATTATTCATTCATTCAAGTAAACATTTATTTTCCAAAATGTTCACATGTTCGATTATATCATACGCAGTGAAAATAATTTACAGGTGGCGATTTCTCTAAAAGCAAACGATTATGGCGAGTCTGCTTTAAACAGTTTTAAAATAAATGCAATACATTGACAAAAACAATGAACAACAGCTTGTGGTTAAAACAAAAGAGCGCGGACACATGAACATACACAAACTGGTTTCTCTAAATATTGATAAACTGACATATTCGTAGATCATGTATAGTGTATTATGTTTGTAGGAAGCCCCGGTTGCTGTGTATGTCATTGCTGTGTATTGTCATTCTTCACGCAGCTCAAGGACGATGAAATAGGTTTCAGTTTCACAAAGCGATCGAATAAAATTAATTCATTAATTAATTGAAACAGTTATACATCTGCTATGTGATTTGGGATAGATAGAGCACTGGATTTATACTGGAATCGGAAATAAATTAACATTTTCATTACAAGATAAATTATTTGGTTTAAGAGGTTCAAATAATTATGCATTAAATTGTATACTGATTGTGGTGCGATAAATGGTTTATACTAGCAAAATAAAGAAACAATTGCCCGATTTTTATATTATTAGAGTTTCGATTATAAATTACTTCAGAAACGAAAAGTGTATTGCCTATTCGAATATTAGAAATAGTAAATTCACAGGAAAATGGTTTCAATTCAGGAATTTGTTTACATGAAATGATATTTGTCTATATTTTTTCTTTTTCTTTCCATGAATACCAGACATGAATTATTGAAGATTTGTTAGTTTTCTGTTAACTCAACTATTCAACAATACTTGTATCTTGGGTGACCAATTGGATTTATGTTATTATTTCAAAAGAAAATCAATAAAATCCCTGTAGAGGGAAAAATATGGGGAAAAAAATTAATTACATCATAATAAAAACAATAAAATACAAAATATGATATTGATAATGATAACATCATGAAGGAGTTATCCAAGTAAAAGTTTAAAAATGTACCAAAGCTGAGGGTTAACAAAAATGTTTGAGGAAATAGAAAAAGGAAATATGGTGGCTGCAAGGCAAAAGCATGCATACTACCTGGAATATTTTCCACATTTGAGACTTGGTTAACCTTTCTAAAAGTCTACATTGGATAAATTAAATTAAAAATTATATATTCGGTCATCACGTTGCCATCATCTCGATTTATCAATTTTGCGAGATGTGATGCGAACGAGGGGAAAAGGAACCTTTAATGGTTGTCGTATAAATTTCATTTCGATATAAAAGAGTTATATTCGGGCGCCATGCTGCCCGAATCATGTTCGAAATAGTTGTGTGTTTTTTTCTCAAAAAATATTTACCATGCATTTCACTGAAAAAAGGGATGCATGTACACCTCTAACAAATACACACACACAAGCGCACAATATTGAAAACTTAATTTTCTTTTTGCCTGTTTAGGCATTTCCACTTGCCTTGTATTCGTAACTGTAATATCATATTCACGGTGATGACAGCCATGACTAAAAACAATAGTCTATAGATCAGCCTTATGCGTCTTATCGTGGCACACTTCAAGAAGAACATTATGTAAACCTTCGAAAAATAAGTTAGCGTTAGCGTCCTCCACTTCTCAAGATATATTCGTGCTAGTTTGTTTTAGATCAATGGTCGGAGCTTGACTAATGGAAACAGACGAGTGAACAGGAAAACAGTTTAAAAAACATATCACTGCAATACGACAATCGACAGTACAAAGTGCGATATACTAGGGATATGTGAGTACTCTCATATCCCTGGATATACCATGCAGGAATAAACCAACTCCATGTATAAACTCACCGATGCAGCAAGCCCACTCAATTGCGGTTTCCTTGCTATTATAGCACTCTATAGGGCGCTTTAGCAACGAGACGGAAAGCACAGGAGACGGAGTGTTTAACCAACTGTGACGGGTCTCGCACTCTTGTTACCGTCGTGATATTTAAGCGCTTTCGCTGTCTGCTATAAAGGCGACGGGGACGCAACGGGGACGGACAGGACTACGCGGTTACTACAGGATACAAAATCTACATTTTGTCGTATTTTTATTTTTATTTTTTTCTTCATCTATTTTCTCTTTCATTTCATTTTAAGGGGGAAAAGAAAAAAAAAAAAAAAAGAGAGAAGCCTACATTTAATTTTTTTTGTTTTTTTGACACTCTATTTTAAAAAAAAAGAAAAAGAAAGAAATTAATATTAAAAAGAAAGGCGTTGGTGATAATAGTCAGGTCTTGACTGATTGCCATTACAACAAAAAACAACAACAAACAGCCGTATCCCATTCCCGCGCTGAACTGCACGCCTGCTGCCTTTTGGTGCTAGTGCTCTGGTGCCTTGAGGCTTGGCCGGAGCGTCGGGGCAATGGACCCGACGGTGAGCGGTAGTGCACAGCATGCAGGCACGTCATGCATAACGATGAAAAAGGGCCCCGAAAGTAGGCCTAAACGGCCAAACCATCAATTTATTATAGATTGAGGTATAGAATCCGGTATAGAATAAGCTACTTATCGAACAGACATTGGAAACACAAGTAGATTCCCTGTTTCTATCTTCAGTAGTCATGGTAGTGCCCTGCATTGTTAGATTTGGAAAACAATTATTTGTCAGCTTTCTCTCTCTGTCGTGTTTAGGGAACGAACGCTATGTTGGCCGAGTACCGTTCCGAAAATCGACGGGACGGAGAGATTTCAGGTTCGCGCATGCGCAGTTTGTTTTTTCCGCTCGCATTACCGTCTCCTGTGCGTACCGTCTCGTTGCTAAAGTGCCCTAGTACTCTATATTTAGCAATGATAATAATGATGATAGTTCCTGATGGCGTAGTGTCGAGTGTCACTTATCCGCACACAGTCAAATAAAACAAAGGAGATCGTGTTCTCTACTTTGAAATGAAAGATACGTTTATTAGGATAAACAAGGTGCGTAATAACGAGTAACAATATAATAAGTATGGTGATTAACTTATAACTAGCAGCTCCTCTCTCGAAGGTAGAGAGGACCTGGTAAGCCACCTGATTTTACTGCAGCATCCCTTTTTATACCTTTTGGGAGAATCCCAGCAATGGTCTGTCATGTAACATTTTCAGAACATATTTGGCCATGCTCAATGTTTATGAATTAAACATTAACACTCATGAATTAAACATAAAGACCTCATGCCCATAAATGGCCATGGTCAGTGGTTATTTCTAAGTAGAAAGTGGAATGACATACTCTATTGGAATGTGCTTATCTTGCATGTATTTACACTACTAAGAAAGTACTGTTTTAAAGGGTGTTGTGTTATTAAGGGAATGAAGGGATTGTAATATTGGGTCTTACACTACTCTTGGGGGGGGGGGGGCTCACACAATGCAGCATATCACACTAGTTCACAGCGCTGCACAATAGTACGAAAATATTCTACCCAGAGGCAGGGGCGACGATTTATTTTCATGACCGGGGGGGGGGGGGGGCGGGGGCGAAATGCGAGGGACGAGGGATCAGAGGAGTACTGAGCAAACGTTTGTTGGGGGGGGGGGGGAGAAAAAAATCCGCATCACCACTCTCACATGTTACGCAGGCCCTGGGAACGTTTTTCGAAGTGATGGGAGGGGGGGGGGCTAAAGTATTTACGATAAGGTAGAGCAAAGCATAGCAAAATGGAGCGTAAATTGGCGGGGGTCCAGGGGCAAAGCCCCGGCGGAGCCCCATGAAGCTCAGGGGTTTTACACATTTATTTACGGTCAGATGAGCATATTTTGATACCTTATTTGTGACACTGAGATGCAGGTCACTAATTGGAGTGGCGGAGCCCCCAGAAGCTCAGGGGTTTAGGCATTAAATTACGATCAGATGAGCATCCATCGGCCAGAGCCCCCGGAAGCTCAGGCGTTTTCGGCATTTAATTACGGTCAGATGAGCAACCAGAGGCTCCCCTTAGTGCCCTTGGTGGGGTCCAAGGGGCAGAGCCCCCGAAAGCTCAGGGAAAAAACATGCCATTTTAGCAACATTTTTAAATCACTAGTATCGAATTAGAAATGAACCACGTTTGAATTTCATTTGGGAGGGACTGCCCCTAAAGCCCCCCCCCCCCCTTATCAGACGCAGGTGCGAGGGAGCAATAGTGAATGAGAGGGGTGAAGGTGACGGAAGTGACTGCCCCCTCACAGGTTTTTGAAGTTTTGTTGTCATATTGCTCCGATTGTCTCATTTTCGCTCGCGTGAACATTGCCAGCCCAAACCACTGACCTCTACCTCCTACATGGATCATCGCACATTCCCATTCACTATACGTTACGTACTGAAAGGCTGTATTGTCTGACCGTTCATGAATATTCATGTTTTTGCTAAACTCGGCAAAATGTTTGCTTTTACTAAATGGAAAAATTACGGTGGGGGGGTTGGATGAAATGGACAAAACGAAATAGGCAGAAGTGATCTATGATAATTCATGTTTTTTATGTTTCGTGTGCTCGACCTATAATCTTCAAATCGCTTAGTAAACTGAGTCCAAAGTTAGACTTGTTTCACATGTGTATTATAGGCAATGACGAGCTTGCAACCTATTTTGAAAAATTACGGTGGGTGAACTTTCAAAAGTCAATGAGACATGAGGGCTCCAATGAAAGAGCTAGTGATAACGTACGTCGGGGTGGATGTGCTTTTCGTTTAAACAAGAAATGAATTTTTAACGATTTTTAAAAAAAAACGTCCATAGGCTAACATGATGACGATGATGCTCTGACGATAGGTGGCGTTGTGAAATGAGACTAAACGGAGCCATATGATTAAGAAATTACAGTCCTTATTAAAACTATAGTATAAAAACAAGCAATATACTTTTTTCACACTTCACTTTTCTCAGTATTTACTTGTACATTTTGAAGGATATTATACAAGGGAGCGTAGCTTCCGATAGAGAAGATTTTTGCATTTTTATTTGTCTAAACGCTGCACTCTTAGGCCCCCAGAGCCTAAAAGTGTGTTGCAGTCTTTAGTCAGTATTTGCTATACATTTTTGTGTGTGCACTTTTTCGAATTTTGAGGGGGGACGACCCCCCCCCCCTAATAAATTGAGGGGGGCGTGTCCCCCCTCCCCTCGTCCCCCGTGATCGCCGCCCCTGCCCAGAGGACTGTACCCGCACTGGAAGAAGAAAAGGATTACATTCGGGCGCCATGCTGTCCGAATCATGTTCGCATTACATTGTTGTCCTTTTCTAAGCGGAGGGCCAAAGTCAGAATAGAGGAGCTTGCCTGCCACTAACTAAGCACACCTTGTTCATTCGAAACATTTCATCATAATACACAGTATTAACTTTCCAGAAATTTGCCACTGTACAAGGACAATATCATGTGCAAAGGAGATGCTTATATCTCTTTTCAGTCTCTTTTCAGTGAAAAGTTAAAGCAATTAACCCAAAGTTATTGATTTGATTTCCACAAAACTACATTTTTGCCCACATTATTAACTGAATTCTGTTTTAGTGTATTGAGGACGTGTTTGGTGTGTTCACAATGAGTTTTAAAGATAATTTTTAAGTAAAACCTCTAATCACTATGGATTATGTCTCAACAGATCGATAATTAAAGTACCTTCTGTAGTGTGTGAAATATAAATATGAGCCGAAAAGGTGCTCCTTGTAAATATATTTTACACTTATTTTGGCCAGTATCTCGGTATATTAACTTGACAAAAGTGATTGGACATTTTGTAGTGTAGAAAGTTCAAATGATTTGGAGTGCTGATTTGATAAGTACTTCTTCTGTACTCTGTGATGATTCATGCGGGCATTGGCAGTCCATCCCCCTCCCAGACTCCCGGCACAGGCTCCCCCTGCCCCTCATTCGTTAAGATAGAAATGGTTCCCAAGACAACCCTTTGTTTTATCAAATTGGAGAGAGTGTGAGTTTTATATTGTAAAGCGTCTAAAAAACACTGCTGTTCTGTCTGCTGCCTCGAGATCACCGGAGCGAAGAAAGATAAGAATGTATTGATTGATTAATTTGATTGATTGATTTATTCATTTCATATAACAATTGTTTGCACAATAAAGAATATTGTTAAAAAAGTAAGATCAAAATTATGAAATGAAACAGGAACCTGCTGGAAAGCATAGCTTGTTTTTGTAGGTTCCCAAGAATAAAGTGTCTTAATAATCACATTAAAATAGACATAATATAATAACATATTTTCGTAAACCATTTTAAAGTATCTAAGTTTAAAAAAAAAAATACAAATAGAAAAGAATCACAAAACGGGACACAAAGGACAGGAAAATTACTTAAAAAGATAAGACAAGACATGACAAAACAAGTCATAACAAGACAAGATAAACAAGACAGGATGGGACAAGACACACAAAAGGACATGACAGGACAAAACAAGACAAAAACAAAGCTGCACACAAGTTTAGAAGAAGAGGGAGAGAGGGAGAGAGAGAGAGAGAGAGAAGCAGGGGAGATGTAGTTAGAATCCCTGTTCAGTAAGGGATTAATCCTCTTTATGCAGATTGGTCTTCTACCATTCTTGACCATTTCAAACTTAATTATGCGTGCACTATCCCATTGAATGTTGTGTCCAGTATTAAGGGCGTTTTCTACTACTGAATGAGATGGATCCCTCTTTAGAACATCCTGGAACCGCAGGAAAATGTTGTATATGCGGATCCTCTTAATGATTACGTAATAGGAGTGGCGAGACGCCACGATCCCGCAAGTTATTGTATTGAGAGGGAAAGGAATGTTCAGAAAGGCATAATAAGAGAGGGAAATGGGGGTGGTAGCCATTCTAGCTTAGTCAGACACTAGATACACGACACATATTTTAATTGAAAATAATACAAAGTTTTGGGATATGGACGTGAATTTGGTTCAAGTGAACATATTGGAAGCATATGCGATCCTACAAGATTCAGTGATCGTTGTCGCGGTTGAAATCGAGTCTCAAGCTATGAAATTGTAAATAATAAACTCTTTATGTTGTATAGCTTCCTCTCAAGGTCAAGATATTAGTTAAGCTATAACACTTTGTTTTACCTTGTAGTGGACAAAATCGTTTTTTTTTAATGACTTTCAAAACTTGTATTATAATTATGTAACCATGCCATAAGATAAAGGAAAATTCACTATCGTTTTCCAGTATTTTATAAATAATTTCATTCCTGTAAAACATGTCTTTATTCATTATAATATGTTTTAATCATTAATTGTACTAAAACGGCAATCATGACAATAGAGGTAAACAATTTTAACCAATCAGCAAAGGCCCTGTTGGGCGTTTCCTCAAGTTTGCCTCACATTTGCCACGCATAGCACCATTCGCCATTTTAGTTTAGTCGATTACGGGTTACGGGTCAAAGCAGATCAAATTTAATATTTTGCAATGTTCTATACAACGTCATTATATACTTAGGTGTGAACGTTGGCGATTGAGATTGAAATTATGTAATGTTAAGAATATTTATATTTGATATTTTTAAAATCAAGAATGAGCAAACTGAAATTACTTTGATGTTCAAAACATTTATTAGAAGGCATTATATAATAAGATTGTTCAAGATTGTTCAAGAAGATACAATTCTAATAAAAGCTGGATTGGTCTGTCTGGCAGGCTTTCCCATAAAGTTTGATATTGATGTAAGCTGTGAGTCATTATCTGAGTAATGAAGTAATGAAGTAATGAAGTAAAACAATTATTGTTGTTAGCAAACTTTAAAGTTCAAAGTTCATAATCTGGTACTGTGCGACAAGTCGTATGACTGGGCACCCCATAGCAATTCATCCAAATAACAAATCCATGATAGAGGCATTTTTTTTAAAGTTTTAAGAAACTTCCATCAAATTCCAGAAAATCGGGTGTTCTTTTTCAAGAAACTCTATCTAAACGAGTGTAAGCACTGGCGGCTCTGTTTTTAAAAACGTCGCCAGTACTCTTTAATTCAGATATAGACCTTTAAACGAGTCTCATTTTCTGAAGTATACAAGTGTCATTTCTGTTAAATGTAAGAGTAGACTGTCTAAGTCTAAACAAAATTGAGCAATATTTGAGTTGTGCCGGACTTTCCAACAATCTTTAGTCGAAGTATACGATCGACCATAAGAATTTTCAGGCGAATGGCATCCCATGTTTCGGACCTTACAGCTTTCATAGAAATCATATCTGGACCGTCAAAGAAAAAGGTTGAGAACCCCTGTTCTATAGCATCACTATAACATTCTGTGCGCTCAATATATATATATATATATATATATAAAGATATATATATTTTTTGTTTTACTACTTATATTATTTTTGTCACTTGGTTTCATATTTGATTTTATATTTTCTGTTTGTGATAAAGATCAATTTTATATGTGTATTGTGCCATAATAATGTTAAAGTCAACCGACGAGCACTTCTTGTACTTCTTGTAATGATTGGATTCATATCTCCTGCGCAAATATTCCTGTAAATGTGTATAATGACAAGTCTGATTTATTGTAAAATGTGTCATGAAAGTATTGCCATTTTAATGATGAATCCAATAATGTACCTTAATCTATTGCAATTGTATTAAATTCTCATGAGAATAAATCAGAGATCACACACACAAAAATCGTTATATTAGCTTCAAGAAATATTCAGAATTATCTATTTAAGGGTCTGTTTGGGATAGATTGCAAAATATCCTACTATTTGGCAAAATATCCAGCTATTTGTCCCGTGCGTCTTCACTAGACCGAAGATTCGCAATACACGCTAACGCTGAGCAAAATATCTCGAGCTAATTTCTCAAGGTCGAGTTTCAAGTTTCGAGGTCGAATCTCGAGATAGTGCAGACGCGATTTGTTACTTCGGGATTATTTCCCAAATAGCGGGCTATTTGGCAATCTCGAGATAGTGAAGACGGGCATAGTGTCTTTAGTTTGACGTCGAATATTGTGGACCCTAGCAACCACCCTGGAGCGTCCGACTGAAGAACTATGATGTGATGTGATGTGACGGTTATTTTACCTGACTGCTAAGAAAGCATAAAAGCTTGTAAGTAAGCAACCATACAGCCGACGGCTTTAGGTCCTCTCCGAGGGACCTGGTAGTGAGGATTAATGCCTTACCAAAGGGCACTAGCGCATTAACTTGGTTTCGAACCCGGGTCACCGGATTACGAGACCACTGCTCTACCGACTAGGCTATTAATGCCACGTACTTGATCACAAGGGGAGCAACCAACGACTTCTCAGTGTCCAAGCACTGAAGAACTACTGAAGGAGTACAGGGAAAAACATCGAGCGAAACAGGCATAGTTAAGACTCCAGGAAAGATCCCTAACAAGGGTGTCGATTTGTATCCGTGGTTGGGGGGGGGGGGGATGATAGGTGCCAAAATATTTTAGGCAATGGATCAAAGCAACCAAGAGGTAGAAGCGTGTGGCAGGTTACACCCCCTCCCCAAGCGCGTAGCCAGGATTTCATTTTAAGGGGCGGTAGTGAGCACGCTAAGCGCGCTCCCTAGGGGGTTGGGTGCAGGGAGGAGGAGTTTCCCCCTAGCTCCCCCGCGAAGCGCGGAAACTTTGACGTTTCATTAAATTATTAGAGAAAGAAGACGATTCGTTGGACCGTTCTTGACTCTTAATCCTTGTTTGAATTAAGTTCCCCTTCCTCCGCGCGTAGCGCGGAAGCTCTGACGTTTCATTAGATTATTAAAGAAAGAAGACGATTCGATGTACCATTCTCGACTCTTAATCCTTCGGTCTGAATTCAGTCCCCTCCTCCCGCGCGAAGCGCGGAAGCTTTGACATTTCATTAAATTATTAGAGAAAGAAGACGATTCCTTGTACCGTTCTCAACTCTAAATCCTTGTCTGAATTCAGTTTCCCCGCTCCCGCGCGAAGCGCGGAAGCTTTGACGTTTCATTAGATTATTAAAGAAAGAAAACGATTCGTTGTACCATTCTCGACTCTTAATCCTTGTCTGAATTCAGTTCCATCCGCGCAAAGCGCGGATAAAATGAAATAAAATAAAATGGTTGTTTAGCTTCTTAAGTTTTAAAGAAATCCAAGAAAAGAAAGGGAAATGGATAATTGTTTTTGAGTATTGGATTGAAAAACTGGGAGGCATTGATATTATTATGAACTGTAAATGTTTACCAAAATATGTGACCTCTTATAGAGGGAAAATACCTGATTTGTATTGTGACTTACTTTGTACATGGTTTACTGTAAAGCAAGTTAATTATGTAAAAGATATACACCACACCTATGGAAGTGTTACAAAAGAAATGATTTGGTTAAATTGTGATATCAAATTTAAAGGAAAAGCATTGTTGTATAAAAATTGGATAAAATCGGGTATATTATTTTTAGGGGATATAGTGATAGGAAACAGATTTTTGACAGTCAAAGAATTGAAAGATAAACTTATCTATTATGATGGTAGATGGTTGAGTGAATATGCAAAAATAAGAACCGCAATACAACAAAGATGGAGGCGAATCATAAAATATGGCGAACAAGTTTATGATTTCAACGATTACAAACGTAAATCAGTTATATACTCTAATTTGAATTTAAATAGTTTTGAATTTTCAATACACTCTATTACTGTGAAAAAAGTATATACGGAACTCATAAAATTAATCCAAAAACCATCTAGGGCGGTAGACTTCTGGAACAAAACCTTACAAACAAATGTTACTATAAAGTGGGACTCTTTATGGTTATTTAAATTGAAATATGCTCGTGATAATTATTTGATACAATTCAACTTTAAATTTATGTATAATATTTTACCAACACCTGTTAATTTATTCAAATGGAAAATCAAAGAAAACAATTTGTGTTACTACTGTAATAAACCTGGTACTATTATACATGTATTTTTTGAATGCGAAAATATTTACCGATTTTGGAACGTTATCGAAATATTATTATGTAACTCCTTCTGTAAAGATTTTAAATTCTCACCCATTTGTGTTGTATATGGTTTTCATGACGCAAAAGAAAATGTTATAGATATTAACCTAATACTTCATTATGCTTTATTTGCAATCTATAAAGCGAGTGTTGGAAATCAATTTAATAAAAATGTAGTGACGAGAATAATAAGCAAATATTTTTTGTTTATGTTAGAATACAAAATAGAAGTTGAGGAAAACAGAACTAAAACAACGAATTTGAATATTATTAAGTGGAAGGAAACTATAACTAATTTAAAATCTGCTATTAAGTAAATAGAAATATAATTTGATTTGACCTCATTTAGACATGTGATTCAGTGATTTGTTATGAATATTTATGTACTATGATGTTATCCATGATTTTACCTGAATAAAGATTTATTTCAACAACAACAAAAAAACAAAAAAAATCCGCGCAAAGCGCGGAAGCTTTGACGTTTCATTAGATTATTAGAGAAAGAAAACGATTCGTTGTACCATTCTCGACTCTAAATCCATGTATGAATTTAGTTTCCCCGCTCCCGCGTGAAGCGCGGAAGCTTTCTCCTTGTCTCCGATCTCATCACGAATTCGTCACAGAGTTCATCTATGTTTACACTGTCCAGGATTGTCTGATGTGCATTGCAGATTGCTACTTTTGCGCTTCGCGCTTAACATTTAGCTCGTTGCTTTTTAACGCTGCGTCTTTGCATTTGGCGCACTGCATTTCTATGATGCTGTTGATTTAACAAATTGGATAAATTCATCAATTCCTGATGAAGCCGTATGAGCGAGAATTCAATTTATTCTTGTCTCATATACGGTTGTCTCATTTACTTCGTATATTATGTATGTATTATGAAAATGAGATAGCAAAATGTATATATTGATGGTCATCTTGCGAGTAATAACCATTAACTACTCTCATCGTCATTAATTTTTCTCTCCTTTTTTTTTTTTTTTTTTTGATGGTGAATTATTGGGGGGGGGGGGATGATTGTACAGGCCATCCCCCCCCCCACCTGAAATATTGGGGGGGGGGATATATCCCCCATCCCCCCCGGGATCGACACCCATGATCCCTAATACTTTTAATAGTCCTACCACTTCAATCAATCCCCAAAAGGTCGATGTCTGAATTGTTAGTGACTCTATGACAAAGAGTATTATTTCTTCTAGACTCTCAAAGCGACGAAAGATGCTATCCACATCTCTTTCCGGTGCGCGAATTGAAGATACTTTTGATTTGATATGTTCCACCGCCATTGAATTAATTCTTCATCTCGGCACCAACAACATACCGTAGGACGAGAAAAATGCGCTTTTTGCTAAGATGGCACTGATCAAGTTATCAATAACACATCTGTTTCTTCAATCGTTATTTCATCTATAATACACAGTGAAGAAGAAAGCGAAGGTGACTTCTCTAAAATGAATAACGTCATCCGAGGGCTGAAACTTCTAGCCAATCAGCGCAGATGGTCCTGCATTGACAATGACAACATTGACCCTGGCGTTCACTTGAAGACAGAGGGCGTTCATCTTAACGGTTTCGGCGTTCGAGCACTCGCGCAGAATATCATTTATTTTTGTTTGGACCCTCCGACAGGCCATTTTATTGAAAATAAATCTCTGAATAACATATTTGAATACATGTACAAATGAATATCATATAAAACTTAAAACTGAAAGCATAACATATTGATAATAATAATCATACAGAACATGATAATAAAAAATATTAACAACATTATTTTTAAAAACACCCCCTCCCCCCAAATATATATATATTATATATATATATATATATATATATATATATATATATATATATATATATATATATATATATATATATAATATGCATACACTTAGATTTTTCATTCCAGAAACAAAAAATAAATAAATAATTTGGGAACTCAATTAAATAATGATTATCAAACGATCAAAATCCTCTCAAAATTTAACCGTTTTTAATCAAATTTGTCAGTCTTGTTAGCAAGTGTACTAACCCGCCTCTCATTTATGTAACTACTCCTGATAATTATGTTGTTTTATTGTCTGGAAGGACGGTAAACATTTTTGTTTTCGAGAAAAATATAATTGTTTCAGAATATAATCGCACATCTCCGTGGTACCTCGCTTCGTGTAAATCAGCCTTAACGCGTATAGTCGGCGAATAAAAAATAAATAAAAAAAGTGTCAAGAGCAAGACTTTAGGCTCTGCTACACAGTAGTCCTTACCAGCCGTCTGCTCCAGACAACTGACCACTTGGACCAAAGTGAAGGGGATTTCGGACTTGGTCAATTTTCAGCATATTATTGATACCAAAAAAAAATTCACTAAAATACATATATCAAAGACAAGGGTCACTGTACTGTAGCTACTTGCTCCCTCTATATAGAAAACGATGCCTAATCGGTGACCATTGGTCCCCAATGATCCTCTTTTTCTTATGTTAATTGAAAGCTGAGTTGATGAGAAAGCCACCTGTCAGTGACCTCCCAGGGTGGTCTAATCCTTCCTAGCCAAACTAATACAGATGGGCTTTAAAATAATTTTGGCATGATAATATCCGTCACATTTTCGAAAATTAACCAAAAATAAAGGATACTTTTATATTTATAGTTATTGCAATGTCGTAAACGAAGTCATTGGGAAACCCCTCCTCCCTCCCCCCCAACTCGGTGTTAGTAGGGTACGCGTAGGCCCTATGCAGTGTCTCAATTGATGATTACTTTGTAGCGCCTCGTTGCTTTGGAGACTTGTGGACAAAATGAAAGAAAAAGACATAGATAATGCGTTTATGAATATAACAGCGAAAGAATGGTATGATCACTTCAAAAAACTAATGAACAAAGATTACAAACTTAATTTTGATACTGAAAAAGACTGTAAACACACAACTTTGATTTACAAAAGCTTAATTCTACTAGCACAGTCAAAGGAGACTTAGAAGCGATTAACACTCTCAAAGGAAGGAAATCGGGCGGTTTTGATTATTTATTGGATGAGATAATTATATCCTCAGGGAATGTCCACGTTAAAACATAAGTAAATATATTTAATGCTATCTTAAAAACGGAAATATACCCAGACATTTGGATATATACAATATTCAAAGGAGGAGACAGTAATGACCCTTCCAATATAAAGGGATATTCCTTACAAGCTCCCTTGCAAAACTATTTTCAAGAATACTTATGATAGACTTCAAATATACATTGAATAAAAGAACATAATAAACGCTAATCAGATAGGTTTTAGAAAAGGTTGCAGGACTCGTGACCATATATTTGACTCTAAAAACATTGGAAGATAAAATGTTTAAAAATAAGAAATATTTGTATGTATGCTTTGTGGATTTTTCGCAAAGCGTTTGATTTAGTGAATAGAAAAAGCTCTCCTCTTGAAATTAAAAATATATGTATATAACCGGTCCAGTCTACGATATCATCGAAAATATTTATGAATATGTACGATTTTCTGTTAAACTACAAAACAAAATGACACAATCTATCCCTACTTCGGTAGGAGTAATCAATAGGTTAAAGGCCCACTGCACTACTTGTAGCTACTTGCGCCCTCTATATAACAAACAATGCCTAATCGGTGACCATTGGTCCCCCATGATCCTCTTTTTCTTATGTTAACTGAGAGCTGAGTTGATGAGATAACCACCTGTCCAGTGACCTTGCAGGGCGCTCTAATCCCTCCTGTAAACTACGGCAGATAAGCTTTAAAGGTAAAGACCAGTATTGGAAACGCCCCAATTTCAAAAAATGAAATGGAAGCTCTTATTACCAATCATGACTTGTGAAAGAATATGTTTTGACTAATACATGATGATAACAAATTTGCCGGGAAACCGCCTACTAATTCATATATTTGGTAAATTTGTTTCTCTCATGGTCTGTGAGAGATATAGGGTAGTCCCATATACATCTTTCTGTGTATAGTGCTTGTAACTTTACGAAGAATGGGCCAAATTTCTTATCATTTTGATGATTCCAGAACCTTGCAGATGCTAGATGCTAGATGATCAACCTTTTCTGATCGATTCCACAACGTTTCTTTCACAATGCAATCGCATGACCATAACTGGTCTTTACCTTTAAAGAGAGCTATACTTAACAAATTACAAGATAGGTAAATAAAAGGCATGGAAAGACAGTCTATATCAAATGAAAATAATACTGAATACTCTACAAAATTAAAAAGATATAGAATCCTAAAAACAAAATACAAATTGGAATACTATTTATTACTCGATATTGACAAATCATTATAGCTAATTACATGAAAATCAGAATAAGCAAGCCAATAGTAACTTCATTATTGAGGAAGGTCGGTACAAGAATATCACATTAATAGATAGGAAATGCCCCCTTTGTAAAACTGACATATGGAACGAAATACACTTTCTAACAAAATGTACATACTTAATAGATCCCAGAGTTAAAATATACTCTAAACTTAACGATATAGTACCTGACTTTCAAAACCTAAACGACGATCAGATTTAAACTAAAGATGTCCAATGACGAAACCGACATAAATGCAATAATAATATTTGGACTAAGCGAAATGTATCCAATGACGAAACCGACATAAATGCAATAATAATATTTGGACTAAGCGAAATGTACGACAAACGAATAGAACTACTGAGAAGAAAAAATAGTAAAAACAAGTAAAGACTTCACATGAATTTTATTGGCAGAGTAGTATAATCACTTAAAGGTAAAGACCAGTTATAGTCATGCGATTGCATTGTGAAAGAAACGTTGTGGAATCGATCAGAAAAGGTTAATGATCATCTAGCATCTAGCATCTGCAAGGTTCTGGAATCATCAAAATGATAAGAAATTTGGCCCATTCTTCGTAAAGTTACAAGCACTATACACAGAAAGATGTATATGGGACTACCCTATATCTCTCACAGACCATGAGAGAAACAAATTTACCAAATATATGAATTAGTAGGCGGTTTCCCGGCAAATGTTTTATCATCATGTATTAGTCAAAACAAATTCTTTCACATGATTGGTAATGAGAGCTTCCATTTCATTTTTTGAAATTGGGGCGTTTCCAATACTGGTCTTTACCTTTAAAATTCGATCATGCGTATTACGAGAGAAAGGTCTTGATATCATCATGCATCGGTCAATGGCAGGTCGATGGTATCAACAACCTTTTATCTGAGGAATATTTTTAGACCCATGCGTTGTATGAAAGGTTCTTGATACCAATCGCATAAATATTGTATAGCGCCATCTCTTGCTTTAGTATTTAAAGTGGTAGAAATTATCGTTCAAATATAATGTTATAGAATTTATTTTATATTTTCTCTCTCTATTTAATTTCAGTTGTGTATCTAGGAGTTGCTTGTGTTGCAATGGAACGTGCTCTGGAGTCTGGACCACATTTAAAGGGGTGTGGAGCATGCCTGGGACCGCGTGGTATAAAACGCCATAACTCTGCAAACAATCACAAAGGAAACTTTAATTTAATATCACGTGGGTACTCGTGAAGGTACGCCCGAAAAATACATTTTTTGTTTGTTTTTGTTTTTGTTACGTTTTCACTTCTTTTTACGAGCCTAGTCTGTACAGCGAGGGAGGAGGAGGAGGAGGAGGAGGAGGAGGAGAGACAGAGAGAGAGAGAGAGAGAGAGAGAGAGAGAGAGAGAGAGAGAGAGAGCGCGGCAGAAATGACGATGCATTTATGAATGAAAAGTCCCCATTTGTATTTACATGAATATGGTCGTATAATCTGTAACCAGTGGATCGTAAATGAGATTAGAATTCATGGTTACTCTCCTAAGCATGATCGTTCCTATGTCCTTGAAGAAAAAAAACAGAACACCAATACTACTAATAGACTTGTTGAGTTTCAGAGAGAAACCAACATTTCCTTTACGTCAAGTCCGACTGGTTCAAAATGAATTAATGAAATCAATAGTAGTCATGGCGACGAAAAACACAATATAAATCTAGAAAATGAAATTAATACTCTTTAACTTACTCATAGGAAACAATTTACACAATGTTTTGCATTCTTCTACAAGACAGGCCTATATAGCTCTATGGCCTTATACAATCAATCATGCGAAGGTGATTGATCAATGAATAGTCATAACAACCACAACAAATCGATTAATCAGTTAACCAACAGACCAAAACAAAACCGTACACGACTATAAACCAAGAAGAATTTGGTCAGTCAATATCTTAAAGCCCCACTGTCCTACTTGTAGCTACTTGCTCCCTCTAAATAGAAAACTTCCCCAATCGGTGCCTGTTGGTCCCCCATGATCCTCTTTTTCTTATATTAGTTGAGAGCTGAGTTAGTGAGATAGCCTCCTGTCAGTGACCTCGCTATGTGGTCTAATCCCTTCTGGCCCAGTAGTATTGACGGTCTTTAAAGGTAATACAAAGTTTTGGGAAATTTTGAAAATTGGCTGGATATAGTGATTCTTTACAATTTTGATATATTTGGATGCCCCTGTGGATGTATTATAAGTACTAGAAAATTTAGCCTCTAAAACACTTCTGCTTTCGAGAAATTGAATAATCAAAAATGTTCCGGTGCTCCCGGTAAACTTGAAATATATAAGGCCATTCCGTGGAATATGCAGTTCTGGTATATAATTTCCAAACGGGAATAGCAAATCGGTCGATTGTAGTCAAGAAACATTGTTTTAGAGCTAAAGTAATATCATTTTTGAGAGGGCGCTATACAACATAAAGAGTTTATTTCTCGATTTCAACCGCGACAACGATAATCGAATATTGTAAACTCGCATAGGCTTCTAAAAATATGTTAATTTGAACCAAATTTATGACCCCTTACCAAAATGTGTAAAACAGTGTACCTTAAGTCACCCTTGCTTGCAAGCAAGGGTGAAATTATTTTCATCTTGCTCGGTGAGCTTTACTTCCAAAGCACGCATGGATCGAGATTGTAGAATGTCGCCTGAAGTTCATGCCTCTGTAACTGGACAACGGAGCCTTTGATGAACGATGTCCAAATAATCGACAGTGACAGCGAAGAAAAAAAAAGGAAGAAAGGAAAGCAAGGCCAAGATTGCCCAATGAAATCAATGAAACCCTTGACCAGGGATTCCTCGCAGACAGCTCCAATCGCTAGTCTATATATTTAGCCACATAGTCTATAGTTACAGATGAAGGCCCTGACAACTCTCATGAAAGTTCGTGAAAAAAATAATGGCTAGCCCATTAAAAAAAAATGATGTTTAGCGTCCCCGCCCGCTTCCTTTTTTGGGGCCGCCTCCTTTTTCTTTAAATTATTGTTATTATTATCATTTTTTTTGTTAAAGAAAAAAAACACACTGCTAACTTGATCTATTTCTGATTTGTTTGTTTTTAATTTAAAAAATGCCGGCAGTCATCTTGAAAAATTACCATTTTGAGCGGCCATTTTGAAAAAGAAGAAAGAAAAATAGGGCCTTCTCCTTCCTATTTTTCAAAAAGGCAGGACGCTAAACATTTTTTAATTTGGTCCTCGTGTAGCGTGGGTCTATTTATTGTTCAACTTCATTGACATCAGAGAAAGGAGTATCCTAATCATGGTAACCGAAAATCAAATGAACTAATTATGGAGGGGGCGGGGGAAGGGGTGCAGGATAATTGAGGGGTTTTATTGTTTCTAATTTTCCAGTTCAAGTTCTTTTTCTTTTTCTCTCTTTTTCAATTTCCTTCTTATTCAATATTTTCACCTCCCGGCAGTTTATAATGTGTGTCTTTGGGGACTTTAGAAAATAATGAAGAGAAACAAAACGGAATGGTGAAAATTTTAGATAATAAAATTGGCTCCATGATAAGAGTTATGGAGGTTTGAAATATGAAATACAATAAATTCTGACTCATAGTCACAGACAACTCTCTCATACAAACATAATTATATTTAATTTCTGTTTTTCTCCTATTAAGTGCCTTCTAAGTTCTCAAAATATATAATGGAAAGCATATTATAAAGAAAAGACCCGCCTGAGTCATTCACTCTAATTTTTTTGTGTTAGAAATGGAAAAGTTGTCTGGCACGACGTCAAAATGACTTCACCGATTTAGCCGATTTGAAATACGATTACCGTACATGATAAATACATTTAAAATTTCATGGTTTTCTTATATTTGTCCAATTTCATTTTGACACTTTAGTCTACTTCTCTGATGTCAGTGCTTTCTTTGAGTGTAGTTGGATTGTCCTCTTAATTCACGAAGAACACGCCTTAATTAGTTTGATAGTATGTGGCTCACTCTGGTTTGACATCTTTTATAGTGGTAAACAGTCAGTTTTTTTTTAGGTCTATAGGCCTACAGCCATGTAATTAAAAAGTAGATCTACTCTGATTATTGTTGTCATACTTCGAGGAACCTACTATGTTATTAAATACATTGCTAAGTTTTCAGAATCGATAGTCATTTAAAGTTCTATTCTAATATTGCATATGAAGTATGGAAGTATGCTATTTCTATCATTCCCTTGAATCCCTTAGTGGTTTATGTTGCACATTGGATTTGGATGAGGCGAAAGGCTGCTAGCGTGAGATTCAATTTGAATAAAGAGGGTCTGAATTAAGCCTAGTACAAAAGTAGTTCAACGTACACATTCAAGATTGCTCTTGCTACAATGCTAGCAGACGTGACGATGGAAACTGGAGTAATGTGAGGATAAATACCTTGAATGAAATCAAGGGTCCTTATTACAGATAAATTGTGCTAGGAGATAAAGAAACTTGCGGATATCGTATTGGAATAACCTGTTGACACTTTGTCAAAACGTGGAATAATAGCGCAACATGTCTTCTTTCGTTGCAACACTGCAAGGTGGAGCTCCTTGGGGTTTACGGCTACAAGGTGGTAGCGGCACCGGCGAGCCTCTCCGCATCTCAAAGGTGAGTTTCCGATGGTCATGTTCGTTTTATGACGGAGTAATTTGTGTTGCGGTTTTACGAGCGTGTTGGTGATCAGCGACGCATTATACACAGATATTGCTTTGCTTTGTAAACAAATTAACAATTGAGTGAAATACAACAATGCATTAATAAATAGATAAAATGAAACAGAAAAGAAATAAATAAAAATGTAGTCATTGGTATGCATCATCACTTCACCATGTTCACTGGCAACACTGCATGTCCAAAAAAATGAAAGGCCTCAGTTAATTTGAGGACATCTTGAAATATAGACTGAAAAAACCGCCTGGTATTGCCACTATGGGTCATTCTTTAATAAAACTGACATTTGTCAACTATGTATAGAAGCGGTCAGAGGAGCCAGATGTAATCTCAGCGGAACTACCGTCGCAAGACTGAAGCTTTTGGTCTCTGAATAGAGGCGGTCATTGCATTGCATTGGAGCTAGACGTAGTCTCAGCGACTTCAGAGACTGAAGCTTTTTGGGGTAGACAAATGGGAGGGTTGTCTGTGACTGATACAATCCATGGACCAAATAGCCAATGTGAGATTTGTACTATGTATGATCTCTTCATATCAAACATTCATGACTTTTTGGGCGGCCAATTTATTTAAAATTTTCACCATTTTGTTTCTCTTATTTGTCTGCCTTTATTACTAAGGTTGGACTGCCCTTGAAGTCTAACTTAATTCTATACATGTATATTACATGTACGGTACATGTATGTACATGTAGAGTTTTTGATTGAATTGCCAGTTTGGCACATGTCGCAAAAAAAAAAGAAAAAAAAAAGAAAAAGAAAGACAAGGTGCAGTATACAAAATACATGTATATTTATGATTATAATCAAACCGAGATCTCATGTATACCCATACAATTCAACTCATCAATCATCTGTCTAGCATAAGTGAAATCAGCTGATTACAGTTTTTTTCTGCTGATTTCTTTTTATATTAAAGTTAAACTCAATGTAGTCAAGTACATTGTACTGATGTACATGAATACTGTATGTAGTTTGTTAATGGAGCTGGCATTGAGAATGAGATGTATCACAAGTGTGAAGCTCTGGGAGTTGTCAAGTTGTAAATGTAATAAGTGTTATTTTTTTATTTAAAAAAAAATAGTTTCTCCTCTTTTAAACTTATAAGTTGAACCCCTACTTATAACATTATAGCCATTTGTAGGTGAATAAATGACCATTGGAGAAAGAGAGATAGAGAGAAAAAAGTATGTGTGTGTGGTGATAACTGTAAAAGTGAATATTTACTAGAATAGGAAGTTGTACATGTACATGATATACATCGGTAATGAAATAAGACAACATTCTTGTGACATGAATTCTCCTTGACTGTTGCCAAGCCAGCATTCCTAAACGCGCATGTTGATGTAAATCTTGAGTGTATTAATTTCAAGAGCAAATATCTTGTGAAGATTCATTGCACCTTAAATCACCAACACCTGACACAAACATTGAGCATTGGTGGCAATTAGTGTAGAACTGATCTATTTTATAGTGATTTACTTGGGCAGCCATGAATAAACACAGCTATAAACTCATCCTCAGTCAACACTCACCAACTATTCCTCATCCCAAAATTGTAGTTTCTAGTCAAGACTTTCTTGGTATATCCTTAGGTTTGTACTTGACATAATGTGGAAGTCTCGGTTCTGAACTCAGGAACTTGTTTGAGCATGTGGTAATATATTAGCTGGGGGACAGTGTATCGTCATTTTGCGCTGAGCAAGGGACCTGGCAAAAGGCTTACATACTTATTATATTACTGTAAATATTTGTGGAACATTAATTTTAGTGGATATGCGCTTAGATCGGCAAGTGCGAAAGTTAGAACTAGCAAAAATATAAGCCTGACTTCTAATTCTGATATGTACTCTGTCTGTATCAGGAGATACTGTCCAGGGTTTATGTCTCTTCATAAGGATTAAGCCCTACATGCATTTACATGTACTGTATGTAGGCTCCTTGTACACTCACACTTATAGAAATGTAATAACCCAAGTGCTTGATTGAGACTATTGTGGTCATCAGTTCTGACAAGTTAAATATTTCATGATGAAATGCTGTGCCATAAGACAGGACATTCAGCTTAGAGGACGTTTGTTTGACGCTCTAGAATTCCCCTCATTCCACCGGATCGCATGGGCAAGGCCAATTTCACATCTGAAAAATGACCCCCTGCTAAGTTTTAGAAACCTACACTCCTTGGTGAAGATAGGTGTTGAGAAATGATCGTTAATGGACTTTGCTTTGAAAGGTGTACAAGCGTAATCTAAACTCATGAGTTGATGAGAAACAGTTTGTCACTTTGTTGTTCAAGTTCTTTAGTTACTGTATTCTGTGCTTTTTAAATATTCATACTGGTATTAAGGATTTATGTTTTTTTCTCTTTACATGCCGACAAGTACATACATTAATGTTTCTGATGTACAGTGTAGATATACTTGTAGCCTCCACATAAAGTGTGCATTACTTCTGTACATGGGTAATTGTCAGTGGTGGTTTTGTTGTTGGTTGGGGCGAGGGGCAGGGGGGCGGGTCTTGAGTTTATGAACATTCTCTTTCTCGATTCAGGGTCCTTTATGACCCATTTTACTATCTCTGCACTGTACATGAAATTATGTAAAATTGTTGTGCATACATTGTAATTAAATTTTGTTGGTCCTATTGTTTGAATACAATGGCCATGCGATACAAGTGGCAATGCCCCATTAATGCATGTTTTGTTTTTTAACGTATTAAGGGGATTGATGATGGTGTGGGCAGTCCTGGTATGCCTGCATGCAGCTGTGCTTCTTTTGAATGATATTCACTTGGGAAGAATGTTCAGTCAGTATTCAGCCCAGCCATCCAAACAAGCAAATGCAGCAAGTCCAAAGTACTTACCGGTTCTTGTTTGGTGTCTCGTACATGTACAAAAAATAGTGATGGAATCATACAGTAATCGTTTGTACAATATGTCTGTACAGGTAGTAAATGGTTTAATAAATGAGTGAAGTGCAAAGTGTGGACAAATCACTGAGTGCGAACAAGAACATTAAGGCCTACATGACTGTATGTGGAGCTGTACATTTACGGTTTACTCGATGCAGATAATAATGTGAACCAATTCATGCTATAAGTATACAGTACATCAGTTCAGTTCAGTTCAGTTCATTTTATTCAAAACCACATGTACATGTATGTACAAAGTTATTGTTTGATAAAAGTCAGGTGTATTTCACAGCTTCACGGTACAGTTCACATTGTGATGACTTTCCTACATGAATCATGTATCATTCCATGGAGGTCATTTCTCTTTGTTCATGAATGTATACCATGTTTGTAGAGTTATAAATAGATACTGGCATTGTCACTGTTTCATTTTAAATCAATAACTTCAGCACATTTTATGACATGTACTGTACGTGTATGTTCATATATAATAGACAATCTGTGCACATACATGTACATGTACATTTTAGACCAATGTCTGTTTTGTGCAATTCAAAGGTTTACACAATGACAAAACAAAACTTTGATATTGATAATAATGATAATGAAATGACAACAACAACAACAATAATAATAAAAATGATAACAATAACATAAAAAACATTGGTAATAATAATAATAGTACATGTACCAGTAATACAAAAAAATAAATAATAATAATACAGTTATACACCTGTACAGTAGTTTAAAGAAACTGTGGGTTCTTGCATCACGCTCCTGTCTGACAGACTTGATGTTGGATTATTTTTACTACATTTTTACAAGCTTACCAACTTTCCAAATTATGTGATGAAAAGTTGTTATATGTTTGCTTTCTTCACTCTTTGTATACATTTTATATAAGTCTGTAGACTGTAGTAATAGAAAGATACATTATAGTTAGTTGTCAAATAGTATGCAGTTAACTGTGCAATATACATGTATTATTTTTGGTTGCAATAAACTGGAAACTGACATTTGCAGAATGGAATATAGAGATTTTGGAGTTCATGAGACCCATTTCAATTTGGACCAAAAATTGAAATATCCAACTACATGTATATCTATCATTGATCTTTTGAATCAGAACTATTCACTAGATAATGCTACACATACTTTGTACATAGTACATGTATGTATTTGAACATTTTCCTTCCAATTTTCCTCTCCTACATGTATTGTAAGTCACAACTAGAGCTAAAAGTACATTTTCAAAACCCTTCAGTGGGCGCAAAGCCATGCAGGTACAATGTACATGTACATAAGGAAACATGTTTTTCTCATTCAGCGCATCACCATCAGGATGTTGTCTAATGTTGGCATGGATGTATGACTCCACTCAAACTAGACATGGGAGTGATGCAAAGGTTCAACTGATGAGAGAGAGAGAGAGAGAGCCGAGTGATGTAAAGGTTTAACTGATGAAAGAGAGAGAGAGAAACATGTACAGCAAGGATGAGCTATAAGGCCATTTTTTTTTTTTACATGTTTAGTGTCCCCACCCGCTCCCTTTTTGGGGGCCGCCTCCTATTTTTTTGTTTGGTTTTTTTGTTGAAATTTTTCAATTTTTTTTAATTTAATGCACTACTTGTAGCTACTTGTGCCCTCTATATAACAAACAATGGCTAATCGGTGACCATTGGTCCCCCATGATCCTCTTTTTCTTACACATGTATGTTAACTGAGAGCTGAGTTGATGAGATAACCACCTGTCCAGTGACCTTGCAGGGCAGTCTAATCCCTCCTATAAACTACGGCAGATAAGATTTAAAGAAAAAAAACATGAAAAACACTGCTAAAATGGATCTATTTCTGATTTAAAAAAAAAAAAAATTAAAAAAATGTCGGCAGCTATCTTGAAAAATAGCCCCACTGTCAGGGAAAATGTACCAAGTAGCCATTTTGAGCGGCCATTTTGAAAGAAAAAAAGGCCTCCTTCCTATTTTTCGAAAAAACAGGACGCTAAACATGTTTTTTTTTTAATTTGGCCTATGGGAGGAGAGTAATTCTTTGTCCTCCATGTTAAGTTGATTTCAAAGTGTAAACACCTGATTCTCATGAAAGGAGTTTTCAAAATAACATGTTTGTAATGTACATTTTTATATAAATTTTACACAGATATTTTCTTTCCTTTTTAAAAATCAACAATTGCACGTCTGTACTTCAAATTGTTTTTATTGATTCTTGGATTTTTACTGGCGTGTTTGTATTTTATTACATTGAGATTTCAATGTGATTTAATTTGTGATTTAATTTGTGGTTTGAATCTCACAATTTTCTCATGTGTGAAAGTGTCTATGGCATGTATTTTAGGGGGGTAGCGGTACATAGTGCTTGTCAAACCACATATGACATGATCAAGGGGCATCTCTGATGAGAGATGAAGGGTGGGCTGGAGTTGGGTAACTTGAATAGATGAGATAGGGTTGGTGTCTCATACAACCCCCTCTGATAAAATGATCAACTGGGTACTCTCTTTCCTCGCAAATTTGATCACCATAGTGGAGAAACGGGCAAGTTTTGCACCGTAAATTTACATGTACATGTACAGTAGCTTGTACACTGTACAATTATTTGATATTGTAATGTACTGTATCTGTGAATGTTAAAGTACATGTACAGTACATGTATTGACATTCATTATATTATCAGGTCAGAAAATGTTCAGTTTGAAGAACTTTGGATAATCCTAGAAGATTTTTTACAAATGAACTGCGCCTCTCAGTGATTTATAGCACTGTACATACATGTATGTACATACAAATTCAGGCTTGTTGTGGTCAGGCCCTGTTATGGTAATCAATTAAGCCAAAGCTAACAACAAACACAATTATGCAATCATTGATTTGAGCATGTTTATATTTTACACAGTAGAAAAATGTAATACTTATGTACATGTAGGCTGACACATGCTGTTCCTGTTTTTTTTTAATATAGAAGTGTAAAAAGTGTATTTACATGTAGTTACAGAATACAACTATTTTCAGTCTGATAGCTACAAAAATGTATGGATACATGTAATGATACCTGTGTAATATTTTCTTCCATTTCTTATCTCCAACTTGCTATGTAGTTAATCAAGGTGATCTAATAGTTGACAAGCTTTAGGTTGGCTACCATGCTGATGCTTAATTTCACAGCATTTAATGAAATACCAAGGAGATACATGTAGGCATCTTGCAAAGCCTGCCTGCAGATCTTGTATCTTGACTACATGGTATCGTTAGGCCTGTTTACATCAGCTCGAGATTGCCAAATAGCTCGCTATTTTTGATATGGGAAATAATCCTGAAGTTACAAATCGCGTTTTCATCAGCTCAAGATTTGACATTTAAACTTGAAACTCGAGCTCAAGAAATTAGCTCAAGATATTTTGCTCAGTGTTCGCGTATAGTGCACGTCTTCGGACTGGTGAAGCGCACCGGACAAATAGCGGGATAGTTTGCCAAATAGCGAGATAATTTGCAAACTAGCCCAAGATATCTTGGGTCGATTATCTCGACCAAATATCCCGATAATTGCAACTTTGGGCTGATGAAGACGCAAAGTAACTTGATAATTTGCGATCGGAATAGTTCATATAGCAGGATATTTGGCAAACTCGAGCTGATGAAGATGGGCCTAGTAACAAGTTAGATTGATGGACAGTTCACAAAGGTCTCCGTATGCTACTAATTTAGTGATCAATCAGCCACACAGACATGTAATAGTTTACCAGCTGTTTAAGATCTATAATCTTACATTACCTCTCTCTTTCTATTTTGAGTTGGCTTCTACTGTCCCAAAGTAAGAACAAAATCGATTTGGGGTGCGTTCAAGCAAAACTTTTTCACCCTAGAAATACGTTTTTCAAAGACGTTCATTTAAAAACACGGTTGCGTTAAGCGATTTCAAGCGATTTGTCGTCGATCTTAAAATAAATGTGTTTCAAAACTGGTTGGGCTTGAAATGAGCGAGAATCAGCATTGATGGAAAATCGCTTTAACGATCTCCCGGAGTAACCGTGTTTTGTAAGGGGTATTGATTTGTGATCCAGGTTTGTGGTTCTAGCTTGAAAAAAATTGCTTGAAGTCTTGAACGCACCCATACATGTACATACACAGTAAGCCTAATTGTTAAAGTTTTGATGAGCCCTAAATGTCTATTTGAAAGAGGCTTCCCCCCTGTCCACACACAACATTTTCCGTGATTAGGCGTGATTAGCTATACCGTTTCACGATAGTGATACCGTTCCGCTATAGTTTTATGATGAAATTGTGTGTGTGGACGCTTACTAACGATACGTCGTATAACGAAACTAGTCTAACGACACTAGTCTAACGAAACGCAGGTTTTGGCATCGTTTCGAACTGAAACTCAATAACTAATCACGCCTAACCACGGAAAATGTTGTGTGTGGACAGGGGGAGTGTAACTAGTGTAACTAACTGGGCGGGGCTTAACGTGACCTCGAACGAAAGGAGACCAGACCTCTCATTTCCGCTTCCATTTCATGACCGCAGTAGTAAACTGCGCACCTACAGTATACGACATTTCGCTGTAGAGTTTCAGGATTACTTTCTTCTGTGTGTGTACATCCTGGAATTTATACAATGATTATTTATACGACGTTTCTTGTGTGTGGACACTCTGAAATTTATATGATGATTCTTTATACGACGTTTCGTACTTTCGTTATAGAGTTTCGGGATAAATTGTTTTGTGTGTGGACATGCTGTTACTCTTCAATTGAAATTTTTCAAAATTTGTTATATACTGTAGTAGATTTGTTTTGAAGTCAGTGATTGACTTTACTTTTATATCACTTTTTTAACATTTTCTGTGTTGAATACTTCCTTTTAGATATACACATAATGTACTGTACATGGCGATACAGTTTTAATATTTTTGGAGTAAGTTTAGAATAAGACTACCGGTAGTCAGAAATATGTGGATGTTGTTGTTGTATGAAAAGTGCTCTGAGTGATTTGAGATTGAACTGTTATTGTTGGTGTTGTGATAGAGATTTGTTTTGTTGTTCCTTCTTTGATGTAATATGATGAGTAACAGCTGGGAGTGGATCAGATTCTGATGGTTTCTCTTCATCCACGCCCACTGCCATTTATTTCATTTTAAACCATTACCCCCCCCCCCCCACCCACTCCTGCTTTCAAAAACCTACTTGTTATATAGAAGACCCAGAATTTGGTACAGAAGCTCTATTCCCATCTCATCTGAGAATATGAAATCAGTATTTACATTTAGGTACATATCTTTAACTTGAGTGCTCCCAAAACACTGTTTTTAGATCTTATCTTTTCACAACATACATGTACATGTAAAATTTAGAATATTTGAATATAAGAGAAAAATAAATAATGGTATTTTAAAAAAAAAAGTACATTCTGAAGATGATGCATTACATGTACATGTACATGTACTGTATGCATTTTGCGTACATGTAAATGTACATCGTATTAAGGCTGTGAAGGGTAGTCAAATGCTCGAGTACCCGCACGGTTGACAACTACTCGGGTACGATTTCTCGTACCCGAATATTCGGCCGCAAAAAAAATAAAAAAATAAATAAAATAAAATAAATAAATAAAAAAAAACAAAAAAACATGGCGTCCGAATACTCGAGTATTCGCTTGTAAGCATGGGAGTGTACTCGGGTACCTCATTACACTGTTGTGCACAGCCTTACATCGTATAAGAAAATTGAACGGAAAAAACACAGCTACATGTAGATGTATGCCAGTCCTAGTTATGAGATTTATCCTTGACATACATACACTGTAGTTACACATAAATTGTAATTTTGTAATTCTTTATACTGGTAGTTATCAAATTCTATTTGATATGGTGGGTATGTACTGCACATGCAGCATTTGAAAATGAAGTATTCTTCTCGACAAGGCAGGCAACTATAAAACAAAGCTTACACGTACATGTACGTCAGTTTCTTGAACTTTGGGGCACCCTTATTGGCGATGCGTCTAATGTTCTTTCTGGTCTAATTGCTAGAGCCCTGGCTTCAGGCCATAGCTTGTGTTACGGGTATTTTCGTCAGGAGAGGCGGATGCTCAGGATTTTTAGAGTTCTTCGGACCAGGGGAGAATAAAAGGAAAGACAAATGGGTTGGATGCAGTGTGTCAACCTTGATGCTACATCTAGTCTGATTTCCACACTGTTATAGCTCAAATGTTCTAGAAAACTGTATTTCCTTTATTTGATTCATTTTATTTTGATAATTGTTACACCCTTTTCAACAATTCTGCATTATCACATGTAAAATGATTCATATTTAATCCCGAAACTCTATAAAAAAACGTCATATAAAGTCATACCAAATTAAAGGATAAAGACTAGATTATAACAGAAGAACTATAAGTTCATCTATCTTTGTCTATTAGGCATACAATGTCTGATCAAAGATGCCCCAAGTGGGCCAAAAGCTCAAAATTTATCCTTAAAATGTAACGTTACTAAACCATGTAATTGGCCGTTAAATGATTTTCATTTCATACACCTGTACTGTACATCTGTACATGAGCAGTCAACCCATGTTCACTGTTCATTCTTGTAATTTCGTCACAAAGCGTGTCTGTGTTTGCAAAGTTTTGACACAAAGCGCACAGTGCAAACATTATCCTACAACTCTTGAAAGAGCAGTGATGAATTATTAGTTAGGACTTTGGTCTTTTCAATTGCTCTACGTTGCATAGTACAATTACTATGTACATGACTACATGTATTTACACCATCCATCTTCAAGGCCACTATGTATTGTATGTTATATGTCTTCCAAATAAAAACACATACAGTCCATTGTCCACATTGTTTTCCTTTGTTGGGAGTGTGAGAATAGTGTACAAGATGACATCAACACAATTTTCCATGGCTTCTTTACTTTTGTATTGGTTTTTAACTTTATATAGGTTTACATTTTAGTGCATTATGATTTAAGTACACTATCATACAATGCACAGTTCATCAGAGATTTCAAATTGGACACTCATGATAGGATAAGCAGCATACAGTACATGTAAGAAGTGAAGATATATTGGCAGTAAGTTGAAACCCATATTACATTTTCCTAAGAATGGGAGAAATATGCAACATTAACTTCAGTTTTGCACAACTTCAGATTATTAAGATCATGTTGTGAAATATAATGTGTGCAAGATGTGTCATATTCTTTTTGTGGAATAAAAGCCAAGTTAAAGTCTTCTCCGAGTTTGTGTCCTGAATTTCCTTGTGTCAAGTACATAGCATTTGTCACCTTTGAATTCTTCATTGTCTGATTTGTTTGCAAACCTTCTTTTACTCGTATCACACACATAGCTTGCAAGTGTGTCATGTTTTTTGCTCTTCTATTATACAGTATATAGTCTCAAATCCAGTCCTACAGTATACACAGAATATGGAATTTTCAATCATTTCTTTATTCTTTCATAGGAAGCAAACCGTTTTGATGGTTACTTTTTAATAGGCCATGGACATTGGTTATCTGTGGAAATATGATTTACCTACATGTAGACAAACTAAATGTGTTTTTATGTAGGTGTGAGAGACAGACAGAGAGACAGAGGGGGGGGGGGGTTTCTGTGGGGGGGGGGGGGGCAGGCAAAGCTGCTCAAAAGAAGAAAAGAGAAATACAGAGAAGGTTTTAGGGGAAAAGGATTCAGAAAGCAGGTTGTAGAGAACAAGAGATCAAAGTTTGGAATTGAAACACTTTGTTTTCTTTATAGTACTCTTTTTAATTTGTGGCAAGCGTAATATCAAAGTTCAAGTGATTGCAATGGAATTTGCAAACAAGCTTTCTTGTGCATGCAGAAATTTTATTCTGCACCTTGATAACATTCCATCAACAGGGTATGAGTATGATTGATACATGCTGCAGACTTAAAAACAAAGTAGTTGTAAAGAAGTACATGGAGTAATGATACAAAGTACATGTGTTTACAATGTCTATCAGGCCTAAAAAACAACATCTTGAAATCTATGGTCATCATCATTAACTTCAGGTGGCGCTGTAAAGCGCTGCTGTGGTCTTCACGAGAGCATGCTATGCAATCCTTTCACCTGCCATCTACGGTAGGCTTTTTAAAAAAGTTTTTTTTTAAACCGTTTTTTTAGAAGAAAAAATGTATTAAAGCATTCAAAACTGAGAAATATCAGCCCAAAGAGGGAGAAAGCAAAGAAAAAAGTTAAAACAAAAATAAGATTGCAGACGGACCGACCCATGTTTTTGGCACTTAAAGGGCAAAACAACATTTTTTTTTTAGGCCTCAGTGAATGAGTATTTGTTTAGTTTGTAATCCACAGGAGTGGAGAGTAATGGAGACATATACACTTCTAGAATGCTAAAACAAGCTGTGCATTTCAAAAGAAAGTGACATGTATGTTACTGAAACCCAGCAGTGACATTTTTTTGATAGTGCCATCCTTTTTCTTAAAGGTTATTTTTAGCAAATATGGGGAAATTGCCCACAGTCTGTTTTTTGCCTGCTGAGATGGGCCATCCACTTGATGGCATCACTTCTATACTCCAGTACATGTTTCATACATCATTCCCCAGGAATTCAAGAGACTTTTATGGAGGAAGTCGTTGACGCCCTATTCAGGAAATGGCTCTACAGTACTTAGAAGGTTTCTATTGATACGAAGTGTCAGACTGTATAAATTTAAGACTGCATTAAATATCAGCAAGACTATGGAATGTTAACAGTGGTACAACCTGTACATCAGGGGTACCACAGTCATGCATGCCCTTCTGTCAAACCCCCTCAAATATAAATTAGCTGGTTCATAATTTCTTTAGGCAAATGTGGAGAACTCCTTTTTAACTTTCTTATTTTTTCTGGCCAAAATGCATGCCCCACTGGTAAACCTTTATATACCCTGTACATGTACATATACTTTTTTTTAGATTGCAGTCCACATTAAAGTATATTTTAGAATTTGTGGGCTCCTTTCTTCTTTGAAGGGGAATTACGGATCTTGTATTGTACATCATTTCTTGCTTTACTGTATACCAGTCCACCGTACATGTACATTGTACGTGTCACATCATTTATCAAAGACATAGCCATCTGAATGTGAATTTAATTATCCTGTTAATCATCATGTAGGAAAAGTATCATAAGAAAGTTAATTGCATACTCTGTACTCACATGAAGATGTGAAAGAAGATTAATCGTCTTATTATTTTGTGCTCTCTTTCTGGTGAAAGATAGATAATTGTTCTCCACTGCCTTTTATCTGACCTCATTCTGCCAAGGTAGGGGGAAATACATTAGAAGACATCATGGGGAGGATGAAAGAGAGAGAGAGAGAGAGAGAGAGAGAGAGCGAGATAGAGAGAGAGAGAGAGAGAGAGAGAGAGAGAGAGAGAGAGAGGGGGAAGGGGGGGGGGACCAAGCAAGCAAGCTGGATGATAGTTGAGATGGCATCATCTATCTCCTTGACATCTCTGTGACTTGTATGTGGATCCCTGGGATTAATACAAGATACTGTAGCTACAATGTAGCATGTCTGACATGTGTGCACGTGCAGAATGTAAACGTCCATGTTTATGTACATTGTACAACTGTACATGTAGGTGCAAACATTTCCTATTTTCCTTTACTACAACATGTATTTCTTTTTTTGAAACTGGTCTGCCTTCTAAAAGGGAAGGCTACCGCTAGTCCTGATAAGAGTGGAAAATAGAGAAGAGGCCACAGAAAGTTTGAGAAAAATTAGATAGGAAATAAGGAAATTACAGTTGTAATTGCTTCCAAAATGCAGAGCTGCCAACTAGTACAGATTTCCCGTAAATGGTACAGAAATTAAGGATCATTACGGAATTAGGGAATGTTGTATAAAATTATGGGTTGTTGTTGCTTAAATATGATTTATCGTAGTGAGTGCTGTGCAGCATGGTGGTACGGTATTCTCTTAATAGAAGCCATTTTTTTATGGAAAACTGATGTGTTGTCATGACCTGATGATCAATATTTAGCAACTTTGTGTGAGTAAAATCACCAAAATTACAAACAATCTTGTGCGCATGCGTCCGCGCTGTGTTGGCATGTCGTGTTTTTTTTAAAGATTCATAGTGCCACTTAGGAAATTACTGATTTATTCCCAAAATTACTGATTTTAAGCCCTTTGATTACTGATTTCTGTTCTGGAGGTTGACAGCTCTGAATATGTTCATTTGAACCAAATTCATGACCACATACCAAAACTTTGTATTACCTTTAATCCCCGCTGGTAGACCATCGGTTACCTCTTACAAAGGATCTGATGAAATTGGAATCAATGTATTTATAACCCTGATTGATAGTGCGCCCTCTACTGTTGTCATGTTACAGTGTGTCAGAGAGGAGACCTGATTTACACAGCAGGCTATGTATCTGAAGGCGTTGGTTAACCTTTCAGCATCTACCATACATGGTATGCATTCACAACCCTCTACATGACTTCAGGTGAATGGGTTTGCATGGTCTAGACCTAAGGAAGATCAATCACTTTATATGTCTGAAAAGAAGAAAAAAAAATGAATGGGAGAATAAACACAATTAAACAGTGCATGGACATCATTTTGTCTATATTTTTCTAAAAACTCATATTATTTTCCTACACATATTAATTAATTATTATGACACAAAGTGAGACTGTTAAACTAGAAGCTCATTAAACCAGAGGCTTATAAAAGGTTGTGTGTGGTCAAGATTTGCAAATTAACTTGATTTTAAAGCTTTGCAATGTGTAACAGTTTCTTGTCGTGATAGAAACAGGTTTTACAGGAGTCAGGGGTTTGAGAAAATAATCATGATACATTTATTTACATTTATATTACACATACAAATATATTTCATTTGCTGAGAATCAAAAGAGTGTTACCCTTCTTGCTGTGAGCAGAATATAATCTGAGTAAGAAAACAATAAAAGAGAGATTATTTTAGAATTGTACTCTACTTTGAGATCCCTACCCAAGACGAGAATATCCCCATGTAACTGATTATAGCTACAATGTAATTAGCTATTGCACTGAAGTAAAGTACGGCTGTTGCTTCTGTATACATGTACTTCGCTTGCACATCTTCAACTAATAGACAGCCACTCTTGAAGGAACACCAGTGAAAGCATCATAGACTTACTGTACTTGGTAGAGAGGGGAGAGGACACCAGTAACAACTCTCACCATTTAAAATTTCATCTGTTGGAGGATTAATGACTGAAAACTCTTTTAAGAGGTATCAATTTCTAGATATTACTGTTCTCAAGTGTTATTAAGTGTACTCAGACAGGGAATTGAGGTTGAAAAGTTGTGAGTATTGACGTTCATCACATTTTGATGCTGGTTTAATTCATATCATTGCCTGGTAGCATTTTTGATGATCATTTTATGACATAAAGTGGGATAACTTTTGTTTACATGTGTGGTACCCCCTAGTTGATTTCTTGCAGGGCCCCCAGTTGAAAGACGCTGATGTTTAGTTCTTTATAATGTTGAGTGTGCTCATACATTGTACATGTATGTAAAAGTACATGTTACTCTTTCACATGGACAGTTTTCTAGACCAAATATATGATATGTCATAGAGGAATGATTTTAGAGAATATGTCACATTTCTGCCTTAATTTTTAATCTAATATTAAAAATCTATATCCTGAATGCATACAGCACACAGTTACATGTATTGAATGGTTGTACTCTTTTTCTTGTAGTTTCTAAGAGGTCTGAAACATTTACCTGTAGATATTTTCAATTCTCCAATGTGAAACGCCCAAAATGTTTTTAACTGAATGTACAATGTATTATACCATAGTTGATATGATATACCGGTAGGCACACATGTACATGTAACTCTTACACTGTTACAGTGAAATTGTCATCAATGTGATGCCTGGTATGTGTCCACTACCCAAAAGACTGAAGCTTTAGACGTTGCCCTGACAACCAAGTGGAGCATATATCAAAGGTCATTTTGGGTCACATATAATTTACCTGTCAAGGTCAGAGGTCATTCCATTGTCACTTGTAAACAGGAGTCTGTTGAGTGGCTACAATTTAAAGACCATTTAGCTATAAATAGTGGAATTCTTGGATCAAACTGTGAATGGTGATGTGTGATTTATAGGCTGACATTGGCATTCAGTGGAGGAGGTAGTCTAACTTCCAGACTGTGTATGGTTTTCTTTGCTCTTATCAAACTACATTGTTCAGGGTCTGGAATTGGTTGGTATTGTTAATAATTACAAAAACATATTGCGATGCGTCACAACTTGGAAGTTCTGGAAGGAGATTTCAACAAAATGGCAGCTTCCTTGGGGAGCAGACAACGTCTTAAATATGGCAAAGTACGGTCTCTTGATTATACTCGCAAGACGATTTTATTTAGCCTACAGCAATGCTTTTTATCTAACAAATGAAACATTTTTTTACTCTCTATCTCATGATAATGCTTCACAGCCGAGAGGTTAATTCCCCTTTAATAACAATAACATGTATTTCAAATATGATGGCATTAGCAAACCTTTTCAGGGGACATTTCATGATAAATCTTCCGAACTAACATAAAAAGAATGAAAAAGCTCACAAATGTTTTTTCATCATAAAGGTATAGACCAGTTTTGGAAACGCTGCCCTCTCAGCTCTTATTACCAATCATGTGAAAGAATATGTTTTGACTAATACGTGATGACACAAATTTTGCCGAGAAACCGCCTAATAATTGATATATTTAGTAAATTATCATATCATTCCTGCCTGGATAGATATCGCGAGTGCGAATCGCGAATGAATGGATATTTTGCACCCAAAACCCTTGAACCGCAATTTTACCACTACCGGTCTATATCTTTAACCAAAACTCAACCATCTCTTTAAATTGCTCTCCCGTTATGCTCCTAAGGCATGTCCCCTCAGCTCAGTGACATTTCATCCATGGATGGATCAGATTAACACCAGCTTTTAAAGTTTATACACCTTCTCCTTCTCCTATATCCTGATTGAAAGAGAAGGCAATGACCTCAGATGACCTTTAGGTGAATATAGGCTTTGCCATTCAACCATCCTGCTGTGCTTGCATACATCAGTATGATATATCATGTGTCATACTTTGTAAACTAAGAGAAGTTGGATACCTGAACAATTACAACATTCATGATGATTATTTTCACAGGAAAAAAAATGTAATTATGATATATCAATATTCAGGGTTGTGATTCATCTTCAGGAATATTTTGTATAGATAAAATCACAACAGGGAAAATAAATCTTGAGATATTTGGGATGAATAATAATAATACTTCAGCATTTGTAATGCCCCATCGATCTAGTAACCATTCTGAGGCGCAGAGGGAGATTATTACCCTGGCTTTAGCATGGCTCCTAATTCCTTGTTCGGGAAATGAGGAGGAGCGGGTTCTGTGTAATTTGATTTTTTTTTCTTTAAATGAATGCATGTAATTTGTTCTCTTGGGTTATACTTTCAAAATATATTTAAAAGGTAATTTATCTGCTAGTACATGTATGTCATAAGAAAATTGAAGTTAGCAATGACTCATATTCTTTTGTACTACCAATATTGTAATGAAGGTAATACATGTATGTTGTGCCTCCCATTCAATCTCTTGCCATCTTTCTAGTACCGGTATGTCTGATTTCCTCTGGTCATTTTACTCTGACCATCCAGCGAGAGTAGGGGTGTCAAGTTTAACACTGTGGGCTTGTCATCTGGACAATGTGAAGAATGCTATCAGTAGCTGTGTGTCCCTTCTAGTCCCATCAGATCTCGGTTAATTAGATCTATCACACTGGTCCTACGTGTTCATGTGGTCAACCAATGGTGGGGGGGGGGGGGGGGAGGGGTCGTCATGGCCCTCAATGTTACTATTTTGTTTAAAATCTGATATAAAAAAAAATCAGATAAATCTGTTATGTGTGTGTGTGTGTACCAGGGGGTGTTTCACAAAGATCCTAAGTTGAACTTAAATCTAAGTTGGACTTAAAAATTATGGAGAGCTATAATGTAGTCTTGAAATAAAAATATATTCAAAAACGAAAATTCAAATATTTTAGACTTTTTTTTATAAATTCCTCATCAAGAACATGAAATCTCCTTGATAATAGAAAATATGAATGACTTGAATCAACATTTGATGCATTTTAAAATAACTTTTACAAAATATTTTCATAGATGCTAACAGCTTTTCTTAATTGTTAAGACCAACTTAGAGATAAGTTCAACTTAGGATCTGTGTGAAACACCCCAGGATTCCTTAATCTTATTAAAAGTCTGCAAATTAAGAATAGATACAGATGATGACATTTTCTGTTAGGAGCAGTTTGTAGTTGAAACACTAGACATCTGGACTACAAGTATATCTTCCTTCATTTCATTTCATCTCATTTTATTTTATTTCAACACGGATTACTTGCTTCAGCCAATGGCTGTTCTTCTGCAAGTCCGTGCATACATAATAAAAATCACATACAAAATATATACGGCACAATTCAAAATAAGACGCAATACAAATTGGTAAAATAGAGTGCATAAAACTGCTTGCACATACATTTGGCTTGAGGTATTATAGTGTGATGGATTAATTGGGATGGTAACAAGATGATCTCATCTTGGAGAGGTATCTATGCTAATGAGCTTCACAGAGAGGGATGTGATCCGATTAGGATGGTAGCATAATAAACAGAGTGAAGTATCTCTCCCGGCCTGGCCAGCCAAAGTCAAGACCATACTGCAGGTTTGTTTGGATAGATTTGTAAATGTTATTAACCCTTCTGCTGCTACAAAGTTTACAAATATCCACAGCCAAAATGTGATAAGACAAAATATTATTAGGCATATTTGTTGCTTATGTTAGGAAGAAAGTATACCATGATATCCAATTTTATAATTTATAAGCCCTAATTTGGAGTTCAAAATGGAAACGAAGCTTACATGTAAATACTTAGTCGTAGGTCACAAGATAGTACATGTAGGCCTATTATGTATTGGGTATGTTACTGTATACAATGTTATTTAGATTTTTAGAAATGTCTACATATACAATATATATATATATATATGTCAATCTTCCATATATTTGTATTTATATGGCACCAAAAACCTTCTTTTTTGTCTATTTTATCTGAAAATGTTAGCATGGATTTTCTAAGACATTTATATTGATAATAGTTTGATTTAAAGCTTATCTGTACTAGTTTATAGGAGGGATTAGACCACTCTGCAAGGTCACTGGACAGGTGGATATCTCATCAACTCAGCTCTCAATTAACATGAGAAAAAGAGGATTATGGGGGACCAATTCAGTTCAGTTCAGTTCAGTTCAGTTCATTTATTTCAATCATAAAACCATAACATAATATATATACAAAAGTAACATGAAACAATCATAATCTTATAATATTGGAATTAAGAAATTGGAGACTAAAAAGGAAGTTTGAAAAACTTGTAAGTAAAATAGTCCCCTGACATAAATAATAAATAACGAGATTACATGGTTGTATACGTTACGACAATAATAACAATATATAAATAATATACTACACATTATAGATACACACACACACACACGCACACACATGCATGGTACATTGCAAGAAAAAGAAAGAGTTAAGGGAAATAAGAAGAGACCAACTGTCTCTTCAATAGAACTTTAAAGGATGATATAGTTGTGCATAATGTTAGCTTATCAGTTAAATCATTCCAAATCCGGGGACCATTATGTCTAAAAGAGTAAAGCATTAACTGGGTAGAGACCTTTGGATAATGATATTTGATACAGGAACGAGTATTATACGAATGAACAGATTTATTAAGGATAAACATTTGACAAACTCTTTTAGGTACATAATTATTATAAACATTATACATCATAATAGCACTTTGAATTTTATGTATATCATAAATATTGAGTGTTCTTAAGCGAAAAAACAGGGGACGTGAAATGGTCACCGATTAGGCATTGTTTTCTATATAGAGGGAGCAAGTAGCTACAAGTAGTACAGTAGGACTTTAAAGCAATGTTTTAGGATGATGTACAAACTGAAAGAAGGATATTGAGGAAACCGATACATACATTTGAGAAAGTTGAACCTTGAGGAATACTCTTGTATTTTAGATACGCATGGGAAAGTGACAATGATAAATGGCAGAGGGAATGATTGAATTCAAGTTCATGTAGATGTAACTGAAAAGCGCATGCCTTAATTAAATTTGTGCTGGTAAACACAAGTTTTAGAATAAGATACTGACAAAATGGGTAAAACAGATCAGGACTATGATGCATTTTAAATCTATCAAATGTGAAAAGTGCATTATTAACCCTCTGCCTATGTGAACCTGAAGATCCCTGTATTATGTCTATGGGAATGAGATGATTTAGAAGTAAATGGATTAAGTGTGATTGTATACATTAAATAGTACTTGCATTTACGTAAACTCATTGATCTGAAATATGTCACCTTTACACCCCTTAGATAGAACTTTTCGGGGTTATATTTTGAAGTCTCATTTTTAGCCTGTTTTTCATTCTTAATTTAAATTGCAATATGAACATCGAAATTCAAGGAAAGTTTCTCAAAATATATTTCTCTGAAACATGGGTGTCGATCCTTACGTAATACCTATTGTTCAGGGGGGATGAATGGATAGATCATCCCCCCTGAACAATAGGTATCAATTACAGATCGACACCTATGCTCTGAAAGTACATAAAATGTCAGTTTTATCAGGAGATCTATGCCTGTACTAATTAGACATGAAATTATAGATATTCTCAAAATACCTGTAAACCACAAAGTTTTGTTTCTATGAAATTTATGATTTTCTTTCTTCAGAATACTTGAATAAATATAAAACTTTTGCATGGATAAAACTTGCATAAATCTATTTGTGTGTAACAGCTTCTAGAAAACTTTGAACCGAAATGTCACTGAATCACGCAATGAAATTTTTACCTTTTTTCAAAAACTTCTTGATGCCAAAGCACACATTAATGAAATAAGTTACTAGTTTTATGAGAGATTTTTTAACTATAAAATGTGACGGATGTGTATGATCAGTTATGAGAGAAAAAGAAAGTTCTTGTACGGTACAATGTATAGAAGATGTAGGTCGTATACACTTGAATCATGGACCCTACAGCTACTGTATAGGCTAGATGAGAGATGAAAGAGAAAGAGAAAATGTCTGGATGAACAATCACAGCATGAGATCAAAGATAGAAATAGATCACCTACCACTCATCATCACTATCCTCATATGTCATCCATGTTTTACTCATTAACAACAGGCATATATGAGGATATCCCTCCCCCATTAACTAGTCTATATATTCAGCCTCTTAGAGGATGCAGGATACATGTACTTGTGATCATGAATGTACGCTGTACATATACATGCTACATAATTACACATACATTTTCATGTACAGCTAGATATTTATTACCTTTAGTATTTGATGTACTATTGAATTTCTCTCTTGTAAGTTGTTGCATTTCAATTGCTACGATGCTCTCTGTTGAAAAAGTTAGTAATTGGGGAAACATCTTGCAAGATTTAAATCTGTCAAGAAAATATATGAGTTATTTCTGTTTTTCTCCAAAGTGCCTTCTCCCTTGAGCCTTGGGAAAATACTCAAAATACATTATGAATAGCATGTACATGTACACTGTATAATTATACAGTAGTTCCTCTAAAAGAAGAGACCCACCTCAGTTATACATTTTGACAAATTATCATTTTATTCATTTTATGTCTTGAAAACAGTTATCTAGTAGTGTTTTATTTTTCTTTAAAGCCCCACTGCACTACTTATAGCTACTCACATCCTCTATAAAGCAAACAATGCCTAATTGGTGACCATGATTGGTCCCCCATGATCCTCTTTTTCTTATGTTAATTGAGAGCTGATTTGATGAGATAACTACCTGTTGGTGACCATGCAGGGAGGTCTAATCCTTCCTGGCCAAACTAGTGCAGACAGGCTTTAATAAATGTAACAAAATATCTGTGACATTTATACTTTAGGATCAAGACCTGTAGATTTACCAATATCAAAGAGGCCTGTAATCATAGACTATATACATGTACACACCTCTTTAGTCTTGGACACTGAGATGAAAAGTCTTCATCTGCTTTAGATTGCAATGAACCAGCATATAGCATTCATGTGTATTTGATTGTGTGTATATTTACAGGAATAATCAGTGTTGTGTTAAAAGTTTGAAACTTCTGCTTACCATCACAACTGTCTGTGTATACATCCAGTGTTTGTGCAAATTCTATAGTTTGTGTTTGAAGAAGTATTTATAGATTAAGTGATTATGGTAGTTTGGATTTAAGAACTGATTTGGAAAAGCTCCACTCTGTAACCTGTAAGTATTTGAACACCATCTTGAAGCTATTCATCTATATAGTCTCACCTCCCTGATTCTATTCAGCCAATTTGTATTTATTCAATGTAGAAATTATAAGGCATGTCTTCTTCTTCTTCGTTTGGCTATTAGTCAAATTTGACTATTGTTGCCAATTTCATCACATCTCTTTCTCTTAATATCTTGGTACTTTTTCTTTCTTTTTCCAATCTCATTTTACTATATAGTCATAGTCTACCCAGTGTTATGTTTCAATACAAAAAGGGAATCATTTTCAAATTAAACCACGATCCGCACACAGTTCTAACTCACCTGTCCTTGTTTTATGGCATCAGATGAAAACAGGAAAATCATATGAAAATAGAGAAAACAATTACAGTCATTGAGCAATGTCAGATGTGTTGATTGGTGCTATTAATTCCAGTATGAAATAATTGATAGAAAACCTTTTGAGCTTTTTAAATTTTTTCCTTTTCAAAGCTCTTTGTAAAGAGAAGCACATAGCCTTCTTATTTTATCATTATTTATTCCTTGGGCAAAACATTCAGATGTGTACAAAGCATTTTGAGGTAAAATACAAGGTTCATTAAATGAATTCATATAAAATATGAAGAATAAAAGAGCCATCATTAAAAGCTTGTTGAGGCTTGGCAGGTTGACAGTCCCAAGAATGATCAAGTTTAATAAGATTGATATTTTGGCGGAGAAGAAAAAACAGGTCAAACAAAGTTGTTGGGGTATATTGAGTTTGAAAATTGAATTTAAAAAAATGATAAAATAATGATAACCTACAAGGCCAAATAAAAAAACAAACATGTTTAGCGTCCTGTTTTTTTGAAAATTAAGAAGGAGGAGGCCCTTTTTTTTTTCTTTCAAAATGGCCACTCAAAATGGCCGCTCGGTACATTTTTCTGGACAGTCTGGCTATTTTTCAAGATGGCCGTCGGTATTTATTTATTAATTTTTTAAAATCAGAAATAGATCATTTTAGCAGTATGTTTTTTTTCATCTGTCAAAGGCACACTGTCCTACTTGTAGCTACTTGCTCCCTCTATAAAGAAAACTTCCCCAATCGTTGCCTGTTGGTCCCCCATGATCCTCTTGTTCTTATGTTAAATGAGAGCTGAGTTAATGAGATAGCCACCTGTCACAGTGACCTCGCTGGCTCGCTGGGCGGTCTAATCCCTTCTTGCTGAAGTAGTACAGCCTACCTTTAATTCATCAAAGAAAAAAAAAAGAAAAAAATTATTTAAAAAAATTATTTAATTTTTTTTTTTTAAAAATAGGAGGCCGCCCCCCAAATAGGTAGCAGACGGGGACGCTAAACATGTATATTTTTTTACTTGGCCTAACAGGTATAATTTAAGCTGTCTTTTAAATGAATTTAGAGACAAAGAGGGGAAGGAATTTCATGCAACACTTCAACAAATGGTGATTTTTTTTTTTAGATGAGTGGATGTTACTTTTCATTCAGAAAATTTCATTATGCTACGAGTATTATAATTATGAACTTGATGGTTCAAAGAAAATATGTTCATCAAATAAGGAGGAAGACAACAAGAGAAATAGCGATGCATACCCTATGGTTCTCGATAACACTCCAATGATCGTATCACTTGTTGATAAAAATCAGGAGAACGCACAGCTTTAGGGGAAGCAGATCAAACTCAAGCAGGACAACGGAAGATTTGGAAGAAATCACTTTTAAGTGAGAGAGTTGAATTACCAGTAAGTCTCTGCATGAATTACAGGGGGGATAATCCTGGACTTTATTGCCAATTTAATGATCTTCTTGAGTAAACAAAGTTTAAGATGACCACTATATGCTAATTTTCACAATCTTCCCAAAGAAATAAGTCCTATATGATTATAGAGCATGCATCACCTAAGGGATAATCCTAAAATTGTGTAACCATTCTAGTAATCTCCTTGAGTAAACAAGTATAAAGTAGGCCCATTTACACATGTACATCTTAATTCTTAATCACCATTTTGATTTTTTTTTTACACTCCTGGAAAAAAACCCATGGTGAGTAGTGCGCATATGTGCTAGCACGGAAGCTAGGAGAGTCACTAAAGCAAAAATCGTTATCTTACTGAAGTTTGCATTTACACTCCAGAAATCGATGAAATTGTGGCAGGTGTTTGAAAATACCACACTCCAAGAGGTGGATTTTTCAATTTCCATTTTTTGTATGAATGTTTGCCCGTAGTTGCTATGCAACGACACACCAAAACATTGATGTGATATAGGTTTTTTCCAGTATTGTAAATGATATTTATTTTTATTTTTTGCTATGCAACTTCCAGTGAAACACCTGAACATGAGAAAAATCAATGATCTTTTTTTTTTAGTGTATTAAACTAAATGCAGCTTTAACCACTATTATGCTAATTCCTTTCTACTTATCTGAATCAGATTATCTCGATCAGATTTAAAATAACAAATCCCAGAAGATATAATCCTAAGAACAGATTGCTTTACAAAAGCATAATGACTTAACGTGGGTAAAGTTGGTTTTATTTTATAACTGTATTGTTTATGGGTTTATCAGATAGTCTTGTGTGCAATCGCTACAGCATACATTTACCGTAGCTGCCATTTTCCAAAGACTTTCACGGACCGGTTTCTCTCATTTTTCTGCTTCTGTTAAAAACTACTGTAATTAACGGTGTATAAACCGCACCTTTTTGCCACCGAAAAAAATTCAAAGTCGGGGGTGCGGTTTATACAGGGTACACCAAAAAGTTTCGATTTATGCCCCTCCATCTGGCGCTATGCCTGGCAATGTCTCCCAGCTCAGTAGTCGGTGTGTTGAATCACCACTAGGAAACTAGAACAACACTCAAATTTGTCTGTCAACTTGGTTTGAAAGTAATCTTTCTGATAGATCTCAATATGTAGTTTATAATAATAATTCCTACACATGGTGTACCACAAGGTTCTATACTAGGTCCTCTACTGTTTTTTAATTTACATTAAGGATCTTACACATTCAGCTGCACCTCGCAGTTAAATGTAAGGCCTTCCCACGTGGGTTTTATTTAACACAGACCTTCTTTTTTTTCTTTTTTTTTAGGGCGAAAAAGAGGGTTGGGGTTAATACACAAGGGAGGTTTATACGTTAATTACGGTACTTTAGGCCAAATAAAAAAAAAAGGTGTGTTTTTCGTCCCCGCGTGTCTCCTTTCTGGCCGCTGCTATTTACTATTCAGAAAAAGAGCCCCCCCCCAAAAAAAAAGCCCCAAAAGCACCCCCATAAAAACTTTTTTGAAAAAAAAGTGTAACAAATAATTTTGTCATACATTGCATCAGTATACTCACATACTACAATATCTGTGAATAAATAGACTTGGCTAGCTAGTATAATTAGCATGGCAGCCATCTTGGAAAAAACAGCAAAATTATAAAAAGTAATGCCCTGCCTCCTCTTAAAAAAAATTCTAGACGTGAAACACGTTATATTTGTTATTTGGCCTAGTATCAGGGTGGACTTCCTCTTTAATTTGAATATATTGAGGTCTAGACATTGATTTTGTAACTGTGTCTGTATTATAAATTGGTAATAAGGAATGGGTAATTATTTAGTCTTTTCAACAGCCTGTGTCTTTATAGCTGCAAAAAAAAAAAAAGACTTACAGTACATGTTACGTATGAATAGTCTGTCTAGGTTCATTGCACAGACATTGTATGATCATCTTGTCTGCAGTAGCATCGTTTCAGTTGATACCATTGATTTGGTTAAGTAAGGTCTGGAAGTAAAGACTATAAGAGGGACTGGTTCTCACTTGCTGGTCCCAATGTTTTGGAGGCATTTGCATTCTTAAGATTCCAGCCACCCATGCGTTTCACCCCCAAGTAAAGCATCACAATAGACCCTGTGGGTCAAACACACACTACATGCACGTACTCCGGCGCACACACACAAAACGCACCATCTCCACTTTACTATACAACAGCTGTGTTTTTGTGTATACCCCACGCTTTCTATTCTATATGCACTCAACACACACAGCCACACATTGATACTCCGTATTATGTACACACGGATTGCTCGCTCTCCCCGAGAGTAAATGGATTCTACAACGCCAATTTCACCTGGTTTGTGCTAGCTAGCTATCAAGGCCTCCGCACATGTATTTGGAGTCATCCTTTTTACTTTGTACCTCCCACTCTTTAACCAGTACGTCGTCGCACACAACTGCTATAGGCTTCCGTGCATGCTTTGCCAGACTCGTTAGATTTCAAACCAACATTTCTACATCAGCATCTCAGTCCAACTGATTTTGCAGCAAATTTTGTCTCTTTATTCAGGATTTATTTGTATAATTTGGATATATCCCATCAAAAGGCCTCAGAGAGGTGTATCTGTATACGAAGGTAAATATGAGCTTTTCATCAGTGATTTGAATCTGTGGACCGGTTGAGCTGTGGTATAGTAGCAACAAGTCTTTGATTCTAGGTCAACGTTCGTTGGTTCGTTCGTTGAGATAATTTGACAGTGGGGTTAATTTTGATGTCATGGATTCATTTGGAGTGGTGTTGTGTGTGATGAGTGATTACCCTTAGCTTTAATTGCTATATTTACTTTCATGTCTCTGTGCGAACACTGAATTTCTTTCAAAAGAATTATCATTGGTCCTTTAATACTTTATAGGCCTCATGAACTGTAAGAGTTTTGTTTTGTACATGTAAACTCCACTCTAACTTTTCTTAGGGAGGGTGATCAGAATGACTTTTTAGGGCTACTGAGTGTGCTGGAACCCTGTGGATAACACTCGTACAATTCATGAGATTCATGAGGTCTAACCATAAACAGTATGAATCTCATACCTGATCTTTTAAACGCTAAAGAGTAACGATAGGTATTTTTCACACACATCAAACACATAAATCATACGGAGCAAAACATAAAAATCGTTCAAATACTCAATTTTTATATAGCGCTCGAAAATAATAATCTTGAATACTTCAAATGACCGTAATAAATCTAGTTTGAACCTGACCATAAAGGGCAAAACAAGATCAACTGCCGAAAAAGTTGGTTCCGATTAAGCCTGGAAAGTGGAAACCTGTATGATATTGGTGGGATTTGACTTTTATTTGGGGTAAAAAAAAATTACTTATAATAGTGCAGTTGCAATTTCAAGGCAATGCTATATAACAAACATTGTGATATTGTTGAAATATGAATAACTGGTAGTGTTGATTGTTCAACATTTTTAACACATCTTTTTTTATTTCGTTTTTTTTTATTGAGCTTCATGTTGTACAATCATTAGAATGTTTTATTTGATTTCAGTTGAAGTATATACAAATACAAATACAAATCAGAAATACAGCACAGATGCAAATCATTATACCAGTACATGGAATGAACTTCAAGGGTAACTATTCAAGGGTACCATAAAAGACAAAAGCTTTCTCGTTGAGATAGACCCCTTATGAAAACAATGTGAAAGTGCTTGAAAGCAAGAGAAGAGTACGGCTCAACATATTTAATTATTATCTATATAAAAGGCTTCCAAGTGGTACAATAAATCAGTGTATGTAATATCTTTAGCGCAGTACCCGGATGACAGATCAAAATAGTTTCTCGTATTGCTCTGTCATCTGGGAACTTCAACCGTCGGTACAATATTGCTTGATTATCAAATTTTGTTAATTTGTTAGTCAACCTGATATAGATAATAATAATAATATTATTGTATTGTTTTGTTTTCATATGATACAAGACAAAGAAATAGCTCGAGCAATATTTTCTGGTATCACACTCAAAGCCATCCAATAAAACATTTCCTTACATGAATATGCCAAACAAACAACAATTTAAAGGTGTGGTAACACATAGAATAATATTTATAAAAAAAATAAAGACCTTAGCAACCTACCGGTAAACAAACTTTGGAAACAAACATTACAACTTTAGACTAAAAATTCAGAAAATAGAAGGAATTTTTTAATTTTCTCTTAAAACTATGGTAAAAAACATTTTGAAAATGATTGAACCTGCTGTTTTATTTGCACACATAAATAGAAATCAGTCAAATGCTTGATATGTTTCTTTCAATGAAAGTATGGTTGACACACACAATACATATATATTCAAATCACCCAGTGGATAGTTAAAGCAAATAATGGGTTGGTGGTTTATAGAAGTAGTCTTTTTGATGGGATGGAGCAGTCTTTCTCTCTTGTTACCTCAATAGAGGAGCTCTAGAGAGCTAATGGTCCATGGTAATTGGGGTATGTTTGTAGGCTGATTTGGAGTAAACATCTCTCAATATATGACTGACGTTCATTCAGATTTATACTTGCAAGTCCTCTTGATACTACAAGTAATTTATGTCTGCTGAGAGCCAGAGGAGTGTTAACTCATATCCTTAACCCATAGTTAAAGGCATCATTTAACAATGTTAAATCTAACGTTTAACAATTTTAAATCTGAGATTCATGGCCCTAAGTGTTATCAGTGTCTGTGATAAATTATGGTGTAATATTGAAGCCCTAAAAAAATTGCGCTTCAAAATGATCATGAAGTGCCTCAAAAAAATGGAAATCTTTGAGTGACTGGTTAACCATACTCATTTCCCCCAATATAGTGTCATAAAAACCGATGGGACAACGAAAAAAGCAATTTCGATTTTCAATCATAAATATCTTGATAATCAGACAGTATATCAGCTTGTAAAAGTATGAGCTAAATCCAGGATTTTGTTTCAGAATCTGAGGCAATGTTATCGAGTCTCTTTAAGACCCTTCTGATCTTCGGGGAAACAATATTTTCTATTTATTTGTGTAATTTGGCAAGTCCAAACCATTTCCCCTACAAGTTAATGACCTACATGTATTAGCTTTGTTAGTAAATAAGCACATCAACACAGCCAAGCATTCCTCTCAGTTTCACAATTTTTTTTTTTACTTTCCACTGACTACTGTATATAGCCTACATGTACTGACCTACATGTACTAAAAATAGCGCCATTCAGAAAAAAAAGAGCTTTATTTTCCTAGTGTTTGGTATACCTCTTTGTGAAAGAAACATTCCTAAAATTGGCTTTCCCTGTATGCATTCTGTGATTCCAAAAGTGCTATGAATACCTATTGTGAATTTAAATCGCTTGGCATCTATCAATGCCCTTCTCTTATTCCCTTCTCTCTCATTCTCTCTCTTCCTTTATCAATCCCTGTTTTCATTCCTTTTAAAGGCATCGTTTAACAATGTTAAAGGTAAAGACCAGTATTGGTAACGCCCCAATTTCAAAAAATGAAATGGAAGCTCTCATTACCAATCATGTGAAAGAATATGTTTTGACTAATACATGATGATAAAAAATTTGCCGGGAAACCGCCTACTAATTGATATATTTGGTAAATTAGAACTCTCTCGTGGTCCGGTGAGAGAGTTCCGACGGTTAGATTTCGAATTGTTTTAGGCTCTGAAATTTACCGCTCTGCCTCCCTCTCGTGGCCGCTAAATGCGCAGGCAAGCAGCATTATTATTATCGATCCACGGTATTTCAGTGTACACACTTTGTTGCCTCCCTATCGTTCGCGTTCATCAGCTGTTGTTCATTGATTATATCGTCGTTGCTCGCACTCTGGTTCTACTTTTGCCATAAGTATACTATCTCGATTTATTTAGAGAGTGACATTTTAACGGTTTTAAACGACTGGCTTTTCGACTGGCTTTTCGATATAAACATGGAAGGGAAGAAACGGGGACCGAAGCCTGCTTCTCCAGCGACGAGGAAGGCTCGCGCGGTAGCATCACAGGCTAAGTATCTGAGGAACCGTGTGCCACCGGCAGGCGGCCCCGGGTGGCGTGCTTTCAAGGTCCGGATTGAGACGTTCAACAAGTGGCGCACGGCACAACACGAGATGAAGTTGACCCACACTGACTTTGCAAATCATCTTCTTCAATTGTGAGTTAAATTATTTGCAGCTGCATGTGTACCATTTAAAAAAAAAACTATGTTTGTTGATTTAGATGATAGACTAGATCTACTCTAGGCCTAGCTACTAGTAGTCTACTAGTAGTAGAGGTCTACTTGAAGTTGAAGGCTTGGAATGGAACATGTTAGAAGTTGAAAAATGTTTGATTAAAATTGTCTGTTCAGAACTTCTATTCTAGATTAACTTAGATCTAGTATACTAGTCTAAGACGAAATTAAAATTAACAACAATCCCACTATGGTGATGACTGATGTGACTTGTCTACTTGTCATATGCGTTGTGAGGAGAATTCAAAATTATTGACTAAAGTAAAGAGAGCATGATGCATTGCTAACTAGTCGTGGCAATGGCGTGTAGCGGTACATTCATAGCTGTTCTTCGCACGGCAGTGCCTATCCATGAGTGGCATGACCTGGTTAGTTTAATCCAATTATAATTAATGTTAGTGTAAGTAACATTGTGATATGATTTCACAGTTTACGAGACTGTATTCTGGAATTTGAAATAAAGTTCACGTAGCGAATATTTATATTAGTGTTCATGCCATCGTCTTTGATCATTATTTAAAAGTTTTTGACCCTGACAGTGACAGTGCAATAATTTTTAATTTTTTTTTAACAGGCATGAATCCAGATCATCAACTCCTGATCATCATAGGCAGAAGAAGAGGTAAGTGCATGGCAATTTTTTTTAATGTGGACATATGGAAACACAGTTTCAACAAAAACTTGGCCCCCAAAAAAAGAGTGCATGTAAAAGTAGAATTGTAGAGTAATTATTAGGAAATAACGCACACTTTATCTTGCTTGCTTGTAAGTTGTATATTGATTTACTATCTAGATTATTTCTTCTTTTTTTAATCCAAACTGAGAGGAAACTTAATTTTCTGAAATTGAGATCAATGTATTAAATCTCAAATTACTATTAAACATTTTCAAGCCATGAAGGGCCATCTGCGCATATTATGTCCGAGATGCGTAAACATATTAATACGTCACAATTAGACACCTTCAAAATACAAATCCATACATGTTTGTAATAAACATGCGTATGAATTTGTGCATCTACATGCTGCATTGAATATCGGCTCCATGGAGGGGTAATATTAAGGATATATTGACTGCTTTGAGAGGCATAGTGGTTTCTATAGGGTCAAGGGAAACTCACAACCTGCTATGACCCCAAGGCGCTTGCGCCGCGGGGTCATAGCAGGTTGTGAGTTTCCCGAGACCCTATAGAAACAACTATGCCTCGAATATTAAAAGCAGTCAATATATATTTTATATACCGAAAAAAAGGAAAATGTTGACCTCACCCATTTAGGTTTCCATCTCATCGCACAAAAGAAACTTATACGGTAACACGTAAACCAAAATGGGGATCGCAGCAAAATGACGTCACGTTTCACAGCCATGGAAAAAGTGCTATGAAAAATGGATATAAACCGGTAGAGCCGGGAAAAATGACTATGAATTTCAATTAGCGGGCATGGTTGGGGATCGCAGCAAAATGACGTCACGTTTCACAGCCATGGAAAAAGTGCTATGAAAAATGGATATAAACCGGTAGAGCCGGGAAAAATGACTATGAATTTCCATTAGCGGGCATGGTTAAGAACATGACTGCATTTTCAACCAATCAGAAGACAGGATTAGTAAAGAATCTTAAAATGAGGTATATAATGTCTGATATATATTGACTCGCAAATACACATTTGTAGAGCTGTATAATACATGATACGATGGTAATATCATAACAGTAATGTCGCTACATGAAAGACAAACCTGAAACGAAAACAAATACTTGTTTTATTGAATCAGAAAACTGGTCTGTATGTGTAATTATGTGAAATGTTTGATTAAAAGAATAATTTTTAATTATTATTTTATAGACAAGGAGTTCCTTTGCTTGCGTCAACCCCATCCCACCGAGGTGCAAGAGTGCCTTTACATTCAGACAGGTATTTACCAATTACATGTACATCTCAATTTAGAAAGTTGTTATGGCAAGCCTAGATTCGTATCAGCAAACAACAGTTTGCCAATTTTCTGTTTTGATTCAATCTCCTTTTTGGAATATTGGGTTTCGTAATTCTTTTCAGTATTGGTTGCATATTATCAATTAAGCAATGATACTTGGAACATAAGATAATTTTTAACTAATAGTTCAGAATGCTAGTAAACAGAATATGTGTTGTCAAATTTGGATGTAATTGCGTGGCACTACCAATTAAGATATAACATGAAAGTAAAATAAACAATATTTCTGTTAACATATGAGTGAAAGTGCAGGAGGTATTCTTTTTTCACACATTTACTCACCCTCCCATTAGCTTCATAATGTTTGTAACTTGTCATTTTATCTTCTGTTTTCAAATTCACCTTCATATTCATTATCTTAAGCAGTTCATCTGATGTAGCCTCTTTAGCATCAACGATACACCCGGACAAGTAAGTTTGAAACTTTTAACTTTGAATATTTATGTTTTTAACATTTGTGAAATCAAATTGTATTAAACACTGAAATGCCCTCATAAGTTGCAATTCTCAACAAAGAATTGTACTTGTAGGCACTCACAAACTGCAGGGCATAAGTACTCCCGTAATTCAAAATTGTTGACAGACAAGTAACATTTTATGAAAAGGTAAATTCGGTTCCCCAACCAAGCAACTTAAAATTTCTTTTGACTACAAGAGTAAAATGCACATAGTCAAGTGAATTGTTTACAGAGGAAAGTCCAATTTGAACATCCGTTAATGATCTTTTGTATTACAGGACAGGTGAGAAGAAAAAAAGTGTGAGCTTTTGGCAACTATTATGTAAATACATTCCATTAAAACATAGAGAAAACTGTCTAGAAACATCTGTAGATTAATAATAAATAGAATATAGTAGCTCAGTGGCCTCCTGTAAAAAATGGCCAACCTTTATAAAATGGCCAGAACGTGCCTTCACTACAGAGAGAAAACAAATTTTTTGGGCCCAATCTTAATAGTTAACCTGTATACAGTGGCCACTTTTCTGGTTTCTTTGGGTTGTCACTATACACAGGTATTATATATATGCATCACTGGATCTTGTCCAAGAGTGTGGACTGTCTTGTAGCTGAACAATGATATGCTTTGAGGGTATAAGAGCAAGTACTTATTATGTGTTACCTAATCCAGAGCTAATCCTATTGTACTTCCTATTCGTTGATAAATACTAAACAAAAGGCTGCCTACAATTTCAGAGGCATTATTGATTTTCTGTTGTAAACACCAGGCAGTTTATCAATGGGTCACTGTGATTAAGCAGCTACACAATGATGTGATGTATTATCCAGAAACGGAATATAAATAAATTTGCCTGAAATATTAACTCATATACAAATCCTAGGCAAACATATGCTGCATGAAATTGAAACAAAGAAATTCAGTTGTAACAATTGAAGCATTAAATCATGTCAATGTTTGTGTACTTTTCTGCTGAAAAAAAAACAACAGTTTTTTTGGTAATGGTTTTTCAATTATTTGCAGTCTATTTTAAGAGCCGTCAACCATTTCATTCACTCCAGAACTTTTTGAAATTGTAAGAATTTTATTCCAAGTAAATGAAATGTTTTTTTTGGGGGGTCCCAAATAGGTCAGAAGAGAATGCTCCTGGAACAGTCAGCTCAGTACAGCAGGCTACAGTTTCAATTCCCCAAGTTATGGCTGAAGATTTAGAGTAAGTTTTGTTTCTTTTTAACATTTTTAACCCCAATCAGGATAACCTATGTTAACCTAAACACTTCAAGTTCAATTCATGTCAGTAAATATTAGTGTCGCTTTCAAGCTGCACAACTTTTCACTGGATTTGCAGGACACATGCAATAAAATGGTGAGCTTGAAAACGACAAGAGGAGAAATAGCTGATGTAAAGAAGAGAAATAGACAATTAAATTATCCCATTTGAACATCAGAAATAATTATCTTTCTATCGGTGGCACTCTGATGAAACAGGCAGCTTGAATTCAGTTGGAGGGGGGGGGGAGGATAAATATCCATGAAAATGGTCTAAGGTCTGTATCTTGTGAGCGCCAATCAACATAATCAGCTAGCAAGCAGTTGCGCAATAATTCTTCACCTCCTGCCGATGCTTGCACACAGTGATTAAATTCCCCAGCAGTTTGAATGTTACGTAGGGGAAGAAGTGATTTCACTGTTGTTTACATAAGGGAAATTCTATCTGAATTTTGATCCACAAGTTTTAGTCCAGGCTTATCTCAAACCTGGGATTAATCCAAATTTATTTGCCAATTTTAAAGCCACGACCATAGCTCAAGCTTCAATCTGCTTAGTGCATTGCGCTAAACTATGTTTTTGTTAATAATTTCATACAGCCTCAGTGTGAGTTTCATGGAGAAGGGAGATTTTGTATTTCCTCATGAAAAGGAGGAAGAGGATGCCATCGATGATGACTTTGATCCAGAGTTCCGCCTACAAAGAAGGTATGTTTGCATATTTTATCTACTTGAATTCACAGTATTATTATGTAACCCAATGAAATGGTTAGTCAGAAATGCTTTCAAAGACATGGCAGCCTTATGTGTTTATTAAAATCGTTCATGTTCATGCAAAGTCTAAATCATTGAATTGTTTAGAAATGAATATCAATCATATTAGATAAGTCTCCACACAAAATGTGTCAATATTCTAAATATTGTGGGGGCAAAATAATTATTTGTTGTGTTATCTAGCTTGGTCTACATTCTGCCTTGTTTCTAGATGATATTGACAAAAAAGGAAATATATTATCTTGTAGTTGGAACAGAAACTTCAGTTGGTTGATTAGGCAATTAAATTTGAATTGCCCTCGACAATATGGCAAGTGCTTGTGCTAAGCCTCGTATGGGGCAATCTGTTTTTTTAACATGATCATCTATAGCTTCCTCCAAACAGCATAAAGCATTATTTATTGTGGAAGAACTATCTTCTTCTTTTAGTTGGCAAATTGATAAAAACAAACTGTTATGAAAAGTGTAATATGCGTTTTACAGGCTATTTTTTACTGAATTCATTGTGATGAGTATCTTTTTCATTTTTTGTTTGTTTTGGCAGAGAACAATTCACAAGAGATCTCCTAATCGTAGGGGAAGAAGAGGAAGAGGTGTTAGGAGACGAGACGGACGGACAGGACGAGCCAGAGGACTTCACCCGATCAGGTCTCCACAAAAAGATTGGTGTAGAAGAGGCAGCAGAGGCTGATCTCTTCATCATCACTGGGAAGAGGCTGAAGGCCCTTGCCCAGGAGGCAAACCCTGTGTGCCAGCAGTGCCAGGCAGCTGTATATCTAACTCTTCGGCCAGCTAATGGTACAGCCGCCCACATAACATGGGTATGTTCATTTTCTTAACATTAATACTATTGTACTGAATTAAAGGGACTTGGCTACTGTACAAGCCAGTGCCGTAGCGTAGTCAGGCAGATCGTAGGGGGGGTCACACCTTATTATTATTTTTTTTTTCTCCAACAAATGTTCCCTTTTGTTTTCTATTCTATTGTCTTTCATTGACACAAGTATTTGTTTAAATGACTGGGGAAAGTCCAGAATAAGGCCAAAATCTCAAAGCCTGGGTAAATCAAAGTAACATTGGCGAAAATTGGGACGTTTGTTATGAATAAAGTTAAGAAATAAAATTTCTCCAACCTGGCCTTGAATAAACGTTTTCTGTTTATGAAAACAACATATGTAATTTTCCCCCTCCCTTTGAATCCAAACATATCTTCAACCCATATTCTTTATCCCTATGTATAGGTGTGTCCTGAAGGCCACCAGAGGGGATTCTGCTCCCAGGAAATGAGTGGCAGGAGCCATGTGGGAGACATGATGATGTCTTCAGCGATTCTCCTCTCCGGGAACAATTTTGATAAAATTCAAAAACTTGCAACATTTGCAAGGTTGAATTTTTTGTCGAAAACAACCTTCCAGCAGCAGCAGGCTAATTATATAATCCCAGCTATAGAGAGCCATTGGGAGAGAGTACAAAAAGAAACTCGTGAGAAACACCACGCTTCCCCCGTTGTTGTGTGTGGTAAGTGAGCTTTAATTATCAATTTGCATTAGGCAAATAACATTCTAATGATAAACAAAGAAAAGCATTGCAATCAGTTTATATTGATTTCTCCACCCAGGTAATGTAATTAAGCCACTATCAAATTTGGTTGACATTAATTAATTGTTATTGGCCTTGGCCATTGCTAATTTCAAGAATTGTATAGTGACTCATAATGAAGACTTGGAGTTGGGTTTACTTTAAAAAATTGATAAATTGGGATGACTTTGTGAATTTATTTATTGTTATTTGATTTCTGAATTTTAACCGGTTTCGTAATTTTTTTTTTACAGTTATATCTTTCGGCACATGCAAGGTTGAGATATTTAACACATGGCTATGCTTTTGTTTTCCTCAACCAGGCGATGCAAGGAACGACAGCCCTGGGCATTGCGCCCAGTACTGCACATACACCTTCATGGAGCACACAACCAACGATGTGCTCCATGTTGGTTTTGTCGACAAGCGACAGACGGCCTCCAAAAGCCCTAATATGGAGCTGAAGGGATTCAAGGATGGACTCGAAGCTATGACAGAGAACGGCCTGACAGTCAAGGAGGTAGTCACCGATGCCCATCCCTCCATAGCAAAGAACATGAGTATGTATATTATTATTATTATTATTTTATACACAAATTACACAGTGATTATTTTTACAAGGAAATGACATGATAAAAGATTGAACTTTGGAAACTGCATTTTAGATTTACTTCATATGTAGAGAAATCAGTAAAGATAAATGACAGAATGTGTATATCTATCTACGCATACTTACAAGTATTTAGTAATATTTTTTCCTAACACATAATAAATACAGAATGTACTAAATTAAGAAATCTAGCAAGAACATGCTACATATATTTTGTCTTTAATAAAAAATGTTATAATTTTTGCTATTTTTTCCATTTCTGTTCCGTAGGAGAGACCAGACCGGACATTGTTCATTCATGGGATGTCTGGCATGGTTCGAAGAACCTCAGCAAGAAGCTGGCGAAGGTAAACTATATATTTTTTTAGTTCCTATCAACCTTTTCAAATGCACAAGTAATTTTGAAAATAAAGTTTTTACAAATTTGTTTTGTTCTTCCTCAGAATATAAGATGATGTTTTTTTTGTGTGTTTGTTCATAAAGGGTTGGAAGCTCAATTACTCATCGCTTGTGACAATTAAATAGTTTATGAATGTGTTTTCCTTTCTGAAAATATGTATCGCAACTTTTGTTTTTTCTTTTGAAGGCCTCAACAAAGGCAGCAAGAAGGCCATTGGTGTACTGGGTCAAGCACATCATTCGCCATTTCTGGTACTGCTCAAAAACATGTGGAGGGAGTGTTACTAAATTCAAGGTTAGATTCTTTAATATCCTTTGACAAATGTAAGAAGTTTATACATATGATAGTGGCCTAGGTTAATTTTTCAGTATTTATTGTGTATGCATACATTTTCAAACGTGATTCTTTGAACCCTGCAGAGAAACAGACATTTTACTGATCCGTTTGATTAGTTTGTGGTCCATAGGATGCACTTCCTCTTTTGTACTCTCATTGAATGGAGTTATTTACAATAGCGTGTTGGAGTAACAAAAAATAGATAGTGCTATTTGGCTTTCATAGTTTGGTAAACAATTAGCATTGTTGTACATTTTTTAATGACCTATTGACCTACTTTTGTTTAGAAAATTATGTTTCTACATCATAATTAACCTCCTTGTCAAAAATGAAATTAAAAAAACATTAAATATTTGTACAGAGAACACAAGGACACTGCAATCTTAAAGTATTGCCCACGGTAAAGACAGCATTTGAATAGTTATTCCAACAAAATATTTCTTGTTTTGATACAGGCAATGTGGCATGGTCTCACCCATCATGTAACAAATACACACTCGTGGAAAGCTGGTCTTGGTGGATCTACTGAGTGTGAACACGGTGAGCTGGATGAGCGCGAAGAGTGGCTGGGACGTGGGAGTGAAGCACACAAGGCTCTTGTGCAAGTGTGCTACGACAAGCGCTTTATCAACAACTTCCACCACTACATCAACTTCCGGTAAGTATCCTTCTTGAAAATAAAAACACTGCACTGTAACTATTATTTAAATTTATTCATTATGTGGTCTGTAATATGTTGCATTCATCATATAGATTATCTTTTGAGTTTAGTATAATGAAGCGACAAAGGGACACAATATGACAATTGTAAATAGTAGTGTATGATTTTGAATTTGATTATGATTTTATATTATTTTGGTTATTTCTTTTTTTATTATTCCAGTATGTAATCACAAATGTTTATTTGGTTCATTATATTTTGGAGAAGTTGTGTAGCTTTAGGAAACATGATGAGTGAAAAAGGTGACTGGTATACCGGTATGTCATATCTAGTGGGATGTTTGAGTTTTAGGGTATGTCTATTAATGTAATCAAATAAATGCTAGTTCACATCGATTATAAAATGATACATTTGATTGAATGGGATGTTATCATTACACAGTTTCTGTTTTCACATTTTAATTTTAGCCACACAAGCATGCTGGAGAGCCTTCACAACCACATCTTGATGTATGCCTCCAAGAGGTTTTCTTTCCAGTGAGTATTGTTCTTCATCGTATTACATGATATACTGCCTCATGTTTTTATGCCTCTTTTCAACGACAGGCATTTCATTTTTCAAACTGTTTTTGTTCTGGTTTTTGCTAATTTTTATACAGTATTGTGCGATTAACAGGATCATTTCAAACCTGGTGTACATATCAGGGAGATTACACTTTTGAGGTCAAATGTCAAATGAAATTGGTATAGGAAGATTAATTGCAAATATATTCCCATCAAACTTTGTCTTTGTTTCTATCTTGATGAGCCTACGCACTAGATTTAAATTGGGGACCATGTCCGTCGCATGAACAATTCATACATTTATAGTTATAACAAATTTATCAATATCCATACTCTTTTTTTTCTAATGACATTCTTTTATATTATTCTATTTTAGGTTTGTATTATTAGCTTTGTATAATTTCAAAAAAAATGTGTCTCAACAGACTTGTAATAATAATTTCTTCACCTTAGTTGCCGGAAGTAGCTTGAACAGTTTATTCCAAAGAGATATTTTCATTCTCACCTTGTGAGAACTAAATTGTTTGTATTCTGTCACATTATATGCATACAGGAGAAAATAAACTTACAGTTTTGCAATTACTGCATGTGTCAGATTCAGTTATTCTACTTATTTGTCTATACAATAGGTATCCCGCATACAGAGCCAGGAATCTACTTGCTGTGATTGATTTCATGGCCCACAAGGACCGACCAGACCAGTTGGATAAAGAAGGCAACCCAAAGTAAGTAATCCGTATTTGGTACTGATAACAGTCTCTGTTGAAAATTGATAGATACATGGATAAGGGATATTCCTGCAAAGCACCAGTATCCCACTATGCCCATAGGCATCAACAATCAGGGGGTGTTGAATTTCATGCACCCTTCACATCTGAAAGAATTTTCCCCACTTCTCATGTATGATATGTGAAATTTATGTGGTTAGCTATGCATCAAAACACCTAATCTCCCACTCTCAGTCACATCACTCCCTTGCAATATCTGCCCCCTCACTTTTTATTATGAGGCTTATAATGAAATATGATTATAATCTAACCCATAAATGTATGCTGTGTAATGCCGACCCATTCCATTATGCAGGAGTGCCATCATTGGGCTAAACCACTTGCATACGCATGATAATACTACACATTTTCAACTCTGAATTGAACAATTTGTGCCTGGTATAATTTAGCAAAACTCTGCACTTGTATGTAAAAAATCAAAATGTCATTTTTTATACCTTTCAGTCCTAAGTCTGTTAAACACATTATGTGAATGTAAAAGGCCCATTTCTTCAAAAATATAAAAATACTGTAATTTGCAATAAGTTAATCACATTTATTCATTTCTGTTGTCATTTTTTTCCATTCAGGTATGTGGCAGTCTGGTCCAAACATGGAGGTGACTACGTGGCTAGGAAGCGTAAGGTGCCCAAGACCTACACGTATGTTGGCGACATCATGAGGGACATCTTCGCAAGAAGGACAGCCGATGACCAGCCAATGTTTCGGCAGGCACTTCTAAGACTAGACGACCCCAGACGGTTTCAGCCCCGCCTTGCTCCATTCCCGCCCCCTCCAGTTGCAGACATCCTGGCCAGGAGAGCAGGGAGAATGGAACTCACAGAAAGTGAGGCAGAAAGTGAGGTAGACTGATGGACCAAACGACCCAAGACGGCTGTAGCCGGGTCTTGGTTAAGATTTTGTCATTCTCCACATTTACTTGTACCATAATGCTTGTCCATAAACAGTAGCATAAGATTATTTCAAAATGCATGTTTGATGATTTGTATACAAGGTGTCGTTTTATATTCTTTAAGATTATTTTGTGACAATTTAATACACTTTTAAGTTGGCTTATGTTTTCGGGTTGTCCGTACGTCCCGTTCTCGTGATCGCGTTATCTCAAGAACCGATTGATGGATTCTTGCCAAACTTAGTTCATGTATGTATCTTGCAGAGCCAATGAATTGTTTAGATTTTGGGGTCATGAAGTCAAAGGTCACAGGACTCATAATGTATGCATAAATAGCTGGTGATCACATCATTAGAACCGATGGAGGAATTACCATCAAACTCTGGACATGATGTACGTATCTTGCAAAGCCAATGAAGTGAATATATTTTAGGTTCATGAGGTCAAAGGTCAGAGGGTCATACATGTTTATGAGAAATCGCTTGTAATCACAATATTTTGAGAACCTTGAATTTGACAAATTGCTTCTTTTTTTGTTTGTAAAATTGCTCTATGACGGAGGCATCATTTTCGACTGCGCAGTCGAAGTTCAATATAGTTTTCATTCCTTCAATTTGTTAACTATTTAAATGGTTTTTTTTTTTAAACTATTGATTATCTTCATTTTGTGAGCTATTGATCATCGAATAATCTATTTTTTAAATATAGCTTGACACATTTCGAATTAAGGAGCTTCCAACATGTGGTATTTTCCATGATATTTTGTTGAATGTGTTGTGTTGGACTCTCACAAACCTCCAGTTAAAGATAAAGACTAGTTATGGTCATGCAAGTGCATTGTGAAAGAAACGTTGTGGAAGCGATCAGAAAAGGTTGATCATCTAACATATAAGTATTGGTGTGTACTGCAAGGTTCTGGAATCATCAAAATGATAAGAAATTTGGTCCAGTCTTCGTAAAGTTAAAAGCACTGTACACAGAAAGATGTTTATGGGACTACGCACACTTGCGTTTATCTCTCACATAACAATAGATAAACTAATTTACCAAATATATCAATTAGTAGGCGGTTTCCTGGCAATATTGTTATCATCATGTCTAATTCAAAACATATTCTTTCACATGATTGGTAATAAGAGCTTCTATTTCATTTTTTGAAATTGGGGCATTTCCAATACTGGTCTTTATCTTTAATGTACTTCTGAAGCGTAAAATAGTTAATGTACCTAATACACATTGTCCTTATAAGTATTTGTGTTAAAGGAAAATAAATAAGTATGCTGTTTGATTGTGTAATTAGAGCAATATCTAGCATTTGAATTAACTTTGCTATGGATAAATGAATTCACTTTGACTCATATTGACTGGGTATCCAACTTCTTACATAACACATTTATTTTTATAATTAGCAATACATGCACATTCACAACTGTATTTACATAATGAAGTGGACACTTTTAGAAGTAAAGAAATGTAATAAGTAGTGAATTTTTTATCAGCTTCTGTTTTTAGTAAAATATATATTTCTTGTCCAAGTTCCAAAGTGCTACTTTCGTAATACAACTGTCAACAGACAAATCCAATAAATAAGCATACGTCAATTGAGCTTTCATTTTGAACTTTCCATTGTATAATGAACAAAGGTGCTGTTTTCTACATTTTTGTAACCAGAAGAATTTGTAATATGAAAGAACATGTGCTTAACAAGTTGACTTTAAAGTTTCAAAAATTACTGTTTCTCAGAAATTTGACTTCTTATGCGTCACAATGTATATACATGTATCTTACATATTAATATCCATACATGTATAATAATGCAAAATGTAGAATTACTTGAAGATAGCTACATAAACATCAAGGTGTGAAAAAGTACAACAAACTTATCGGATAGAGCTTTCATTTTGAACTTTCCATTGTATAATTTACAAAGATGCTGTTTTTCACATTGTAACCAGGAGAATTTGATTGGTATTATATATAAAGGAGTAATACGAAAGAAACTGTGATTAAAAACTAGACGTTCAAGTTAAAAAATTACTGTTTCTCAGAAATTTGTCATTTCATGTGCCACTTACATTTTAATTTCAATATACATGTATAATAATGAAAAATGTAGAAATACTTGAAGTTAGCTTCATAAACATCAAGGTGTGAAAAAGTACGACAAACTTATATAACAAATGCTTAATACACTTTTATGTCAGTTCATGTTTGGAACAAGACATTATAAAAAGTGAACATAAACATTAGAAAGTGTATAACAAACTTGTGTAATATATACAGGTATGAAACAGGTTTATGTGGGTAAGACAGCGAACAGTATAAGTACCAACACATACAAATTTGGTTTCTCCAACAAGGCAAGACAAATAGGCAACATATCAGTTGTTATATTTAAATTTATGTTGTATACTACAATAAAAAATCTGCTTTTGAACTACCAGTATAAGTATGTCTATGGCTAGAGCAAAGTAACAGACCAGTTATCCCGATATGAAGTGTGCCACTTTAGAAATGTCAAACAAACCTCCCAGGGATGTACCCTGTGTATATACCTGTGGCACTAGGGTACATCCCTCGGATCTCTGACACACAACAGCTTGGGATAACCCGTCTGTTGCCTTGCCCTAGCCGTCCATGTTGCCAGAAGACAAAACATCTATATGCTGCATGGCGCATGGCTCGATTTTCCTCTCCTGGCTCCTGTGGCTCCTCTTCCAAATTATAAGCGTCATTCCACATGGCCCGTTGGATCAGAAGGGCCACTTCATCGACGATGAGCTGGAAGATCTACATGAACCAATGACAAAGACAAATATTGAATAAGTGATAATATCCAAGTGGAATAACATTTTTCTGTATTTAGGTGAGATCGGAAACAAATATAACCCAAGTTTATTCAATATTTCTATACATGATCAACACAGTAAGAAATGAAGTATGAAATATAACACAATAATAAATATAACACACTTTTAACATTCATGATTTTCATTCCCTATCATGAGGCTCCATTAATGCACCTACATGTAATATAATGACTTTTCAAGGTAAATTATTTATAATGGAGCAGTCAACCTTTTTCATAACATTGAATTGCAAACTCTATTCAGTACATTGTGCTGCATGACATGGTTTCCCATGCCTTGTATTTTGGGTTCATAGCTAGCAGGATTATTTAAACTGGTTTGGGGGAGCTCTGTATCACGTATTGGTTTTGATTCCCCAATTAATTTCTTTTTTATTTATAAATGTTATTCAAATCAGTGACAGGTTGAATCACAGGGCTTAGATTTCACGAGTTGAATTCACATTGTAATCCGAGTTAGAGCAATGATCATAATTATTATTGATTGCTAAATATGTGAAAACTGATATCCTTACCGCATGCTGACTTCGGCAGTCCTCGGGACGTTGCCCACAGCATAGCCTTTCTACATCTGTAGGCATGTCTCTACATCGTCCACATCTGCACCAAGGTAGATCAGCCTGGGGCGGGGGCACGTAGTCTGGTGGTGGGTAGAGGAGGTCGAACACCATCCCAGGACGTCTCTTCACGTTTATCAGGAGTAGATCCTGAATCTCCTTATAAGTCATTTTTGAAATGTCTTCCTGTATAACAGAAAAAGGAAGCTTCTTACAACTTATATTTCATGGAAATGTTTCAATGAATTACTAAGTGAATTGTACTATTTGTCAAAAATTTGTTTTCTTGGCTTCAAATATTTTCTACGACTACCCCCTGCCCCACCGCTGAAACAATTTTTTTTCTGAAGATATAACCCCCCCCCCCCCCCTTGAAAAAAGCCTGAGTACGCCACTGCATATCACAAAATCGCAAATAGTACAGAAAATAATATGGCCTCTTATATCAGTAAGTGGAGGAGATGAGCTATTTATTGCCCAAATAGTATTTGATGTCTTAGATCTATATTGGAAAAACAAAACATACAAATTATCGATCTGTACCCCAAACACATACCCTGATGATGGGGGGGGGGGGGGGGGCATAATTCCTTTTATTTCTCTGTATTACACAGTGTAAGCATGCCTACCGTCAACCTGGTCTCCCTCGCATCCCGGAGTGCTTGAATACGTTCCCTATCATTCGTCTGAGTTCGGCCTGATGTGGCCATCCCAGCAACAGTGCTGGCACCACGTCCAGCCCGTTTGCCACGATTGCCACGTTTGGCCCCGCGTTTGGCTTGCTGTGTGGCTCCCTGTCTTTGGGGTTCCGAGTCGTCGTTCGACTCAACTTCCCGTCCTCGACCTCGTCCTCGTCCACGTCCTCGTCCTCGTCCTCGTCCTCGTCCTCGACCTCTCTTCTGGCTCTGTGTGCCTGCTCCAGATCCAGCGATGGCAGCCCGAGACGTAGAGGGGAGATCCTCGTTGGCGTTGCGTCGTCTCTTCGCAATTGTCGGTCTTTCCTCGGCAGAGCTAGAGACGTCCACGACCACGTCCGATGAACTTGACCGCAAATATTCCTACCATATTATAAGCAAAACAAAGAAAATATAAAACACAATTAACATCATAGGCAATAGTGCCTTATAATTATAAAGAGTCTAGATGTTGTACCTGTAAGTAAGGAGCCTAGATCTAGATCACTACGAATCTGATTATAATTTAATGTGTTTCATCAGTGAGATTAAAAAAAACAAAAAACAATTCGGAATTTTTTATTAATTCATCACTTTATTAGGCAAATTCCGCGGCCAACAAAAAGGAGAAAGCTAAAAGAAAACGGGAACAAAAGTCATTGTTGTTATATGTTTCCCCTATAGGCTAGACCATGCATACCCAAATTGCGGGGTGTCAGATACGAGCTCGCATTTACAATTATGAATCTACGGAGGACATACTGTGTATGATCGAATCTCTTTGGTTGTAGTAGTTGTCGTTGTTTATTAGTCGTTAAAAATATCCAGTTATCCATGCATTATCATTTTGTGAAGGTTCTATGATGTATTGGATATTCTATACGAGGTACAAGCGGGGTACAAGTAGCCTATACCAGGGTCGGCGGGACTAGCCGCGATCCGAAAAGTTTTTCTTGCAAACAGTTAGTCTTTTATCAAAGACTCCCGCGCTATATTATGCACAATTAGGTGAGCGAAATAATCCGACTCGCCGACAGCTCTAAATGCAACTACCACGGCCTCTAATCCATACAGAGCCTTGACTAAAGGCTAATATGCACACACCACTACACGTGTGTAAAAACCACTGATCTTTGGGTAGAGATCAGTGGTAAAAACCCAGTACACACACACACACACACACACATTCACCACCACGATCCGCTCCGCTAGCCTCCCTCCGCTCAAGTTGCGATTCTCAGAACGACCTGTACATTGTTTACTTAGCTACCCAAGAACGGCGGAACATAAACTCTAGGCATAAACTCCTTGGAATTAGTCAACCGGTCAAGTACATGAATTGGTCATATCATAGCTCAGATGATGGCGATAGCAATCACATTGTTGAAATACTAGTATCTGACCTATTATCAATGTCAGTCATGTATATCATAATTATAAGTCCTATATTGAATCTATAGAAAATGTAGACTTTATGTACGTGACTCGGTGCTCTGATTGTACAGCCTCCCCCCCCCCCCCCCCCCCCCCCACCCCACCACCGCTCTCATCAACGGTAACAATTAGGCTCATTTTGCTAAATTACTTTTGTAGGCAGAACTGCCTCGATCGGCTCTGTTGATTGACCATCGACTGCATGCTAGAGTAAAAATGCAAGAGAGATGGTAATCACACTCGCACTGAAAAAGTTTACATGCACCTAAGCTGTTCATGAAATATAACGTCAGCAACATTTCTACTCTGGCAAAAATCGGTCAATATCTGGGGAGAATCAACTTTCAGTTTATTGAAGACATGCGTGCTTGACCATGCATTTATCCTCGTTTAGGATGTTTGGTAACTATAGCTGGAGTTGAACGATCGAGAGATTCTGCCACTTGAAATTAGGGAAAACTTTATAACTATATAACTATAAAAGAGCAGTACATTCATAAATACTGACAAGTGCAGTCTCTCATAGTACTAAGCGGAGAAGAAATAAATAAATACATAACCCAAATCCAACTACAAAAAACACTGTGTAAAATTAAGTCCCCCAATTCGAGATAACAAAAATAAATAACTTCTTACATAATGATACAGCGCCAGGTTTCTAATCATAAACATGCAGGCTAACGCCAACGGGATGAAGTAAGAGTAAATTAGTATTTGTAATTGGTCATCTAGTCAAGTCACATCGGATGACATTCATTAGTGAGCAATTAGACATCTATATTTCATCGACACAAAATATAGGAACGAAACGGCACAAGAAAGGCGCAAGCAGCATATAGATGCTAAAGCGCAGTGGATGAACGTTGATGATTGCAATCAAAATGTAGTTCAAGTTGTATACACTATCTTACCTCTCTCACATGGCGATCGTATGCCTCGTCAACGTCGGTTCCCTCGTCTGAAGAGAAGGTATATACATAATCTGAATCCATGATGGGTCAGAAAGTATAACGATGTCAGTGAATTAGCGTAAAAACGAACGGCAATATTATGCAATAATAAATACAGGTGTCAGTGATAAAAGCTAGAAGATGGTGATGAACATGTGGCATCTAGTCTAGTTCATGGTCAGCATACCCCTTCAGTGATTTAGAGACAAGAAAGTAACATGTAGATGGTGGCATATATTGTACAGTCATCAGACCCATTTCACCACTTTGCTCGTATGATATGTTATATAATTATATATTATAGGCCTATTTCATGTATTAGTGCAATCTCACCTAGCTGTATTCATTTGTATGAAACCATCAACATGGCACATGATAAACATTGTGCGTTTTATTGCAGTATTAGTAGTAAAAAATAAAGACACGGCCAAAAGGGGACTAAAGTATAGAAGACTAGTCTCACCAAGCATGGACCCTCGATGCACCAAGTGACATTCAGCGAATGGTCGAATCGCTCGGTTACGTAACGAAACTCCAATGAGGGTTCGCGGTTTCACCCCATCCCAGATGAACGTTCCTTGCAATATTCGTGTACACAGTCATGACAGTGTATGGTCTTCCTGGGCATACAATACCTTTCAACATTACGCTAGATGTCATCGTTGAAAAAACAAGGAAAAAAACAGGTATAAATGACATCTCCCTGAACATACTAACACACGACCGCTGTGCCGTTGATACCATTACTGGATGAAGAGGCTCATATCATCTTTTCACCTCATACATTACGTTTTGTGATCGGTCAGGGGAGGGTATGGAGGGGCTGCAGATAGCCCCCCAAAAATTACCGTCTTCCTCATTTTCTAACTAGATTTCAATCGCCTTGAACAAAAATAGATGCATACAGTCATGAATACATATATTTGTGTGAATCACTAACAAGACAAAGTTTAATCCCTGTTTAGGAGTTTGTCTGAACATGCCATTTTTCGGCAAGGGCTGCAAATGAAGAATAAAGAGAAGAAGGAACTTGAGAGAAGGAGAAAAGAGGAAGAAGAAGAAGAAGAAGAAGAAGAACTAGACAAAGAAGGAAAAAGGGAGAAAATGATGAAGAAGAAGGAGGAAATGAACAAGAAGAAGAAGAAAAAGGAGAAGTAGAAGAAGAAGAGGAAGAGGGAGAAAATGAAGAAGAAGGAGGAGAAAAAAGTAGGAGGAAGAGGAGAAGAAGAAGAAGAACTAGACAAAGAAGGAAAAAGGGAGAAAATGATGAAGAAGAAGGAGGAAATGAACAAGAAGAAGAAGAAAAAGGAGAAGTAGAAGAAGAAGAGGAAGAGGGAGAAAATGAAGAAGAAGGAGGAGAAAAAAGTAGGAGGAAGAGGAGAAGAAGAAGAATGAAGAAAAAACAAAAGGAGAACAAGAAAAAGAGGGCATAACGAGTCCCGATAAAGACCTTCGATGGTGACGACAAGTTGACGTTTCCCTTGAAATATTATTGTAAATGTATACATAAGAAACGACGCAGCATCGGATTGGAGCGTTTTTTAATTCTGTGATCATTGTTGTTCTTCTACGCACATACATGTTTATCCCGTCATGTTTCTAATTCCCGTTGAATTTGTCAAAATTATCTAAACGCCCCGCCCCCCCCCCCAAACTTCCTTATACAAGCGTGACCCCGTGTACGCACTAAAAAAATGAGAATAATCAAGATGGGCTCGTCTATTTTACGCCCAGTATACAACCACTGTCTTCATTCTTTGTAGGAGATTGATCTAAACTGGGAATACGCGAGTCTTGAAACACGTCATCACAGGATGGAAACAAATATAAAAAAATAATCCATGATCAACAGTATTTGCCCCAAACAGGAAATTATAAATCGAAACCCCTCATAAAAAGTACCGCAATTCAAGTTTGCAATGAGCGTTCATTTAAATGTTATTACTTTATGACCGTTCATTAATTTTGTACAGCTTGTTTTCTCCCCTTTTCATTGATATTTTATCGTGAAATTACATCTAAATAAATTATGTTGTAAAGTCAAACGCAACATGTTTTAAAATTCAGAGATATTGTGAACAGAATATCCTCCTTTTGTTTGGAGAATAAAAAGTGTTCTGAACGATATTCAGTCTGTCATCTCATTTGGAAGATGACATGCGGGATGACAGTGGTGTAGCGTGGTCGGACTAATTGGGGGCACCTTATGTATTTATTTGTTTTTTTCAAAAAATATCCCCTATGGTCTCTATTTTTTTCCTCCAAATTATTGGTGGGGGGGGGGGGTCCCTCTCGCTAGCCACTGCGGGATGACATGTGTTTTTTCTCTGATTTTGAGGTGTTGCAGTAGCATTTGTGTATGTTGTTATATGAATATTTTGTTTTTTATTGACTCATTGAGGAATTATCACTACATTTTGACTCGTACACAAAAAAGTCACAGATTATTGCAAAAACTTTCGCAATTCAAATTTTAGCTTTCACATCTCTCCTTTATACTTTATATATGTTCATACAGTTTGTATCATTGCAAAGCTTATATAAAAAATGAATTAATCGTTTGTTTGGACAATAAACAATGCTGTTTGTACTTTGTACTGTAATTGGAGTGGATATTGTGTGAACTTTCTTTGCTTTTCCTTTCAATGTAATTTCCCTCTTTTGCTTTTATAAAATGGATAAATGGTTTATTCGGGCTTTATGTTTTTAGTACACACAGAAATTGGTATTTTGAATCTCAAATACTTGATAAGTATACACCATAAGCGTACCATTACGGATTATCCAGAGGAAGTGGGGGGGGGGGGGGGGGGGGGAGGGATTGCGCTGAGGTCTTTTCGCCTGGGCCAATTCCCCATTTTATAATGATATTGCAATCAACCTGAAGAACAATGAATACAAATTTAATACATAAGGTTTATGCATGAAGAAAAGGATATAGTTTTGCCAGTAAATCGTTAAAAAAATTCTACTTGTAGCGATTGTTCTGAATAATTTCAGTTTTCGGCACTCTTCAACACCAAAGTGACAACGCAGCACAATTATTTAATCGTGTTTTCATGCAGTTATAGTTCGTCTAGCTGAGAGCAAGGTGCTACCCACCCGTCACTTTTTCATTTCCGATTGAATATGACAAAATTACGCCCCCCCCCCCCCCACCAACAGGCTCAATCATGCACCCCCAAAAAAAGGAATTATAAAAATGGGCTCTATATCACCTGATAGCTTGTTTGTTAGGAGGGTGATCTACTTGAACGCGTCATCACAATTTATAATCACATCACATCACATCCATAATTAGCATTATTTTCCAAATTAGTATAGTAAAAAGGATATACACAGGGAACATACCATTACGGGTTGTCGGAAGGGGGGGGGGGTGCTGCGGTCTATTACGGCGGGCAAATTATCGTCCACTAGATTTCAAACGCCTTGAAGAAAATATAGAAGAAGAAGGAGGAAATGAACAAGAAGAACAAAAGTAGGAGGAGGAGGAGAAGAAGAAGAAACAAAATGAGAAAAAGAAAATGAGGGCATAACGGGTCCCGATAATGTCCTTCGATGGTGACGACAATATGACGTCCTAAAGTAACAACCCAGCACGATTCGAGCGTTTTTTAATTCTGTGATCATGTTGTTGATTCTCCTCACATACATGTTTATCCCGCCATGTTTCTAATTCCCGTTGAATTTGTCAAAATTATCTAAACGCCCCGCCCCCCCCCCCCCAACTTCCTTATAAACGCCAGACTCCGTGTACGCACTAAAAAAAAAGGGGAATAATCAAAATGGGCTCGTCTATAATTATTATACGCCCAGTATACAACCACTGTCTTCAAAGTTTGTTTGTAGGAGATGGATCTAAACTGGGAATACGCGAGCCTTGGAACACGTCAGCACATGATAGTAAAACAAAAAAATAAACAATCCATGAACAACAGTATTTACCCAAAACAGGATATTATAATATATAGGACCCCTCACAAAGGTACCGCAATTCAAGTTTGTTATTACTTTATAACCGTTTATTAATTTCGTAAAGTTTGTTTTCTCCCCTTTTCATTGATATTTTTTCGTGGAATTACATCTAAATATGTTGTATAAAGTTAGTCATACGCAACATGTTGCAAAATTCATCGATATTGTCAACAGAATATCCTCCTTTTGTTGGGAGAATAAAAAGTGTTCTGAACGATATTCAGTCTGTCATGCATTATTGCCAATGGCGTAATCATCTCATTTGGAAGGTGACATGCGGGATGACAGTGGCAGAGCGTGGTCGGACTAATTGAGGGGGCACGCAAAATTATGTATTTCTTTGTTGTTTCGAAAAATATATCCTTATGGTTTCTTTTGGTTTTTCGAAATTATCTGGGGGTTGCCCCCCCCCCCTCCCCCACGCTACGCCGTTGCGGGATGACATGTGTCCTGCAGATTTTGAGGTGTTGCAATAAACTTTTTGTATGTGCATGGTTATAGGAATATATATTGTTTTATTAACTCATTGAGGAATGTTAATTACATTTGATTCTTACACAGATTTTTGCAAATAGTTTCGCAATTCAAATTTTAGCTTTCACATCTCTCCTATACATACGACTTTATACTGTAATTGAAGTGGATATTGTGTGAAATTTCTTTGTTTATCCTTTCAATGTAGTTCCCCTTTTACTTGTTATAAAATGGAGCAATGGTATTTTTCAGAGCGTTATGTTTTTAGTACACACAGAATTTGATACTTTGAATCTCAAATATCATAATAATATACACCATAATTATAAGCCATTACGGATTATCCAGAGGAAGGTGGGGGAGGGGAGGGGGGGATGTGCTGAGGTCTTTTCGCCTGGGCCAATTCCCCATTTTATAACGATATTGCAATCAACCTGAACAAAAGTGAATACAAAATTAATACATAAGGTTTATGCATGAAGAAAAGAGTTTGCCAGTAAATCGTTAAAATTTTTTACTTGTATAGCGGTTGTTTCTGAATAATGTCAGTTTTCAGTTTTCGGCACTCTTCAACACCAAAGTGACAACGCAGCACAATTTAATCGTGTTTTCATGCAGTTATAGTTCGTCTAGCTGAGAGCAAGGTGCTACTCACCCGTCACTTTTTCATTTCCGATTGAATATGTCAAAACTTTCATAATTACATCACATCCATAATCAGCATTATTTTCACAATTATAATAAAAATGACACTATAACATAGGGAACATACTATTACGGGTTGACGGGGGGGGGGGGGGAGGGGGAGTTGGTGCTGCGGTCTTTTGCCTCATTACGGGCAAACTATCGTCTACTGGATTTCAATCGCCTATGAACAAAAATATTGTTATATAGAAGAAGAAGAAATAGAAGAAGAAGAAATAGAAGAAGAAGAAATAGAAGAAGAAGAAGAAAAAGAAGAAGAAGGAGAAGGAGAAGGAGAAAAAGAAAAAGGAGAAAAAGAAGAAGAAAAAGAAGAAGAAGAAGAAGAAGAAGAAGAAGGAGAATTAGGAGAAGAAGAAGAAGAAGAAGAAAGTACAAGAGTATAGGAGCTAGAGGAGGAGAAGGAAATCAAGAAAAACACCGATAAGAACCTCGATGGTATATATAACTCGATGGTAACGATAATATAGACAACGTAATTTTACGATGCACCTCCACCCCCCCCCCCCCCCCCCCCACCCCCCCACCCCCCCCCCACCCCTTCCTATTCAGTGCGGCGCGACCGATCGGCATGACGGTTGGGCTAAGGAGGAAAACGCGCGAAATTATAGGTGCACAATTTTGACAAAATACAAGGGGGGATTACTCAACAGGTACACGGGCACGTTGAGGGGCTAAAATAGCCAGACACACTCATTTGGGTGAGAGATCATCGTACACAATGTGTCGTGTGTATTTCGTAATGGACAATTTGTAATGTATTTAGCGACAAATACGATGGATGATCTAGAAATTTACGAGAAATTGCGCCGAAATTGAATTATTCTGCAGATCGCAGAACGTTTACATGAATTTTGTTTATCATGTTTGGTCTTTCTATACCTCTTTGTTGGCCGAGTTAGCCCCTTGCTGTGATTTGATTTTGACGGGGATCGGCTGGTAAAGTGGTATCACTACTAGTGGAATCCTATCCTACCGATTTTCAATGCTAAATTATGATTTGTTTGCACGGACAAAAAATACACGAAACACAGGTAAGTCCCTTTTCGTCAAATGCTTAGCCTAGTACTACTGGTTTAATATTGTAAAGTTGTAGAATTTAGTGAACGAACTGACACGGCTCAGATCTCAACTGTGATGGTGAATGCAGACAGCCCATGCGCGGGCCGGGCAATCCGTCCATACATGTACAGCTGAGGCCGACGCAACAACAGGGTTGATCACTGGCAGCTACCGCAGTCACTTTGCTAGTATACAAACCCAATGTATATTTCAACTCGTAATCGATTATCAAATCTCGCCATTGCAAGCAGACGACAGACATTAGCGCATGCGCAGTATAGTTACTCCTGATAGATGGCGCTGTTTGAATTTTAAAATTGTTCACCGAACGGCAAGCGACTGAACCGTTCATTCGGCCATTTCAACATTGAGCATTTGGGCATATATTTCTGCTTTTTTGAGAATTTAGGTTGAAGTATTGCCATCTAAACCTCTGAAGACAATATTCAAACAATATTGAATGGATATTTCGCACCCAAAACCTTTGAACTGCAATTTTACCATTACTGGTCTTTACCTTTAAATCTGAGATGCATGGCCCTACGTGTTATCAGTGTCTGTGATATGGTGTTATATTGAAGCCCTAAAAAATGATCATGAAGTGCCTCAAAAAAGTCAAAAAAACCTTTGAGTGACCGGTTTTTCCATACTCGTTTTCCCCAATAGACTGTAGTGTTACAAAACCGTTAATGTTTTTAAAGGATCTAAGAGAAAGTTAATAGCGGATCCCTTTAAACTCTTTCTTCCGGCATGTCAAATCCCATTGCTTCTGCATTATTGGCAGTTGCATTATCGCTGTTTTTCGTGGGGGACTTTCAGCGCATTTCTTTTCTGTATAACATTACAGCCATATTGTACTGCCTAGAGGGCTTTCAGTATTCAATCCCTTTGATCATAACAAAGTTACAGGTAGCTTGGCCTTGGCATGGGAATAAGATTTCTTCCTCATTTTTTTTAGAGGGGGTTGGAATTAAAGAGTGATACAGACCTTCACATACTATATTAATGTAGATTTCATGATATGGGGTCCATTTACACAGCCCCAAAACTATTGAAAAAACTATTGTTGTTGCTTATTACTGTCATTTACACTATACTAGCAAAACCCATAAGATAAATCTCTTTTTGGCGTGAGTTGTGCGCATGCGCCACTTGTCGCTGCTACACATGCATAAGCACGGAAGCGAGGAGAGTCGCTTAAAACCGGAATGCATGATTTCACTGCTGTTTTTGAGAGCGAGCATTTAGACTGCAAAACTCAGTGAATTCTTTGTCAGCATTAAAAACTAACACTCCAGACATGTTTTTGTTGTTGTGTGTGTGTGCTTTAAATATGGATAGTTATTTTGCAATCAACGAAAAACACGTGACTGTGACGAAACCCCAGGGTTTTTGCTTGGAGTGTATTATATGCAGCCACTGAATATCATTTTTATGTGTATGGTATAGAATGTTACATAGAGAAAATTATAATATTTTTTTGCTGTATATAGATTTAATAAAAATAATTTTCTCATCTGGTAGAGTAGTGTGATCCACAATCATTATACTTTGTTTGAATGCAGACAGCTGGGAGTTGATTACAATCGATAATTGAGTGAGTTCCGTCTTCCTCAAGTTGGAAGCGACATTGAACATTTTACAGCCTTGTAAAGTGTCCTTACCCTAGGTTATTGAATTATATTTGCATAGATTCATCTATACCTCGTCTGTCATGTGTGCAGATTCACTTGCTAATGCTATACAAAATGAATTTCTCATAATTTCTACTGTATTTTTAATGTACAAAAACATTTTGCGATTGGAATTCTATTATCAGCCATCTGTGTACATACAATGTACATGTATATAATTTTGTCTGTATTATAATGTACATGAACATTTTGTGATTGGAATCGCATACATGTATTCAGTAATCATGTACATGTATGTTTGTAAACTCTCAGCGTGTCCACACACAAAACAATTTATCGCGAAACTCTATAACGATACGTCGTATAAAGAATCATCGTATAAATTCCAGGATGTCCACACACAAGAAACGTCGTCACTAAAGAATCATCGTATAAAATGCCCCCTGTCCACACACAACATTTTCAGTGATTCTTTATAGAGTTTCGCGATAGTGATAAGAGGTCTGGTCTCATTTCGCTCGAGGTCACGTTAAGCCCCGCCCAGTTAGTTACACTAGTTACACTCCCCCAGGGGGTCCCCCTGTCCACACACAACATTTCCGTGATTAGGCGTGATTCTTTATTGAGTTTCAGTTCGAAACGATGCCCAAACCTGCGTTTCGTTAGACTAGTTTCGTTATACGACGTATCGTTAGTGAGCGTCCACACCTACAATTTTGGTCGTAAAACTATCGCGAAACGGTATCACTATCGCGAAACGGTATAGCTAATCATGATTAGTCACGGAAAATGTTGTGTGTGGACAGGGGGATAATGATATACATGTACATGTATATCATTTATATTTTTTACACAGATATTGATAAGGAGGTCACATATTACATGTAGAGCGCTCTCCTAGCTCCCTACCCTGCTCCCATTTGTATCCAGTGCCCTTGAGCTGTCTATTTCTTGATTTTGTCCTCTATTCATCTCCCTCCCCCTACTTTAGTTTGTGTCACTCTAGCTCATTCTTCAGTTCTCCACCTCTATTATTCTTTATATATGGGTGCGTTCAAGCGATGTTTTGAAGCTAGAATCACAAATCAAAACGCTGTTTAAAAACACAGTTACTGCGGGAGTGTTGTTCAAGCGCATCTTTTTCAGTGTTTCATCTTTTCATTTAGAAACACTTTATTTTTACGACCCACAAAAAAACAGAAAACAAATCGCTTGAAATCTCTTGAACGCAACAGTGTTTTAAACTAAATGTTTTTGAAAACCGTGTTTCTAGGGTGAAAAAGTGTCTCTTGAGCATGTACATGTACGTACTTCTACTTTGCTTAGTATTTATCTTGATTCTCAATCACCTGTTTAATTTCTTGTCTGAGTAGGGTGAGCCTCTGACCATACCTCTCCTACAGCCTTTTCACACACAGCTAAAATTCATCGTGTCCAGAGATGATTAGTATAAACATGTTTAACTTAACAGTTTTAAACATGTTTATAGAAAATTTTCCCAGTGTGAACATCGTTTATACGATGTTGGGATAGATACGAAGTCGCGATGCATACGCCCCTAAAAGCAGGCTGCAGATACGAAGTTCGTATCTAGAGAGCTTGAAATTTTGTGTGTGAAAGGTTATTCTTGTTTAAACGTGTTTCAGACGTGTTTAAACTGGATGGAGCGTGCACTTTGATTGATATGACATGACCTTCAATGCGCAATGGCACTACTGCGCATTTTACGAGCAGTAGTTAATCACGAAACGATTAACGATCGCACCGAAATTTCTGTGTGTGAAAGGCTCGTGATTAGTTTAAACACGTTTCAAACACGTTTATACTAATCATGTTTATAGAATTTTAGCTGTGTGTGAAAAGGCTACTAGTCCTACATGTACCTCAGCTTCTTTCTCTTTTAGAGCTCTGAGCATTAACCTTACCGCATCCTTCTGCCATTTTCACATCCACCCTCTTTCTCCATCAATCCTTATACCGGTACCCATCTAGGGATTCCCATCTAAGTCCAGCCCTGCATTTGTTGCCAATAAATCAAGACCTCTTGTCATCCGTAGCCAAACTCTGTCCTGTCATCAAATGGAATTCCATATTTCAGTTATGATAGCCTTTAGAAACCAAACAAATCAAGACGTATTATATGAGACTGACAGAAATTGAATTCCTTGGGGATGACTGAATACAGTGGGCAATGAATGTGACCTTTGGCTTTGCACCAAGCAAGAATTTACAAATGTAGGACGCTTTGTGGTATAGTTTTGAAGTATTTTTCTCTATAATTCTGTTTATTTAAATGAATTTATAAATAGTATGTATGAACTATGGATTAGAATTTACATTTTGATTTAATTTAGACGTGTAAAGTTACATAAATTTGTACACGTGTATCAATTATTTATTAGAATTGATTTTAAAAAAATAATTTTCACAAGTACATGTAGTAGGTTTCCATACTTTCCATTTGCATGTATACACACTTTTACACAGGGGCAGCATTTTGGGGAGGGATGGGGGTAGCTGTGTGTTTGTGTACCCCAGTTACCCATGCTTATTCTCCTTTTATTTTTCCTTTATTTTCTCCTTTTTTCCCCTCATACTGTATGATGAGTTGCTTTATTAAAACTTCTCTGAACAGTATCAAGTAAAGTTCTATAGCACCAGGAATTGTATATTTATTACTTGGTTTAACAATTCTATCCAAATTAAATCAAATAAACATCCTATTGGAAATTTTAATTGTGAACCTACATGTATTCATTCTGTTAAAGGTATAGACCAGTTTTGGAAGGCCCCCTTTCAAAAAATGAAATGGAAGCTCTTATTACCAATCATGTGAAAGAATATGTTTTGACTAATGCGTGATGATACAAATTTTGCTGGGAAGCCGCCTACTAATTGATAAATTTGGTAAATTATTTTATCTATCCGGACTGGATAGATATAGGGTAGTCCCATATACATCTTTCTGTGTACAGTGCTTGTAACTTTACCAAGACTGGGCCAAATTTCTTATCATTTTGATGATTCCAGAACCTTGCAGTATTTATATGCTAGATGATCATAGATCAACCTTTACTGATCATTTCCACAACGTTTCTTTCACTATGCAATTGCATGACCAGAACTGGTCTATATCTTTAAAGGAGCTACACAAAGAAAATTCACTAACAACTGATAATTAGAACAAATTGCATATGGATAGAAAGATTTTCTCTTGAAAAACAAGAATAATTTGCTGAGATATCATATAGATATCATGGAAAGGCGTAAAATGCAATTTTTCAAGACCCTTCTTAGACCACCAAGCGCCCCGAACGTAAGCCAGACACACGAGTGTAGCGAGCTCTGAATAGTGACGTCACACACTGGACAAACAGCTCAGTGCTGTGTAGCAGTCTGCAGCTAGCCAGCCCTGTCCCGTATGTGACATCACAAATATTGACGCCCTATAAAGGACCGCTGATTAAGGCAGAAAATCTGGATCTCAAAACTAACATTTTTGAGAGTTGATTACTGCAGGCCCCAAACATATTGTGAAGAAAAGAGTTGTTGTATTTGATCAGCAAGGCTTCCCCTTCGCAATGATATGAGTTTTGCATCAATTCAAAATACTTTTGATTCTTCGTGTGTCTACTTTAAAGGCCAACTATGCAATATTTTATTCAATATGAAGTTCATGTACAGTACATGTATGTCAGCTTTAATAGACCAGTACACTTGTCTAGGTATTTTAGAACAGTAAACAAATGATGTTGTCAAGCAATGAATGTTAGTGATGGATCAGTTATGACAGGGTTCTGCATTCCTCTATTCTCCAGGGTTTCCAGTCCAACCAAATATGTGATATCGTTGAGCAGATTTTTTAATAGAATTTTTCATAGTAGAAGCCAAAAGGGGAAAAAGTAAGTGCAGCCCTATGTCAGGATTAGTTTATAAGACAGGTGCAAGCAATTGCTCTGAGTGTATTGAAATGAAATGTAGTGGAATTTCTCCATTTCAATTTGATTAGGGGAGGGGAATACATGTATTGTGTACATGTATGGTGATTGTTGTTTTTAAAAGGAAATGCCTGTTTCACAGAAAGAGAAAAAAGGGAAAATGGTCTAACTTTTTTTATTCTAGTTTTTGTCATACAGATGATGGATTTTATAATATTTGCCTTATTTGGTAACATGTAATTTATATTTTTATTGTATGTAAGTGATTGTGTTACTGGGTATACATTTAAATGTACATTAAATATTTCATTTTGGTTCTTTTATGAATAAAAACCTGGTGATTCTTTTAATCATTTGAAATGAGATCAATTACTTTGAATATGCACAAAGGGCAAGGTTATCACAGCCAGTAGTATATCTAACACAGAATTTACCCTTAATAAAGTATGTATGTTACACAAAAATTCCTTGTACCACATTGTAGTTATCATAGGATACATGTAGATACCAAATACAAGAATAATCCATACCGGTTTCAACAGAGTTGTCATGGAGCTAATCAAGATCTGAACTGGGATATTAAAAAAAAAATTGTTTTGCACAAGGCAGTCCTTCCTCCAATTGGTGCATATTGTGTTGTGAAAAATTGCATGTGTGACAAATGAGCAACTGTGCAGAAAGGCAAAGAAAGTAATAAATTGTTAAAGATGGTGTATATGCCCCTTCCCTACTTAAAAGACCAATCAAAAAGAAAGAAAAAAGTAATTACAGTGTACATTTGATTAATCTTATTGTTTGTGATTCTCTATTTTGTACGATGTGGGGAAGCAATGATGATCCACATAATTGGTTTGATGCATTGAAATAATTATTTGTTTAAATTGTATTTTACTTCAGTTCTCATCTTCTTTGTCTACATGCCAGGCCCCTTGGAAGGTATAACAATACACAACTTTCAGAACTTATTTGTTTATGAATATCTATTTTTTCTTTTTTCTCAGATCAATCCTGGTAGCAAGGCTTCGAGAGCACAGCTTCATGTTGGTGACATTGTAGAGACAGTGAATGGTGTCAGGACAGGGGATCTACCTGTTTCTCAAGCACAGAAACTATTACATAACAATTCAAATGATCTACAACTCAGAATACACAGGTATGATACATATATAAGAATTGTTCTTTGGTTTAATGGCAGCGAAAAAATGTACAGGCATAGATAGTAATTTACTGTAAAAGTTCTGCAAAGTTCTCAAATTGATATTTTACATTATAGTTTCTTCATTTACTGTATCATGCACAATTATGCTGCTTTTACAGTAGCTCATGGTTCTTAAAGAGCCCTCTGGAATAAAAAGTCCTTGGAGAAAATATCAATAATTTAAAAAAAAAAATTGATTAAATATTATCACTTCAAAGTCTATAAGAGCTCTTGCTAACAGAGTATTCTTTTAACACTGATTTTATGGCAGAAATTAATTCTATTTCCTAAGAAAGCATCATAATACCTCATTGGTTTTTAATTTGAGTAAACCTGAATACGTTCTTGTTTAGCACCAGAAGAGCGTTCAATCTGTATGTTAAAATTATTCATGTGATTATTCTGTAAATACAAGGTGGCTGTGACATGTTAGTGGTTGGTATTATGTTGGTTGTTTCATACTTAAGACTCATCATGTTATTAGCTGCTACTGTATATTGCTTGCTTCAGTAACATCTGCCCTTAAGAATGTGAAATTGCTTCCTTACATTATCATGACCTTTAGATGTACGTTGCTCTCATCTTCCCATGTGTTTATATTTACTTGCAGAAGTCAGTCATCAGTGAACGGATCGTACCATCCGAATGGGAAGATGTCTTCTCAGTCCAGTCTCATCGTCACAAATGACTCGGGGTTCTCTGGAACAGGTGAGATATTAACTCAAAGACTTTCTCCCTCTCTAAAATTGCGCAAGATCCTCCAGGTCTTCCTCAAAAACCATCCTCTCTCCATCATCTTCTGTCGTGAACGTAAAAGTGCCGATCCAAGTTTCTCTCCTACGTGCATTCTGTCCTTTACTTTTCTTTGTGAACCTTTCAGATAGATTTGGTATGGTTTAGATCGTGGAAAATTTTGCATCCTATTAAATGTTACAAGTACCTACCCACATGCTTTTAAAACACCCAAACCAATCAAGCACAAAGCCCAGCTGCCTCCAGATGGTATGGAAGATCTTATCAAAGCAGGAGTATAGATGATTTAGATTTTACATCTATACAATTGTCGAACTTAAAAGCAATCCACTAGAACAATTACAATGGATAGAAATGTAATGTATTGAGCATACAAAGATCATGTGTTTACTAAACACAGTAAATGGTCTTCTGTTTCAGTGCTTTTGACACGTTTTCCTCTTTGTAGTGCTCACTCTTCCGTCTCTATCATATGAGTTGTATATGGTGTAAATACTGTCTGTAGTCTGTCTGTAGCTTTGGGGGGATTATCTTCACATTCTAGATGACAACAGATTAGTTCGGAAGCCATCTCAAGATGATGTCATCCACCTCGATGGTGTAACCTTGCAAGGGTTTGACCCAGGAAGTGTTTCCGTTGTACGCACCACCACCACCAAGGTCACCAAGACGACAAGGAGTCGCTCCCCCTCGCCTGTCAGGGTACGCCATCTCTCAAGCGAGGGGTCACCACGTCTTGCCCGCGCTGGGTCAACACCCGCCCGTATCCGCATGCGAGTGGTTCCATCCGGTCATGACTCGGAGTCGGAACCAGGCGAGATCATCATGCCTACTTTCGCTTCAGGCTTGTCGTATTCCTCACCCACCAAGAAAGGTCAGTGGTCATGCATCAAGAGATTCTCACCTCAGCCCATGACCTTTGACTCTTGACCTCCTGAAGAGTTTGTTCTTAGATCCCCCCTCTGCATTCATGGCTGTTTGTTATTTTTCTTCAAACCATCACTTGTATAGTTTGCTTTTCTTTGTCTTGTTAGCTCTCTCTTCCGGCTGCTGTGTTATATAACAAAACAAAAAAGGTGCATGTCTCTTGACCCTGTTGCTGTTTGATCAAAGAATGATATGACCTTTGCTCTTTTCAAATGAACTCACCTTTCACCTTTCAAACCAAGCAAGATTTTGTTGTTCACCCTAGCTTGGGAGCATTCTCCATACTTGCATTGCTGATGAAGTGACACCCTACCAAATAAGCAGAATTATTTTCTCACTGTTCTTCTGTGTGCCCTCACATTCACTTGGCTCAAGCTTACTTTATAGGAATCAAAGCTTCAATATCGACACCACTGCATCTCTATCTCTTTCAATAAGCTGTATAATTTCACTTTGTTTCACAAAACAAAAGCTTTCTGTTTTGTTTCAGGAGAGCAAAGTTGTTTGTATTTTTTCTTGTAAAAGCTATAGACTAAGGTACAGGCTATTGCAATCTATGTAAGATGTGAATTTGTTGTACTGTCTTGGCTCAGCGAAATGATTTCCAATCATCACACACTTGCTACACTGCTCACTGCTCTCTACATGTGCTGTACACATAGATTACGTCTTACAGATCTTGGTCGCATTGCACTCCTGGGGCCCATTTCACAAAATCTTTTTTCAATGACAAATGACAAAAATGAGTGACAAATCTGCTGATAACCAATTAGAAGCAAGGATTTCAGCAGCTTATTGAAAAACTGTTATTTGTCACCGATGACAAGTTTTGTGAAAGGCCTCCTGTTGTAAGCTGTGTCCCATTTGGGTATCTTAGGCTGCAGCATTGGTTACCTTCATCCCAAAACATGTTTTATATTATCTTTTGAGCTTGTGCTCCATTGATCTATTTAATAAGTGATTACCGGTATGAAATTGGTCACACAGTAGTTTCATGAATCTAATCCAGGTTTCAAATGGTTAAAGAACGGAAGATTGGAAATACTGGTTTTAGCTTTAGAAGGCAAATCATTTGGATGATCATTGTTTTTTGAAGATGGGTGGTTGATATGTCACATGACTGTTGTTTCTGTCACATGACTTTTGTTTCTGTCACATGACTTTGCTCATGTCATATGACACTCATGACCCTTTCAAGCCATGTTTAGGATTATAGGGATAGGAAATACACTAAACCTCATGCTATAGCTTGATCTCAATACATACATATATCATGACATTTCTTGATGCTTAAAGACATCAACACTGTATAAAAGATCGGAAGTTTACCCATGCTTTATAGCTACAGGTATATGCTGTAAAGTTCGGGAGAAATGGAAGAGAAACAAAAACAACAAAAAATGCTAATTTTTTTTCTTCTTCCCCAAATTCATTTTTTAAAATTTGTTTTCTGCATTCAAAAGATATTTTAAAAAACATGAGACATGGGATCTATACTAAGAACTCCCCCCTGCTGCACCCCCCCCCCCGAATTTACCTGGAAGGAAAGAAGGAATGTGTATATATAACTCTAAACACTTTGTACTTGCTGAGTTGCACTGTTGAAATCATTATTCATAACTTTAGCCAAGGATGAATCTTTGCTAGGCTGTTGATGTGGGTACATGTAACTAACTGTGTTTGTCATCAATCACACAAATGAGATATGGTAGATTAGATTATGAGCTTATTCTGGAAGAAAATTACATAGCGGTGAGATGGAAGAGCCCTTATTTAGTTTGTTTATTAGATTATAGTATAGAGTAGAGGAATGTTATGCCATGTCAAGTTATAAGACTTAACTTAAAGACTCATGGGAAATGCATCACACAATGTCTCCAACAGGTTTAAAGAGATACTACATTTCAATGAAATCATTAGTTGGAATCATTATATAGGTAATAAGTCCTTCAAAATAATATAATTCATATAAGCTTCCTATTCCAGTATAGACGAACACATTTGCTTTATTAAAGCAACAAACACAACATTCTTTAGATATCGAAGGCCACACTCTTCATTGATGTGCAACTCATACATGTAGCACATCATACAGTAATATTTTTAACTTTGCTGGGAAAAATGTGAAAAAAATTAACTTAATATTTACAGTAATATAGAATACATGAAGGTATTATTCCTCAAATTTTATACCAAATTTGTAATGTAAGTCAAATTATATATCTGTTATTTTATTTTGAATTTGGTGACTGATTAATTTGTTTTCGTGCAAAGTCATGTTGGCAGGCATACTTGTATCTCTTTTGTTCACCTTCAGTTCTCAAGGTTTCCTTCTGTAAAAAGTGCAAGAACAATAATTGCTTGATTTCAAACACACCTAAAAATTAGCTGTAGTCTTGTTAGGACTCTATTTTATCTTTCTCAACACAACTAAAACCCTTTATTTTTCAACTGAGAGCAATTTGAAAGACTCGCAAATGGGTATAATGCTTTGGTTACCATAGAAATAAGTGTATTGTGTTTTACGCTAATCCAGAGTATCCAGAAGAGCTGCTTATGCACAACACACTTGTAACAGAGGTAGATTATAGCATGCCATTTGTGATACACTTAGACACTTCATTCACTGTAAACATACTTTAATATAATAGTGTTTTTTTCTCTCATCTTTATGTAATGTATATTAAAGAGCCAAAATAACATGCATTAGTGGTCATACATGTACTTGTATTTTTAACATTACAGAGAAAAAACGAAATTGAATATGATCTTAGATAGTCCCCCAAAGATGAGTACATACATGTAAACATACAGTTTGTGAACATTGTAATTTCAATGAATTTTGTAAGGTGGTAACAGTTTTGATTTATTTACTTCAATTCAATTTCATTAACAACGTTTCAAGACTGCAGTCCAAGAACATGTAATGCCATGTTTTACATCATTAATACTCAATTTATTTATATACTGTACAGAAATAGATAAAGTAGATTGATAAAATCATCTTCTTCTTTTTTTTAGATACAAATACAGCGCGCAATAGCCGTGCAATGACATGAAATCTCTCCCCAGTACATCTAGGAATGCTTGATATCATGCATGTTTTCACCATCAACTCATTTCACTTTTTCATCAAATTCATTGCTTTCACCTGATAACTAAAAGCAATAGAGACCAGCCTGACATGCTTGTTGCTACGAATGGAATGAAAGAAACAGCACATGTGTGTTTTGAGTACCTTTCTAGTTTCTACACTTTGCTGACAAAAGAAAACAAATTACATCTCCCCTCCCTGAGTTTGAGTTAGAAACTGCCTTAAAAAATAAAATTTGGACAATAGCAATGTTATATATGATGGCCATTAAAAAGGGCTACTATTTTAATAATCCAGCAAGTACTTTGATTTACTTCTGTGGCTCTGAAGCCTGAAACTATTTTGATTAATTCCATTTATAAAACTTCTTTTAATTTCAAATAAAGTGTTGGTAATTGAAAAACAATGCATACACTAGTAATTTCATCTTGTACTTTTTAAAAAATAGGAATATACATACTGTACATGTTTCCCGGATGAAGTTTCAAATTGATAAAAACTTTACAAAGAATTCATGAGACCAACCAAATTGATCTGGCACAGCATGAGTTCCAACAAATTGATAGAATATCTTGAATTTTGTTCTTTGTTTCCTTCTGTCAAATATAGTATAGTCCCTTGAATGGATTTAGTGACCAGATTATGATAATAAATATGATAGTTGTAATAATGATATGATAAAAAATGATGATGATGATGATGATGAAGATAATGATGATAATGATGATGATAATGATGATGATAATGATGATGATGATGATGATGATAATGATGATGATAATGATGATAAAGATGATGATGATAAAAGCAGTGCTTGTAGTTTGTGGATCCCATAGAAGAACAAAAATGATTTCAAATCCATATTATTGATTCTGGCAAAGTTTAGATTTATATCTTTTCAAAATGAGGATTTTACATTGCTATCACAATTTGTTTTATGCCACACTTTTTTGTGTTTATGGGAACAGACTAAAACTCAAAAATTGCCATTATTCATGCTTAACAATAAAGGAAAAATACAATACAATACATCCACAAAGGGACATACATATTTGTAGGATTAATCCAAAAAATGGTATTGAATAAAAAGAACTCTAAATTGGTTGAAGTTCAGTGAGCCGAAGAGTCTATACATTTGAAAAGCAATATGAGCAGGGTTAGTTGTATCGTTTCACTCCTGGGCTTTATGGTTAGAAACTTTTTTGGAAGCTAGCTGTTAGGATCTCATACATGTTTTGTGTTAATCCTGGCACGATGTATATGAGCGAACTTAGTGTCACATTAGAGAGCAAAGGAAAGGAGGTTGTTCATTCAACCTCAACCATAAAGAAAGGTAGTTATTGACATTTTTTAATCATTTCATTCATAAGATTTCACATTTGTTTACAATGCACTTCTGTGTTGACAGTCTAGAGTAGTGCTCTTATGTGCTACTGTCACATGTCACACTCTGTTTCTCTGAACTTCTGAAGTCACTTTACATGCACCTTTTGCTTCAAGTAGCTGCATACATAATATCTATTTCAGAAGGAGAACAGATATTTCAGCACTATTAAAGTATTAAGTCAAAGAACCCTTGTACGTTTTGGGTTATTTCTGTCATACTTGTGTTTGTGTCAGCATTATTATTGATTGTGTTTGTGTATTGACTTGTGTGCAGCATTTTTATTGCTTCGTTGAATTGGAATTTGTTTACAAACTTACAGTGATTGACCTAAGATTACTTCCCATGAAATAATTTTTAAAACATTGACATTTGATTCTTTGAATGTGATGTTGTTTTATTTTATTTTCAAAGATTGATTACAGCATTGCCATTTGTTATGTTATTATATAATCGGCCATGTAAGGTAATAATGTTCATTTGCATATCAAACTATCATTGTTTCTTGTATTTTATTTGAATCGGCCAATCAGGGTACTATAACAATTGCTGTTGACCAACCAGACAGTGTCTGTATTTCTTGTGTTTTATTTGACTTGACCAATCAGGGTATCCAATTTCTGGCCGTCCACCTGTCGTACCACGAATCAAGTTCTATGGTGGTATTTTGCAAGCTTTGAATCTTTGTTAGATGTTAACCCTTCCCTCCAAACCAAACCACTAGACCCATTCACATGATAGTTGAGATACAATACAATCTTCTGTTAGGTTCACAAAAGATCCTGTAAATTTAAGTTTAGCTTGCAGATTTGAACTTAAAGCTTTAGTCCTGTGATGTGCAACATTTTTAACTTCCAGATTTTGCAAGCATTTTTTAAACACAGCTCCATGTAGTTCAAAACTACAATCAGTAGTTCTTCGCCTGGCTGGCAGATGGGCGTTAGCTCGAATTTCAGGTAAAAAATGAAGCATTAAGCAGAAGGGTGTTGGCATTAAATCGCCTCAAACTTTTATAAAACTGACTTATTTCCACAAAAAATTGTGGTCCTGCTCTACTATAACATTTCTATTAGTCTTTTAAGTTTTAAAGCAATTTTTGGGACAGAAAGCAGTTTAAATATAAAACAAATCTTTAAATGCAAATAATTCGAAAAGTAGCTTTCGAGTCGCTCGCGCGCTAAGGCCCTTCTGACAGCCGGCCAACGAGTTGTTCAGTACCATGTAGACCATGGACCTTTGTTTACAAGTTTGAGGTTTCACAAACTTAAAGTTAAACTCTTGATAATCCAGTGTGAACATAGCCATTAAAAAGATTATTGATTTTGATCTTGGTTGTACAATGGTCATGTGAATGGGATCATAGATAATCAAAATTATATCCATTCCAAGATATCTATTTATCAACTTCTTATTTATCCCCGATGGATTTTGCAAATGAAATGAAATGCATTCCCCGCTTTTAGTGCATAAATGATCTCAAGGCTGATATAATATTCTTGTAATTCTAATGTTATGGATGGAGGTAGAGAAACTTTGACCATACCTTCCCAGAACTCTGTATCTCCATTTCCAGAATCTAGCCTCTTCTTAATTTCCTTTTTTTTAATGAACTGCTTTATGATGGATGCTGATTTCTTTTTCTTTTTAATTATTTTCCTCCACTCTTCTCTTTTGATTATCCTATATTTATATGCACTTAATGATCTTTTGATAATTACTCTTTCCTTTTGATATGAGGAATTAATATATATGCACATTTATGTATTATTGTTTGATTTAGCTCAGACAATGATTAAGCTACCACCACTGAAGAATACTAGACCTACACCCCTTTATAGTGTGACTAGTAAACCCCCTCTGCCTTTTATTAAATCCTCTTCACTACCAGTGAATACTCCCCCATATAATATTCCAACACCTCCATCATCTTCATCATCACCACCATCATCTCATTCTGGTGAATGTCCATCCATTAGGTATTTAGATAGTCCTGGTAGAGTTAATCCAGAATCTTCTTTAACTGATGCAGAGCAACTATCCAAATCACCCCCACCATCTTCATCATCCACATCAATGATCAATCCATCTCAGCAATTGCCATGGCAACCGTCTCTGTGTGAACCATCATCTAGTTGTGTAGCTCAACATCCCTCATCAGAACATGGTAGAACACATACCACCAAGCATATGTCCTCGGTTTCATTATCTCTTCAACATTCCAATTCAACACCAAAACCAGAATCATCATCTTGCATCCCAAGTACGACTTCAACACCCCCAGCATTGCCACCTTTGTCTTTAGAACATTTACTTCCTTCCATTAACCAATCTCTCAATGAATCCTCTCTATTAACATCATCTTCCTCATTATCTTCATCATCATCATCCTCATCCTCCTCTCAGCCTTCTCAACCACATCTTTCAGGGGTACATAACACTCCTGTCCATCCCCAATCACTCTTATCTTTACCTGATTCTCCACAAGTAACGTCAGCACCCTCACCATCCTCATCACTGACTGTACAAGATGCATCATTGTCACATCCTTCTCCACCACCCTCTCTCTTTCACCAAACACAATTCAAATCCAGTCCACAAACAGCATCCTCATCCTCCACTCTATCACCATGGATACCATCCTCCTCCTCTTCTACCACATCTCATATATTACCCTCCTCTTCATTGTATCTGACATCTCCCTCACCCCCTGTTCCTTCATCATTATCTACACCACTATCATCATCACCGGCACTTCCACCATCATCATCATTATCGACACCTCCATCATCATCACCAGCACTTCCACCATCATCATCACCATCATCTTCCATGCCACTAGCACCACCATCCTCCCTATCTATCCTCTCACCTGCATTTTCCCTTCCTTTTTCTCCTCCACCATCCTCATTGCCACTTTCATCCTTCCTGTCATCATCGTCATCATCATCCTCCTCCTCATCATCCTTGACCTTGTTGTCGCCCACCTCCTCTCTGTCATCATCGATGTGGGGCCTAGGTGAGAGTAAAGATGAAGAATGCATGAGAGGAGAAGACCCATTTGCATCCAGAGATGGGAAGGTTTATACATCATCCTACTATGTTTGTATGTTCATCACCATTTCATTTCTCCCATCTATACCTTTCTGCACTGAACATTGTTAGCCGCCTGTCATAAGGCTGTTACTTCTGTTTACAGCTCATGGCTGTTATAGCCTTCTTGCAGGCAGCCAGTGAGTGACAACATTCTATTTTTTGTTTTTTTGTTGAGGCAGAAGAAATCCAACAACCTTTAAACAGCTTTCTAATAGCATTGAATTCATTTTTACTTCTTGTAGCAGAATGATAAGACATATGCAATTGTTCAGTCACCTTTTTTAGTCTACTAGAGCCTTTTCCCCCCTTTTCCTTTCATTTCATTATTCCATTTCTTATTCAAAGGAGTACCTTATCTTCTACCAGAGTCTAGAGACCTTACACCATTGTATTCTAAAGAGATTTTACGCTTGCTTTTGTGTGTGTGTTTTTCCAGAGATGAAGACCCAATATACTCGCAACACCCTTTAACTTTCTGAAATAGATATTATTTTTGACAACTTGATCCTGAACAAAGTATTATTACTGGATGTGCAATATCTGAACTCGATGTAGATGATACCAAATCAATGGAGTATAATTAAAATTTATTGGTGAAAAAAGTAAGCAGTGAATACAGACCAATTAATACATTAAAAGAATTCTATGTAAAAGCAGGTACTGAAAATCAGATACATTTGATTATAGGAATATAGGATGATATCAACAAATTACTTTGTTAATGATGTGAATCATACGCTACAAAGCATGATCGACAGCCTTGACTGGGTCATATTAGTTAAATTAATTTATTGTGCACTATCAAGGGTTGTAATGGAGATGTACATGTTGTAGTTTTATGAGTTTAGAAGCAGGGGTACAGAGGAATTATTAAATCACAGTACAGTTGTAGAAGTATTGAGTTTACTTTGTGCCATCTGCAGATATCCAGAAGGCATTTATTCTGTATATTATTTCATAAGTTAATGATGTTCTGATTCTTCAGAGAGGGAATGACTTAATGTTTTATAGCCTCTTGAAACATAGAACGAAATTTCAATGACATATATCCAAGCAAGTACTTGATGCAGAAGTATATAAAATCATTTATATGTCAGACAGATAAATATTATTTTAGCCATCATTGCATTTAATTCTATAGAAGAGCTGTTACCAATATATTTAATTGAGTGTTAGCCATTTTCGAAACAATTGTTTCTTCATGCTCGTTCAAAACATTTTTTTTAGAGTGTACAAAAAACTTTTTGTTATAGATAGCAGTACATTGTCAATGTTCTTGTAATGGAGACATTCATCTTAAAATAATGTATGAATTTATTTCATGTCCATTGTTCCATCATCTCATATCCTTTGGTAAGAACTTGTATGTTGGACTATCCTCAAAAGTGATTAAAAATGTATTTGAGAATTTTACTGACATTTCTTTCACTTCTATCTCGCTCTCCCTTTTTCTGCCCCCTCCCCGTCTGGGCAGCCCCAAACAAAGACACCTCGTCTGGCTGGCGCCCCATCCCCTTCTCTGCTCCCCCTGTCCCCCCTCCCCCAGGGGATGTAACTGACACGGAGGAGCCTCCTCCTCGAGTCCCCCCTAAACCCAAGTCGGTCAAGACCAACATTTGGCTGTCAGCCAACCAGCCAAGTCAGGAGCAGGGTAATACCATTTCACTTGTTAGGGGTGTTTCCTCCTGTCATGTCGGCATGGACTCCTCTGTGTTTTGAAAGTGAAAATGTTTCTTGCATGATGTCATATAGAGATTAGATTATTGGTCTCCGTTAGATCCTTCTGTCATCTAACCTAGATGTTAACTGATCAGCATGTAGCAACAGAAGCTAGAAAGATTGGATTCTGTCTGTCTGTATGATTAAAGCACTAACAAATTATGTTGTGTAGCGTCCTCTGCAGTGAAACTCAACTATCCCTTTATAGCACTAACAAAACATTATTTACATACATGTACATTGTCTGCTGAGAGCCAGAAGGGCATTAACTGATATTCTTGACAAATATATACGTAACTAATGCCCTTATAGCTTTAAACAGACGTGTACATGTCACTAATCATTGTGCAGTTGTACATATCTCTTGTAGCAGTAGTAAGTGTCGGATACATCACTTTGTCTATAAACGTACCTTTGAGAGCGAGAAGGACATTACTATATATGTCCACATATTGAATTTTGGCTCTCAACAGATACTTTGTTGGTTGTTTAGTTGTCACATTCAGATACTGTGTAGAATTACAAATATATTTCATTTTTCCACTTCTCAATATATATGTATATGATATACATGTACTATACATCAATGTTTAGAAACTAAATCAAGAAACCAAAATGGTGTTATAGCAGAGACGTATTTGAAAGAAAATGGTAGATTTTGTGTTTCAAGAACTTGTAGTAGTTTTACTCTTGGCCATAATGAACTAATAGCTTTTGAAGGGCTAAAGACAAAATATAATTTCTTTGCATTCTAAGGACAACATTTTAGGAGTGTGATGTATCGTTGGCAAGAAAGTGAAATTTCTAGCTTTGGAAGCGTACGCACATTTACATTTTGTTGAAATCTTGAACAAGTAAACAAAACAAACCCAGCAAGAGTTCATGAAAATAGTCATGCAATTCTGCTATGTTGATTTCGAATTGCACCTTTCCGATGATGTGCTTTTACCATACATCTCTCACCCCTAGACTCAGATGGCTTGTGCAATTCAATTATCTAATTTCGTTGAAGTGACATTTCAATTGAGTTGCTCTACATTAATCGTATTAGATCATGTTCACTTGTTTGAGGGAGTGGCAACCTTTCCATCCTGGCTATGAGTGGGACTGCATGAATGTTTTGCTGGTGTTATATACATTTGGAATCATGTTAAAGGCATCGTTTAACAATGTTAAAACTGAGATGCATGGCCGTACATGTTATCAGTGTCTGTGATATGGTGCAATATTGAAGCCCTTAACAAATCGCACTTCCAAATGATAATGAAGTGCCTCAAGAAAGTAAAAATCTTTGAGTGACCGGTTTTTACCATACTCGTTTTCTCCAATAGACTGTAGTGTTATGAAAATCGTATGGCAAAAGCAAAATTTGGTTTTGATTTTTCAATCATAAATATCTTGATAATCAGACAGACGGTCGGCTTGTAAAAGTCATGGAGTTCTTGACTGACCTAACGGTTTATAATTATGATTGCAGCATGAGCTAAATCCATGATTTTGTTACAGAATCTGAGGCAATGTTACTGAGTCACTTTAATGCATGATATGAAACTCAGGTGGCATGCATGACTTAAGTGTGTAATGTCTGTGAGTTGAGAAATCAATTTACTAACTCTACATTAATGTTATTAAATATTTGAACTGCTAAAGACTTTCCATCCGAGTCATGAGTTTGCATGTATGTATACAGTATGAATATTTTTGTACTTGTGTGAAGCACATTTGGAATGGTGTTAAAGGCAAAGTCTATTATTATTACAAATCTTATACAAACCAGATGGTGTGTATGATCTAATTATCTATCAAACTGTTGTTACATACAGAGCTCAATATTGGTTCCAGACTTTACATGTATGGAGTGGTATGTTACGATCAGTGTAAATGGAAGCATCATTGATTTACAATGTATAAATCTCTGATTTCCAGCTGAAAGGCATCAAGGGGTACATCATTTTGGCTTTGAGGATTCAAAGACAATATAGAGTGCTATTTTCTTTTTCAAAAAGAAACTTTGTGAACTAAGCCTTTAAAACTTCTAAACTAGTTCTATCAACTGCTCAGCTCATTTATCCTCCTCTTGATATACCAATTGTGATTTAATCAGTTTAATCACACTGTGCGATTGAGAATTATCTCCTCCTGACTCTCACTCTCTATAGGCCTGTCCTCATCAGCTCGAGGTTGCCAAATATCCTCCTATATGATCTATCCTGATCGCAAATTATCAGGTTAATTTGCGTCTTCGTCAGCCCAAAGTTGCAATTAGCGGGATATTTGGTCGAGATAATCATCCCAAGATATCTTGGGCTAGTTTGCAAAATATCCCGCTACTTGTCCGGTGCGTTTTCACCATCCCGAAGACTCGCACTATGCGTGAACGCTGAGCAAAATATCTTGAGCTAATTGCTTGAGCTCGAGATTCAAGTTTCGAGGTCGAGTCTCGAGCTGATGAAGAGGCGATTTTGTAACTTAGGGATTATTTCCCAAATCGGGAATAGCGGGCTATTTGACAATCTGGAGCTGATGAAGACAGGCTTTCTCTCTCTATCAGCGTGATCTTCGACTGGTATCTCTCTACCTGAAGAGATAGTGATATGTTTTTCTTAGCTCGAGTGTCTAAGCTATAGGCTAAATGTCAAGTTAATTTGGTATACCATGAAGCCGAACAACTCACCGCTGACGATTGAAACATTATCTCACGTGGGACCAGCGGGACAACTGCCGCGCTTCACCGCTGTGATTTCCCTTTCAGTGTTTGGTTTTGACTTCTACATGGTGGTGACTCTTGCATTACTTTCCTACCACATCATGAAGAGTGTCATCTTCTATTTTAGTCTCACAGTTTCATCCTGTCAGGTTCTCTCTCTCTCTCTCTCTCTCTCTCTCTCTCTCTCTCTCTCTCTTTCTCTCTCTCTCTTTCTCTCTCTCTCTCTCTCTCTTTCTCTCTCTCTTTCTCTCATTAACCCCTTCACTCTCTCCCTCCCTTGCATCCCTCGCGCCATTCAAACACACAGCATCTGTTAAGAACCTCAAGGGTGTAACTAGTATATACTTTGACAGAATTTGATGCGAATGTTGACTCTCAACATACAATATTGGACTTTCAATTTTTTGTAACTCCACAATTATTTTTTATCCAAAGAAAAAGAGGAAAATTCAGTTCAAGGTTAAAATCATCTGAGAAAATTAAGAGCACATGTATTTGTAGCTCGTGATTCAGATTTGTGTTGCATAATTGCATAATTTTCTCTGGACTGAGGTGCGTTTGGTATATCACTAATCTAATCAACTGTAACTATTGTACTTAAATCAATCAAGCATTACCCAGTCAGTCAAATTGTTGATATGCAGTCATTGGAGTGTGGTATATTTTATATCAAAAGAACTAATTGTTAATGTTTTATTGAAAATGATATGTGTGTCACTGGAAATTTTGAGCATACAAAAGTATATTATTCATTCTTTAGATGTGCAATTCTTCAGTGAGGATCCTACATGTATTATTTTCAATTTATTTATAACTTGTGAACTATATATTCCGAGCAGAAAGGGCAGTTTTAGTCAGGATGATTTAAAAGAAAATTCTGTGAATGAGTTGATAAACCAAGATGCGCGATGGCTCAGTGGTCTTTGGTTCAAAACCAAGTTGATGTATTTGTGCCTTTTGGTAAGGCATTAATGCTCATCCCCAAATCCCTCGGATAGAAGAGGACTTAAAGCCGTCTGTCTTGGGTTAACATCAAACGTCATCAAAGCACTAAATTTACTCAGTTATTCTAATTAAAAACTAATTGTTAGTTCTTGTTAAGAAGATTTACGGTAAATGAGCTTTGTTGATGCATGAAGCCGTCGGTCCTCTGGTTCCTTACTAACAAGCTTTTATGCTTTCTTAGCAGTCAGATAAAATAAACACCACTAACAAATGTCGATCTTTAGAAGATATGAAATGAGAAGCCTTTCAGATGTAAACTGTTGCTTGAATGAATTATGAATTAAATATTTTCCAATTAAAAAATAAACTCAAAATCCACTCTTGAACATGGTCTACGATGTTTTTCAATGATAGGTAATATTTATGTAACACATGGTCTGGAGCAAATATTTAATCACTGTTAATTTTTTACAATATTCCTTCTACCACATACCAGGCATACAATATATGTAGATTAGTAGAAATCATTAACCTTGCAAACGAATAATAAATAGACCTGGGACCCGTTTCACAAAGCCTTCTTGCAATAACAAACGACAAAAATCAGTGACAAATCTGCTGATAACCAATCGGAAGCAAGGATTTCGGTAGCTTATAACAAAAACTGTCATTTGTCACTGATGAAAAGTTTTGTGAAACGGGCCCCAGCATGTTGACATGTCTAAGTAAGACGTGAGTGAATCTATGGTGTAGTTGATAGCACAGAGGAGCCATGAAGTGACATGATTTTCTTCTTGATTTGTTATCTCTGACCCTACACCTCCTCCTAGCTTTCAATGTCATCATTGTACAGACTGACTACATACCAATCATGTTTTACATAGCTCCTCCCTGACATGTGTAGCCCACACTCAAAAGATCCTTAAAGGGGCTCCTCGAGGCTCACACTCACTATTCTTTTTCCGTTCGAGAACTAAATTGTAATTTTTCATATTTTATGTAGCTCTTGTCACATGTCCAACACATACAAGAGGGTCTTAAAGGGGCAAGTCATATGTTGTTCTTTTTTAGGCAATAAACCTGTGGGGATTGAGTTTATTTGCAGCAAGTACCGGTAATGGTATAAGGCCAAAAAACAAAAATGAAGTGTTTCCTGTCCCTGCCCGCTTCCTTTTTTAAAATACTATTTACTATTCATTTGTTTTGTCATACATTGCATCAGTATACTCAAATAGCACAATATCTGTGAATAGACAGGCTTGGCCGGCTATAATTAGCATGGCAGCCATCTTGGAAAAAATAGCAAAAACTTGCATAAGCATAAGTTTGTTTTTCTTAGAAACTTAAAAAGGACTACCAGTAGACAAACAATGTTTTACTTGGTTCTTGCAAATGTACCGTACTACACTCTCAAAAGACCATTAGAGGTGCTTTACATTGATCTACATGTACATTCCTCCTAGTTGTAGTTTAGGCAAACAATTGTTTAAAGATTGCACTGTTTGTTACATGTAAATGATCATAATCATTGCCCTTGATAATGATTAGAACGAAAAATTGAAGAAAAACAAAACAAGCATTTTTCTCATACCTCATGTTACTCCTGTAGAAACTGTCTGTGTTTATCCTCCATTTACAGTGTATGTTACTAATTTAGCAATATAGATGTAGATTCATAGTACATTTGTATAGTACAACTATCAGTTACCAATAAATGCACCCCTGTAACATTGCGACACCCCAAATTGTATGCGGAGGTAGTTCATTTGAAGAGGGTTTATCCATTAAATGGTATATTGCCTTGGCATTTATTCCATTAAGTAGTAATTAATAAGGTTAAATTCAAATTAAAAATAATTGTATCAAATACTAACTTCACATCTAATGTAGACAGAAGAGTAGCGTGGCTCAGACTTTCATATACTTTCATGTATCTAAAAAATACTATCTTTTCTCTCTATTATACTGCTCATTTCAATCATATGCTATGAGGAGGTACAGTATCTCTGACATCTCCACATAAACTCCTGACAGCTAGTTACAATTCAACATGCCACTGGCAGATTGTTGTTTGCGTGCACGTTTGTGCCACAAAGCAAATGTTTAACTCGCTTCTAAGGTTTTGACATCTCTTTACACCGTTTGCCGGTTTTTAACATCACAGGGATTTCTCTTTATCGACTAATAGAAAAAAGAAGACTGAGTGTGGTATCTGATAAATATATATTTTCCAAGTTACAGGGCCTTTGATGCTTCTGCTGCCCTCCTGCTGCCCTTCTGCCAGCCGCACAACAAAGTGATAAATGGAAATCAATTTGTCCAACTTATCTTAAAGACTAACGTTTCATTCTTTCTTTCTTTTTTCAGGTTCACCCACGTCCCCTCCAATGAGTCCAACCAATGGGTTTCAAATGAGTCCATCAAAGCAAAAAGGTAGGATGTCAACTAAATTGTTGCAACTTATTATGCTCTCCAGCTTTTCCTCCTTTGTAAAGTTTTGGCACTCTCCTTTCAAAGTTATATTTTCTCTCAAATATCTATTGTTATTGAAATGCAATTGATTATGAAAGGTTGACTGCATTTTGTGCATGGTTGATGCATTTTGAATATGATGAAATGCTTGCTGTTTTCGAACTGGATAGTACTTTATTATGTTGCTATATGTTTTGTTTTCTGCACCTACCTTGTGCTACCTTGTGCTTTTATTTCCTTTTGCAAGGAACTCCAACTTATTTTACTGATCATATTTCTGGTTTATATTGTCCTTTGTATGGTTTTGAATTTCTTTCTGTATGATTTTACTTGTACTGCACTATTCTATTGCTTTTTCTTTCCTCTTTCCCTTTTCTCTTTTTGATCATTCTCACCCAAACTATGCTGTATGCACCTGTTTTCAACCCTATTTTTTCTATCTCTTTTGCTCTTTTTATTTTGAAGAATAAACGTTTTACTGGTTACCATGACAATTTTTTTTTTTCTTCAATTGAACTATTGTATGTTTTTCAAAGTGCAATATATACTTAACTTTTCTGACTGTGCTTTTATTCTTTTTTTACAACTTAATTGTTCCGAAACATGTGATAGTAAATATGTAGTGCACTTCTCAATTCTGCAATGTTTACTAAAATAAAGCACTCTCTTTGTGATTTTTAAGTCTATTAAGCCTTTAGAAATCTTCTTTTTCCATTGCTGCACTCAACATTTGTTATTTGCTCGATCCATTCTATCTAATTTCCTCTCTCTGCTTTAAAGGTCATCTTTTGACCGCAAGGGAGCGGGCAATCAGCAAGCAATCAGCGAACATTTGTCAAAGTATTATGAACAAATCTTGCTTTGAGTAGTGTAGAATAGAAAGATATTTTTCTTAATGAAGGATCATAAATACTTCTATTGAGGCATGCTAGTAAATGATAAATGTTACAAAACTTTAGCATTAAACAAATATTGGTTTATGCTAAACATTGCCTTTGCAATATAGCTACGGTACTTCAGATTTTGTTCTTCAGTCAGCCCTTCCCCTCCCCTTCCCCTTCCCCTCCCCTTCCCCTTTCCCTTCCCCTCCCCTTCCTCTTCCCCTTCCCCTTCTCTTCCCCCTCCCTCCCCTTCCCTCCCCTTGCCATCCCCTTCCCCTCCCCTTGCCATCCTTTTCCCACCCCTACCCTCCCCCTTCCCTCCCCCTTCCCTCCCCCTTCACACCCCTGTATAAACAGAAAGAAAAAAGTCAAGGCAAGAGACATGGATGTATTTTCCAAATGGTTTTTAGCATTGTAGTACTGCAGTATTAACATTATCAATCTTCAGTGTTTCAGGGACTATTCATTTGCTCTGAGTGATTTAATGCACATATGTCTTGCAGATTATATGAGGAATGCTTTAATAGATGTATACCTCACAAAAGTACCCCTTTGTTGCAAAAGTGATATAAGTCTCTCTTGCACCAAACTGAATCTACTTTGCATGATAACAGGATGGGTTCTTACTGACATGACGACGGGCTTTCTGCCCAAGTCACGTGGTGCTGCCCTCTTTGAACGAAGAAAGAAGATGCAAGAAGAACGTGAACAAGGAGGTACCCTTATATTCCAAATATCCACGTCTGTATCAGCTATATCATGGATACAAATAAAATGCTTTCTAGCCGTTGTAACCTTCCTATACTTATCATTTTATCTAGCTAAGAAGATCTTAAGCTCAGCAACATAGTATAGTCTTTAGTAATTGCTTGCTAGTAAGATACATCATCTCTGAGAGCTAAAAGGGCATTGCACATTTTAAAAAAAAAGCTATTTAATGCCCTTTTGGCTCCCAACAGATGATGTGAATTGGAAAGTTCAGAAATTGTCCGTTTCAAGAACACCATTAGTTGTTGCCTCAATTCATTTTCTTAAATTGGGGCAATGATTTAAATGACAGAGTACAACTTCTAAGTAAAGGATACTTTCTAATACATATCCATTGTAAATATAACTCAAAACCCAGAAGCACAATCTCCCTCTCTGACTTTCTTTAAAGTTATAAATTTATAATGCTACATTGCTAAAATAAAACAGATGGTACTGTAAAGTCCTATCCATTTTTTAGATAATGAAAGCCATTCAAACTTTGGCAGCAGATTGTATCCTAACAAATTTCAAAATTCAATCACGGTTTATCCTTTTGCCTTATAAATTTGAGTGCATTTTTGTGACCAAATTTCTGAACATTTCATACATGGGTGATATTAACTGATGTGAGGTCAGTAACAAATATGCAATGGTATTTGCTGTGGTGTTAATCTATATTTCATTTCAAAGGTGATGGGCTTTCATATTTTTCTTAAAGGAATAGACCTCCACGTCAATGTTTATTTCTTACGTGACTGATTTCTTTTCCTTTGGCTATAATGTTTTATATTTCATGATATGTCTTTTTTATATATAGGATTTCCCGGTCAAATTCGCGAGTTTGTCATTCAAATTAATTTGTCTTGCGTTCAAATTCGACGGTTTTAGTGCAGTCAGGTATATCTCTGGTTTCTATTCCCTTTTCTAGTTTTCAAATCTATGGAATTTTCGTTAGAATCTACGTATGTTTCATTCAAATTAATGAACAATGTGCTTCTTTTGCTATTTGGTCATTCGATTTGGCGCAACACGATTTCTGACAACGCGGCGGTGTACTTCTAGCATTCTAATTCATTTGTAGCATTCAAATTAGCACTTTGTGCACTTAAATTGATGGTCAATATACATTTCTCGTTTATTACACACTTTTTATAGCTCGTTCTTTTTCTTTCAAGATTGTTTTTTCATGTGTATTTCATCATATTTCATTTTCTTGAATTTATACACTTATACTTATTAGATTTATCTGATATTCATCAGCATTTAAGTTTGATTGTTAAGAAGAAAAAAACGACTTGCATCTATACGGACCTGATGGTCTCAGTATATTTGTAAATGTTCATGTAAGGAAGTTGTTTGTCTTATGTTTCATCATAAATTTATCATAATTTCATCATGGAAGAAGGGTACAATATTGTGACTGGGGTAGGGACTAGAGTCAACAATTTGAACATGATTTATTATATTTAGCCATGTCTTTATCCATCGATCTGCTGGCGGGCAAGTAAACTATGAAACTCTTTAAGAAAAACAGAGGGGTGTGCTGGGTATAAGAGACGATGTGAATTATGTTTGTAAAATTCTGAGTCTGTAGTAAAAAGGGGCGATTGAGGGTACCCCCACCTTTCCCGGGTATATGAACATGTCCGTGCAGAAATGCCATATCCCTTGATTTCGCCCCTTCTTTACTTTATGTCTGACTACACCCATCTGCATTGTCCTAAAAATTAATAAATGGAATAACAGCTTAGACCCCAATGGCAATTCATGCATTTTAACTGCATTATTTAAAAACTGTAAAAGTTTGTTGCAATTCTTCCCCCTAACATTCCGAACTTGAATACAAATATTACGAATACGAATGACAGGTGTTAATTTGAATGATAAAAATTACGCTTCGACAAGTGAATATTAATTTGAATGCTAGTTGAGCAGTTTTTAAATTGAATGACAGATCTATGAAACCCTTCGACCAAAATCCTAAATTGAATACAAAAACTGGAAAATTGAATGATAATTGGCATGGCAAAGCCGATCTGCGCTAACTTAAATGCAAAGTAAATGAATTCAAATGACAAACACGCGAATTTGGCCGGGAAATCCTATACTAATGATAGTTATCTTGCATGATTTATTTTTTAGGAATGGTTTGTTTGTTTGTTTGTGTGTATTGTCTTTTTGTCTAGTATAATGACATGCAAACATATTCGGTTTTAACAGAACTACTAACTTTACATCATATTTGATCTCTTATTTATTGCATATACAATGTATGTATGTGTTAGTACTTTATTATTTATGCATGTACATATGCATGGACGGAATGTTCATTGGTATATCACGCATGTTGTATTAAATCTTTGTATGAGGAACTGATGCATTTGCATGATAGACTACATCATTAAAAAAATATATTATTCCCTTGTTATAACAATTCTTTTTATTTAATTTAAAAAAAAATGTATTGTGTATATTTCACTACACACAAAAATTACCACGATGATATGATATGAAGAAATTCATTGCAGGGAAATGTACTTGCACCTATAATGTTGTTTCTTATTGATTGATTGACATATTGAAACCTAGGATTTAAATCTTTGGATTCATGTCATTGTTTAAACACTTTAGCAGAAAAGGTTGTTATTCATTCGTTGTTATTAAACTTGGTAGCTGAACAAGAATGACTTAATAAAAACATATTCTTGTTGTTTTCATTGTAATTCTGCTCATTTTTCTCCTATGTTTCTCCCACCACCCACTTTCACTGGCTAGGAGTTCCGAAAAAATATTCTTGTTTTCATTGTAATTCTGCTCATTTTCGTCCTATGTTTCTCCTTCCACCCGCTTTCATTGGCTAGGAGTTCCGCCGCCTTCTGTGATGGATATCCCCACCAACAACAACAACCAACGCAAAGATGAAGATGAATTCTGGCCACCGCCTCCCCCTCCTGATGAAAGTAAGGAATGGGGCCCCCCTCCACCCCCTCCGCCTAAGCCTAAGCCCAAGGCCCACAGGCCCGTGGCAGCACCCATGCCCAAGCCACAGGCAACTGAGGCACCGCCAGTAATACCTCCGCCTCCTCTATCACCACCACCGCCTCCTCTATCACCGCGGCAACAACAGAGTCGTCCAGAAGCCCCCAACCGCAAGGTTATTCCCCCGCCGCGAAAATTTGGTTTCAAGCCGTTCAAACACAATGCTCCTGAAGAGGAGTACGAAGCAAAGCCATCTCAAGCTGGTATGATACGTTTTCAATGTTCTGATATGAGATGACAATCCTCATCCTCCCAAACCCTCCTGCCGTTGGTTGGTTGCCTGCCTTACTGCCGTGATAATCCTCCTTCTCCTCCATACCCCCTCAACTCCATCCTCCAATCAAAGCATGGCGAACGAACGTACGTACGTACGCGATTGATGATTCATGCATGGCCGTCGATATCTCGCTATCATTCTAATGCTGTCCAAATGAACATACTATATAGTCAGGGGGTGTTTCATAAAGCTGTTCGTAAAGTTACGAATGACTTTACGAATGACTTGTATATGAAAAGCCAAATGGGATGCTCAATCTTTATTAACTGCATCAACTAAAGTCGAACTGTGCAGATGTACATGTAGATTAACATTTCTGTTATAACAAACATTTTTAATGCGAAGCATATTTTTTGCCATAATTTAATTGAGGTTATTGGAAATATCAGAAAAAAACTTTGGGCATCCTATCTGGCACTTCATATACAAGTCGTTCGTAAAGTCATGCGTAACTTTATGAACAGCTTTATGAAACACCCCCCAGGTTGTATTAACAGTCAAATTAAATTTCATAGAAGTAGAACAAAAATTAGGTATTGTATGACCGGGGAGAGAGAGACAATCAAATGGATTAAAACATTTCAGCGGTAAAGGAAACTGAGAAAGATACACATTTCTATGACTATTGATAATCATGCATCTCCATACAGGATTATTGATTTTCATAATGTGTTTATTCACTAAACAATCCTGTAACTAAATGTTATTCCGCATACTTTGCCAATTATTTTTGTTCATAATTAATTCCCTTCAAATTGTTTTAAAAAGTACACAAAATTAATAATTTCTGCTCTGCGAAAGAAATATTCTTATTTTTAAAATCAGTTTATGTGCAACAGGAGCTTCCTGAAAATCACCATTCTAAGTAAAAATTGAAATCAGTGGATGAACAGTTTTGTTCAAATTGCACTTTTGTTTTCTTTCTGAAAGTGACATTTTTAGATTAAAGGGAAGAGCCAAAGATGACAATTTTAATGACTGACTGGTTGTAGATGGAAAACATAAAAGTATTGTCTTTTTTTATGTCAGAATGGAGGAATTTCTTCAATTGATTCTATGAATTGCAACAGACTGCTGTTAGTTTAGATGGGATAGAACCCACTCTGCAAAATACCTTTGAATATTGATAAAGCAACTCGTACATGTAATAATAATAATGATAATTACATTTATAGAGCGCTTTATAGGGTGCTTTATACAGGTGTTTCTAAGCGCACAGATGGTTTTGTCTAACTCAGTATAATTATTCAACATGTTCAATACCTTAAAAGCAACAAAATAAATAAATGCATTGGAAACTATATCATGTAATTCCAAATTTCATGCATGTTTCACACAGACATCATATATATTCCCTGAACAAAATATTTTCAATCCAAGGATACTATCACTTTTTGAAGTTTGCTGAGATTCATATTCAGAATGCCAAGTCTTGTTGTAACTACACTACACAGCTATCCTCAATAACACAGTATTATCAACCATGCCTATATAGTACTTCATGATTCTTTCACATCTATATTCACAAACATGAAGTGTTTTTTTTGTCCTATATTTACTTGATGAAACCTTCATTTTTTTGTTTATATTCTCATGCATGTCTGGAATCAGATATTTATTCACATACATTTAAATATATATTCAGTTGTGGAGAAGATTGTTGTGGTGTCACATTGTTATAAGTAAATGTACATTTTTTCAGGTTATATAATAATAATAATAATAATAATAATAATAGGCATTTGTATAGCGCCGTCTATCTAGACAATGCTATTCCGAGGCGCACAAGAAAAATAGAAAGAATGAGAAAGTATATCAGCAAAATAGGTAACCTAGTTTTGTTAATGAGGACTTATGATGCTTCCCAGTTCCTTATTATTTTCACTTTGTGTGTATTTGAATGTTTGCACTTCAAATATATAAAACAAAACATTTACATCAAATAAGAAGTTTTTAAACGCAAGGGGTGGGTGTATTTGCCTTTGTGGTGGATCGATACAAACTAAGACAAGAGAAATTACTTGAATTAAGCGATTGGCTACTGATTTGATTCATTCCCATAAGCTTTGTACATGAAAGACCCTGTTCCTGTAGTTAATGGGTTATTGTGATTCCATATACCTGTAAGATAACACCTGGACATTTTGAAGTGAGCACCATTGAAGTTGTATTACCTGTTACCTGCCTTACACAAAATCTACACAATTTATTCTTTCAAGGCATGAGCTGTTTGTACAGACTAATAAGACCTCGATGCGTAGGCTTTCAAAAATGATAGAGAAACCTACCTTATGATTCTCTTTAGAGAAATTCTGTCCTTCAAAAATGCAAGCGTCGGATGAGAATGAAGGATATTGGTTACATTATTACAATTTATTTTTAATTGTTAACATATTTTTGTTCTACAGTGCAAATATGCATGTTTGAAGTTATATGAAATTACCAAAGCCTGTGCATGCATGCAGACTAAAAAGCACTTTGGTCCCAGTGCATATGATTTTGTGTATGGCTGGTATAGAAAACGAAATATTGCATATTTCATCTGTAATGAGCCAAAAGGGCAATGATTTTTCAATGCTGAGTGATGGACTAATGCCCTTATGGTTTTCAATAGGTGATATCTAATCCGCTTTCTTAATCCACTGCATAATTTTTTTTTTATTGGACATTTTTAATGATTTTTTGGTTGATAATTACACTTTCGCTTTCAAGGTATATGGCCGCCCTCCGAAGGTGGCGTGTCGGTTGACCGAGTTCCTGATCAGATGGCCCCGCCTCCGCCCCCGCTGAGGAAGGATGAAGGCATTGCTCCTGTCTGGACACCAGGTGGTGGCCCATCGGTCAAGAAAGAATTCAAGCCGGTCAAACTAGATCTCTCCAACAGGCCTAAGATCAGCTCTGTCAATCCACCGGTAGGAGTCGGATTTGAACACTAAAAGCCTTGCTCATATAAAAAATAAAACAATAAAAAACAAATTAAAACAAAATCAATGAAAAACTTTGTATTACTTTTAAGGACCTAAAATAAAACGCTTTAGTACACCAATAAAAACAGCTCAAGTAGTAGATTTCACTTTAATGATATGTAGAAAATGTTTTTGATTAATAAAATATTTCTTTAAAAAACATTAAAGGAATACCTTGAATACCAAAATAATGTAATTAACTAAAAAGGATATAATAATCTTTTACTAGTGATCTTTGAAAGGTCAAAGAACATTCCAATGGGTTAATTATTACTGTTGTGCTGCTGTCTTGTGCGTTTTAGATCCATGATACGTTAAGACAGATAATTGTTAACCGAAGGATTTTAGGCCTTCTGTGATGTTTTATTTCACAAAAGGGTTTCAGATTCATCTTCCAGCTCTAATAACTTTATTTTCTTCTCTCACACAGACCTACTCATCACCTGCTGCTCATACATGGAGCCCTTCCAATCAGGGGGTTACCTCCCCTCACCCCCCTATCACCCCTCAATCCAATCAACCACAGTACACACAACCCATGGCTGTAGACACCCTCCCAGACCCCTCCCACATACTCTCCCCTGGGTATGTTTCACCCCGCTCCCCAAGCCAACAACCCCACCCCCCTCCACCACCTCAGTTTGCTGGGGAGGGGCCTGCCTCTCCCCGCCCTCCAGTCTCAAGAGCTGTGCCTGTGAGCCCCGCTGGGGCAGTGCCTTATCAACCAGGGGGGCAAGTGCCGGTTGAAGGAATGTCCAATGGGTATGGCTTTCTACCAGCCAGTGCTGTGTTGTCTGGATCACCAGGTGCTATTCAATCAGGTGAGCTCCCTCCCTCCTTCTTGAGCGCACAGTACTTTAATACTCTCCTTTAGTAGGCATTAATATAATACTGGTGGAAGGTATGTCTGGGAATGCCTACCAGACAGCTGGGGAGTGTTTTCACAAAGACTAAGATAGACTTTAAGTTGGACTAAAGTATGGCAGGCTGTTCATGCCACTATTTTCTCTCATCGTTTACCGGCATTGATTTCTCAAGGAACGTACCAATCAAGGTCACAAATCTAGAGAATTTACATTTTTTGAAAGTTCATTATTGAAGGAAAAAATATTATCTAAAGATCATAATTGAGAGACCAATAGAGAGAGCAACCAGTGGCATGAATGGCTTGTCATAGTTAAGTCCAACTTGAAGTTGATCTTAGTCTTTGTGAAACACCCACCTGTTCAACCTTTTGGCTGCTTTGCATTGAGAGTTAAAAGAGCATGAAGAATGGGACAGGAAAGGAGAAAGTGAATGTAGGAGGATAGTAAGATCAGGGGGGTGTTTCACAAAGCCTTTTTTTCAATGACAAATGACAAAAATCAGTGACAAATCTGCTGATAACCAATCAGAAGCAAGGATTTCAGTAGCTTATAACAAAAACTGTCATTTGTCACTGATGACAATTTTCGTGAAACACCCCCAGATTTCAAATCAAAGAAAGGGATGGAGAAAAGGATAAAGTTAGGAAAGGAGAAGTTAGGAAAAGAAATAACTTTAAAAAAGAGAACAATGGACTGTTGCATATAAATAGTAGCACAAAACATAGATAATGCAAAGGTAGCTTTGTAAGGAAAAAAAAGGTTAACAATTTGAATTATATACAAAAGGTAAAGGTTCTGCTAAAATGCATAGACAGACGCTCAAATTTATTTGAACAGATACATGTAGTAAAAATAACACTTTAATACTTTTAAATACAATAATAATATATGTGGCTTTTAGATCAAGTAACTCTTATTATTACTGTGGGGTTGTTGTTGTTGTTGTTGTTGTTGTTGTTTTTTTTTTTTGGGGGGGGGGTAATAATAGTTCAAAAATTCTTCACAAACGTCAGATTCTTAAATTTAAAAAAATGGCATGACTTCATTGTGTGTTGCATGGGAAATGTTTATGCTATTCACTGGATTGATATCATGCGTATTAAAGTCATGCATTCAAAATTGTCTGTGGGTTGCAAAATTAGGGAAAATAATGATTGAAATGTAGATAAAAAAAGAAAGAAGTCAAGACAATGAAATGGCATGAAATGGCATTGTTATGGAACAAAAACACCGTTGAATCTGTTTCTAAATCTCTAAAAGAAGAAGTGGCCCCCTGTGAATATATTTTCCTTCATCATACAAGGTACAATGCCTTTGATTATTAGCTGAAATTGTCAAATTGCAGTAATTACAAAATAATGATTTGGAGAGCATTTCAAATAAAAAAAAGCATGCAATAAAACATAATATATAATATATATAAAACAAATGCATTTCAGATATAGATTAACTTTAGATTGCATATTTGTAGATGATATTAATTTGCATAGATGTACATGTATGACTTCTTTCTTGGAAAGAGCATTCTGTATAGCTGTCTGAGAACCAATGCATACTTGCCTGAACTTACTTGTAATTACATTTCATACTTAGATATATATTATATTCTTTGTTTTTGTAATTTTTAATAATCCTGTATATTTAATCCAGTGCATTTGATGATATATTAATATTAACTCCTAATAATTCCATCCTTCTTCCATCTTTCTCATTTGTGCATCTCTAATTTCCCTTCATTTACACCACCAACTTTCATTTGCCAATTATAACCAACTTGATACCGGTAATGGTTGCCTGTGGGGGTGTAGATTTGTTGACATGGGGTCAACAGCCAGGCCCCGCCCTGTCTACGTCGACCAATGGCAATTCCACGATCATCCTTGGTGAGACGTTGAATGTTGAAATTTCTGTCTGTCCATGTGGCATTAAAGAAGAAAAAGATTAGCAAAGCTTAACGCAGAGCAATTTCCACCACTTTTTGTTTTTATATTTGTAATAGCACACACATCGAAAAATAATTCTTACAACTTTCCACTAAAATTAGATACATGTAGTTTCATTTGTTGCTGCGAGTGTTTTGTTTTTATTTTTCATGTAGGAAAGTTGAAGTGTCTGTAGATAGAAAAAGAAAGTTTTTGTAGACTGTAGACATTGGCCCGGATTCACAAAGGAGGTTTAACTTAACCCATGGTCTAAACTAAGGCTGTGCACAACAGTGTAATGAGGTACCCAAGTACACTCCCAGGCTTACAAGCGAATACTCGAATATTCGGACGCCATGTTTTTTTTGAATTTTTTTGAAATTTTTGATTTTTTTGATTTTTTTTGCCACTAGTGCAGTATCCCAGTATCGCCGAAAACGCATGCAATTTTACTTCGAGTTGCAGTTGAAGGCGCAGATTTAATAATAATAATAACAGTATAAAACAATGCTGTTTTAAAAACCAAAGATGGCAGAATAATCCATTGTCCTCCGAGTCCAAAAAGAAATCTGGACATTTGGTCTCAGTTTCTGAGTGGTGAGTTTGACAGTGCTTGAGTTGGGAAACATTTTTACCGATGGTACCATGCCAGCGGCCGCCGCTCTCCCTGGCACAGGTGTTTTTTTTTGTGTTTTTTTGCAGCCGAATATTCGGGTACGAGAAATCGTACCAGAGTAGTTGTCAACCGTGCGGGGTACTCGGGCATTCGACTACCCATCGCAGCCTTAGTCTAAACCCTCACTTACATACCCCATGGTTTAAAAATTAGCGCAAAATAAGCATACCTTGCCTTGCGCGCATCTAAATATTGGACCTCTGACTATGTAAATGAAGATTTAAACCATGGGATAGATTTAAACCTCCTTCATGAATTTGGGCCAATATGTTTGATTGAGGTTTTGTGTCCATGTTCATATTCCCTGTATTTTAAAAATGTTCTTATTTCCTCATAAGGTTTTTTTTTACCTGTCATATTTCTGTATGTAACTATGCCTTGCAGTAACTCCCAAATGACTACAGTAGTCACTTTTTTAAACATACCGTGTGAGTCAAAAAAAGTTTACATCTAGAAAATTGCTAATTATTTTTAAAATCATCTATGAACAGTAAATTATTATACATCTTATGAAAGAGTGTTTTATCCCAAATCATTTGGTACCATTTTTGTGTGGTATGTGTTCACGCTTGGATAAACAGGTGGCATTGTTTGCGAGAGTGCAAAATCGACTTGCGCCAAAGTGATGCCTTCCGTATGTATTATGTTGGGATTAGCGGAGTGAGAAAATGGTTTGAATATATCAATTGTAATGCATTGCATATGTTTTTTGCAAAGGGCAGTGTCACACACACCCACACACATGCGCACAAATGTTCGTTGATATTTGATATTCGATATTTAATATGCGTGGCATGATTAATTTTGTTAGGGGTGTAATTTGGATCTACAAAGACCGAATTAATACCCAAATCCCAATTCAAAGATCACATAGGCAACTTTGGCGCAAGTCGATTTTTGCACTCTTGCAAACAATGTCTCCTGTTCATCCTAGGGTGAACACATATCACACAAAAATGGTACCAAATGATTTGGGATAAAACACTCTTTCATGAGACATATAACAGTTTAATGTTCATCGATGATTTTCTAAATAATTAGCAATTTTCTAGGTGTAAACTTTTTTGGACTCACTCTGTATATGCTCCCTATTGCTCCCCCTCAGCCCCTCATATGACAAATAATATTGAAAAAACTCTTAGAACGTCAAAATGTTAGCAGGGGCCCATTGCATTTGTGCCCCTAAAAAGTTAATGTGGAGCCCTGCTTATAGAGCAGTGTCAGTAGACTTCATCAAAATGTATGCACAGAATGCTGGCAATCTGATTCTGTGTATTAAACTACAACACAATGGAACCATGTTGTCTCAGAACTTTCCTGTTTGAATATTGAATATAATTTTCCCAAAACACCCCCCCCCCCCCTTCGATACGTCAATGGTTTCTTTGACTTTGTGTACATTATTTTCTACCATTGTTATCTATCCAACCTCAAGTTTTGGTTGCTTCAAAGAAATAACTGCTACCAGTAATCAGTTCACCCCTAAACCTCTCACCCTCCCCCCCCCCCCCATTTCTTTAACAATCATAATCATTGTAATGAAAATCCATCTTCATGAATGTCATAAGAATATTAACACATTAGGAACAATCATTCCATGTTTTTACACCCATTTCATTCATGTTATATTAGAAGGAATTCTGATTATGCCTGCTTTAACGATGCCCCTCCATCCACATGCATGTTCATGAAATAGTTAAAGATTCATTATCATATGTGTCATACTGCCTTGCATGCCACCTGATCTATGTTCACCATGTCTTGTAAATTTATTAGATTAAATTACTCACAATTTACAAAAAATAATTTGTTATCCATTTGAAAGAATATGAGCTTGAAATTATAAAGGTGTGCAGTTGAATTTTAAAAATATAAGAAAGAATTGTTTGAAAAGAAGGGACAGAAGTGGGCAAGATAAAATGTGAAATATGCATTGTCTAAAGATGATCGAAAATAAATGTATATCATCCAAATTCATTTAAGACTACGCAGAAAATGTCAACATTTCCATGTAATTGTACGTCATATATCTTCATTTGTTTTTTAGTTAAACACTAGATGTATCTTGAGGCAGATGTTTATATGTTTTATCATCTAGCAATTTTGTTTCATCGCTTGTACATAATCTGTGTCATATGTTCTTCTAAACATAAAATGTTTCCTCCATTTATAGATCCATCAAACCTTCCTCCCGGTGCACTGTTCCAGAAACAGACAATAGAGGGCGATGTAGTGCACACCGATACTTTCTACCCAGTACAAGGTGTGACAAGGAAAACGTCAACTGTGGTGAAACATGAAGCACCAAACTACGAGGGTATCGGCCCGAGGGACAAAGATGGCTTACCGCTCGGTCTAAGACAGGTTTGTCCATTGCTTGATTATTCTTCTTCTTCGCTATAAGTACAGGCCACTGTCGGGTGTATTCTCGTACTGATGTAGGTGCAGGTGTATATACTGTGCAGGTGTATGTACTGTGTCTCAATAAAAGGTCTACAATGAACTATGTGCAGCTGAAAAGACATCCGTAGCTTAACGGAGCTGGATCTTGAGTACCTCTCTCTTAAACCTTGGCAGAGAGGTACAGGTGACGGCGGCCTGCAGTAGTGAGTTCCAGAGCCTGGTGTTATCTGGAAAGAAGCTCCTTTGAAGAACTTATGTCCGAGCATATGGCACTTGGAGTTTCTGGTCATGGCCTGCTTGCTTCCTGTCTTTGCCAGATATTCGTTCGTTTATTAATTTCATTTTCATAACAAACACAGCAAAAGCAAATAAACATACAATTATATATATATACTACTAAGGCAGAGAATGTTCAGTTTATACGATAGCTTCAAATGAAATAGGAGAACAAAGGAAAACAATTATATGGTTCTCAACAGACAATGTTTGTAATTGAATTGACTAACATTATTATCTTGCTGTTGATGTAGCTATAGAGCCAGCAATGGGTTTTATGGTTAACCTCCTTTCTTTCATGTTCCTTTATTTATTGTAGCATGTAAAAGAAGACAACAGACACGACTGGTACAAGGAAATGTTCAAGTCTATTCATAAACAAGACAGAGATGAAGGTAAGATATCCCATGCATCGTCCTCTCTTAAATGTCTCTTATTCCTATCCCATACCTAGTAATCCCCTTCCGAGATCCTACATCTATTTCTAGGGTGCTCCAGCATTTGGTCTGGTGACCTAGTGTTGTACATTTATTTGCAGCATGGTATCCAATAGCATTCCAACCATGTCAGACATTATCCCCACCTCCCCCCTTCTTACTCTATGTTACCACCCTCAGTCGCACTCGGCCAGTTCACTTTGTTATGCCTCCACCAACTAAAGGTCATTTCCTATACTGAATTAAGGGTGGAGGCATATAGGAGATAAAGTCACATCTGTCTTGTTTCTTATTTTTGTTACTTAATAAATCACTAAATGCTGAGCACCTGGCGTTTTCCTTTTTACACTGATGTTTTCTTAAATAAGAATGCAAAAGGCAGTTTAATTTAAAGCATGGTCTGGTATTGTTATAGAATGAGTTGCACAATGCTTTTTCATTTGAAATAAAATATCACTGTTATGGCATTGCACCAAGGTTTGACAACACCAACACTTTTTAAATTTTTGAATTTGTTCAGCAAAAGTTTGATTTTCTAATGAGTTTTAAAAGTAATTAGACAGAAAGCATGTGATATTAATTTATATATTAATAATTTGCAACCCACCATTGAATTTAAAGCTAAAAGCCAAGTAAGGAATATTATGCCCTTTCATAAAATTGTAACATGACTCTAGTTAAATGTTGTGTGTGAGGTACATGTAATACAACATGTTATTCAGCAGTTCACATAACTGGTGTATTTGTAGGTAAAATAATTAAAAGTATATTCCATGATGTCATGCTATACATTTATCTTGATAGATTTATAATACAAATGAATGAGCAAACGGGTGTATTTACAAAATACTATCTGATACCAAAATGATACACATACTTGTAGAGAATGATGGTATCGGTGTAAAGTAGCTACCAGTTATTGATAATTTTGTACCAAGATTTAACTTAGTCAACTAGTAAAGTATTCTCATCCTTCCATATTGTTGCCATCTACCTCCCTTCTCCTTTCATCTATTTTATTTCTTCCAGATGATAGTGATGATATTTCAATCTCACAGAATGTAGAAGGTTATACAAATATTTTATAGTTGGAGTCATTTTTAGCTTTACCATAATCCATCAGCTTCATGTTTGTCCATGTGGTCTAACACAAGCAGCTTTCCATACATCTCATGGCAATTCATTTGTCCCTGTCATTGGTGAATCTATTGTAAATTATTCAGTTTCTCAATGTGAGATCTTGTTTACATGTTGTACTATTAATTTCCTAATAATATATTTGAATATGAAATAAAAAAGAGTTGTTGATTTGTGCAGCCATTTTTGGAAATTGAAAAAGTATTTTTTGAAAATTCATTTAGACATCAATTGCAAAATTCATGTAACTTGTACAAATATACATCTCTTTAAAGTTGAAGAAAAAATTATACACGGGATGCTGTAATTTTGAAATATAAAATGTTGTTTATACCATCACCATACAGAAGCCATCACGAGGCCCCTGGCCTGCGTGGACGGCATAAGTCAAAATGTTGTGATCCAGAGGAGCTTTGTTTAGTAGCCTAATAAGAATAGAAGAATTTACCGGTAGATAGGATTTAAGATATCGACTACATTGTATAATAACCCTTGATGATACCAAGTTTTGACTGAAGACAATTCTTTTTCTCCCATTCATTTTGTATTCACCATTCATACGGAATACAATAATGTTCACTCAAACTTGCTCCGTATATAAATCAAAAGATAATGGTAAGTGAGTTATACCCATTCAGTGTTACATTAGTTAATGATTGAAGGCTGTATATCTATAGATGCTTGTATTGATAGTTAAACTGACTGGAAATATTGTGTTGTAGAGTCTTTGGACCAAAATATAAATCATGATTTTTACTTTTTCAAATTATAATTGCAACTCATTTTTAATTTTAAAAAAGGCAAATTCCTCATTATGGAAATGTATGTGTTTAATAAATGGCAAAATTTCACTCAACACATTTACAAATAAGTGGCGACTATTTTGCTTGTCACTCTCCAATATTTCAGAATGGATTGCATGGAAACCAAGAAGAAGAAAAAATTACCCAAAATGTTGAATAGATGAGAAGTACTGCAAAATTGAAGAATATAGCATTGATCATTATGATGAGTGCAATACAAAAAGGCTTTGGTATAGCATTCATCAATAGTACCTATATTGCAATAAATCAAAGCTGTTAAGCATCCTTCTTCCAGGCAGTTGAGCTAATCACATGGAGTAAAGTCTTTTTGCCAGGCATCCAATTCCTTTCCTTGATCAATACTAGCTTGCTTTCTTCAGCATCTTGAGTTAATTGTAGAAAAACTGAATCATTGAATGGTATATTCAATCATTGAATCATTGAATGGTATATTCTTTATCAATTGTATTTCAAGTAAAATTTGAACATGAAAACTAAAGCTAAATTAGCAAGATGTGTAGATATTAACCCTGGAGTAAATTGCTGTGATCTAAACTCCCCTGGTGGTGACGGAAAAGGTTCTTGCAGCCTCTTTTTTAAATTTTTCTCTTGACATATTTCTAGTTTTTAAAATTGCTTCAAAAATAATTGTTTAAATTATTTAAAACTTACGTTTTTTTAAAGGCCTTTGGGTTAAGCTTTTGATCAAATTAATCCTAAGCAAGAAAACATGTTTCATTTAAGATTGCACATATGGCTGTGTTATGGTTTGTGTTTGTTTCTGTGAATCTTGTGCTTGTTACTTGTGCATTCATTTTGTGTTGGTGTGACCCCTCTACCATGAACTATTACAAAATTTCTCCTCTTTTTTTATTTCTTCATTTATTTCAAGTTTTTGGAATGATTGTAGGCTTTCAGTTCCCCCTTTGGTACCTTCTCTTTTGCATATTTGTTTAACAAATTGTTTTGATGTTGTTTTTTAAAAACTGCTAAGCTTTATGTTCTGTTTGGCAAAAGTTCATTGATATCTGACGCCATATCTAAACCATGTTCGGGTTCATTTAATACAGCTGGTAAATCAATATTGCTTAATATAAAATGATTTTTAATTTTCATGGCATTGGTAGCATAGATTTCAAGATAAAAATAGAGATAAATATGCAGATAGTAGACCTTATTTTATCTATTTATAAGTAATTATTTGATTGTGAGCTGTGGACTTTCCTCAATCCGGAAATGATTGCGGACATAATATAATTTTGTTTCTTCATTTTCAAATCAAATGACCCATTTTCTAATTACACCAATTTCACCATTGTATTAAGACTAAAGTTAAAAACATATGGACATTCCTCAATTCCAATGTCAATTCCAATCTCACTAGACCTTCCATAAATAAATTAATGAATCTAACTTTTTTTATGATTTATAATTAAAAGAAAGCACTTTCTTGCACTAAAGGCATGAATTATGTTCCCTTCTTGTAGTGGAGCTAGATTATATTGGTGGCTTGCTTCATGCTTTTGTTTTATTTCCCTTTGTATGTAGATGACAGCTCTGATAGCGTGTTTATGAGTGAGAGTGATGTAATGCATGCACCTGCCAAAGGTGAGATCAGTGTGCAATGTTTAGATTAGTAGTTTAGATTGTAGCATACCGTAGCTTTGTTCTTTTGAAGCCCCACTGCACCACTTACAGCTACTTGCGCCCTCTATATATCAAACAATGCCTAATCGGTGACTGAACATTGGTCCCCCCATGATCCTCTTTTTCTTATGTTAATTGAGAGCTGATTTGATGAGATAACCACCTGTCAGTGACCATGCAGGGAGGTCTAATCCCTCCTGGCTAAACTAGTGCAGTGGGGCTTTAATAGTCACCTGGCATACCTCAGTCTACTGATTGGATTTATGGAAGTGTCAACATTTAAGTTATGTTTTAACAAAATAATAATAAATAAATAAAAATAAATATTGATGTCATTGGGTCACGGAATGAAAAGTTTTTTTTTTGTTCGGCACCACAATTTTTTGGTATTCTCATGTACCGGTATTAAAAAGATAACAATGAATTGTTCAGAATAAAGAGAGGATATTTGGCATTCCATAACCAGGCAGACACATTCTATGCACTCACATGTGGGTGGGGTTAAAGCCTGGCCTTTATAAACCTTTATCTGTATTATGTGCATTTGGAAATTGATGATACTTACAAGTAGAAAGGTAGATGAATTTGTACCACAAACTATTCTTTAATGTTTAATAATAATGCTCATAATAATGATATCAGGTATTTAGGAGTGCTAACAAACAAAAGGTACAATAACGCTTACAAAATTACAGAACGAGAAACATAAAGTACACACTCAGCAGACTAATAAAAATAGGTAATTTACAAATTGTTTTCTCAAGATATGTTTCAAAATGTTGTGGTTAAATGCCCTACAGGATATTTGTTTTGAACAACTTTTTGTTAGATTATAGTTTGCTGTTTTATACCCTTCTAACAAGCCTTATCTGCTCTCTGGTGATGGGCATGCATGACCTTTGGCCCTATCTGCATGTTTGGTGAATGCATATTCTTAACCAGTTGATGCATATTCATAACCAGTGGATGCACATTTATAGCTAGTGATGCACGTTTATAACTAGTGATGCACATTTATAACTAGTGTTGCACATTTATTACTAGTGATGCACATTTATAACCAGGGATCTATATTCATAACGAATGGATGTATATTCATAACCAGTGGATGCACATTTTTAAGTAGTGATATATATTCATAACCGATAGATGTAAATTCGTAACCGGTGGATGCACATCTATAACTAGTGATGTGTATTCATTATTAGTGGAAAAACTCTATTTATCACCATACTTGTGAAATGTTGACTACCGGTAACCAAATTCTTGATGAAACTGATTTTACTTTAAGTCAGGCTATTGTCATAAGCAAGTCCGAATTGAAAGTACAAATTTACCAAATTGTGACCGGGATTTGATTATATCTAATATGTTGTATGTTCATTTACTCACATTATTTAAAGCATTTGCTTTGATGATTGGGTTGATGATGCTTCTAAATTGATATGTTGCAAAAGTTTTGTAAATAAAATGATATACGTGAAAAAATATCTTACCCCTCCAATTTACCAAATGATAATCTTGTCCATTTTGGAGGAAAATTAATGGATGGACATTGCAGTCTAGCTTGACAAGACAATAAAGATTCAATGTAGGCTACTTCAAATTAAACATAATTGAGAATCAGGAAAACCTTGCTCATTTTAAAATATTAATAAAGCTTTTTTTTAATCCCCTATCACATGGCAGATGACTGGAAGAAAGAAGATCCTAGGTGAGTCGTATTCCTTGAAGAACTTGACTCTTCAATCTCTACATTTTCATCTTCATTATGCATAATTTTTACAGTCTATGAATGATTTTAATGAAATCAAATCAGCCGGGAATCAATTAAGGTACTGTCAGAGTTTTTTATTCTAATATTAGTAACAGTGCTCTTGTAAATTGTATTTAAGAAAACAAAACAGTGACAAATTTTTAGGTATGTGTGTTGTTATTGATAATGAAAAGGGCCATTCTATATATATAGTGCAAAAGTAGTAAAATCCTACACATGTACTGTGTCCTCATGTGTATAAGAAGATGATAACTTCAAGATTTTGTTGTTGTAAATCTTACTCAACTTTCATTTATCAAATCCATTAGAACCTCATTAATGAAATATTTTTATTTAAAATCATCAAACTATACAAATAATACATTAGTAAGATGCAACAAACTTCCCTTCTCCCATCAATGATGGGCGAACTATCTTTCATCACATGGTTTACTTTTGACCAATCGTAGCGCAAGATTCTTTGTATGTGGAATATAATAAGAATCACCCACACAAGGTACCTTTGGAACACGCCCAAGGCGATAGCTGCGGGTGTTTGGACTGTTTTGAAGGTACTGAGTGTGGGTAATTTTAGTAATGCCCAAACAAAATGATGTGTATTTTTTGTTCTCTAAGATTATGTTTTATTTGTTTTATAATATGATTTTACTAATGACCGGTCATTAGCATTTGATAATGACCTGTCACGTGTATGCCCTCAACCAATCATTTGACTAGGATCCACGTCATCATCTTATATTGACTGTTACTGTTGTGTTTCCTCAGGAATAATGAACCAGAGACAGTGGTGAAGAACACACCTTCATATCGTGTACAGCCGGGTAGAATACAGAACTTTGTACCAGGAAAGTCAGCCCTAGCAGCTCATGAGAAAAGTGTAAGTAGCTCTAAGCTCTAAAGGTTTGCATCTAAATGTATTATCTTTTTCCATATTTGTTCATGTAATTAAACACATCAATGTAGTTTTTGTGTTACCCACTGTAATCACTTTAATGAGTCATATAACTCATGGGGAGTGTTTCACAAAGACTAAGTTGGACTTAACTATGGCAGGCCATTTATGCCACTGGTTGCTCTCACCATTATGATCTTTAGATAAAAGATTTGTGACCATGATTTGTACATCCCTTGAGAGACCAATGCCAGTAGATGGTGAGAGCAAACAGTGGGATGAACAGCCTGTCATATTTAAGTCCAACTTAAAGTTGATCTTAGTCTTTGTAAAACACTCCCCAGGTTTCCTATGTGAGCCAGTGGGTTCTCTATTACATCCCAGTCGCACCTACAAGACTGACATCACACCAACAACAGACCAAAGAAACTAATGACATTACCCCGGATGGAAAGAATCGGTTGGTCTTGTAAACCAGGGGGTGACACCATCAAGACTGACCTAACCCCAATAACAGACCAAAGAAATATATGACATTACCTCGAATGGAAAGAATCGGTTGGTCTTGTAAACCAGGGGGGTCACACCATCAAGACTGACATCACACCAACAATAGACCAAAGAAACACATGACATTACCCCGGATGGAAAGAATCGGTTGGTCTTGTGCTGTTGGTTTGGCGGTGTGACTAAGGCATTAAAGCCTATGGAATATAGAGAATTCAGTAGTCAATGGCTGAATGTTACCCACTTAATGTGAGCAAGGCTTGCACATTCAGAAGACCTGCTTTCTTTAATACATGAAACTTTTTCTTTATTTTTCTAGGTCCAAGCAAAGAAAGATGGTCTACTTTATTATGAAGGAGGGTAAGTATTGTTTTTTTCACTCTGTTTCAATCTGGCATCTTCTTTAGAATGAAAATATTTACACATATTATTACATGAAGGCTACTAAAATGAAGCAATTGCCAGCTACATTTCTGTCTGTCATTTGCAACAATATTGGACGAGTCAAAGAAGAGTCTAATATTGTCTTAGTGAAAGTAATATATTCTTCATCTTGTATCACACGAAAACATAGCCATACAATTTATTATTATTATCTGTATTAATCTGACTAGCGAATTAACAAAATTTGACTTACCTCAGTAAATATGGCTTTGTTTTTGTGTCATATCATTATGATATCAATAGTTGAAGTTCTTGGATGACTGAGCAATACAAAGACTATATTGGTCGGTCATCCAGGTACTGCGCTAAAGATATTGAATACACTAATTTATTGTAGCACTCGGAAGCCTTATATGGATAATAATAATTGAGATTTGCTGTGCATCGTATGGAAAGGTTTTATATCTTCCTCTAATCTGTAACCGTAAACAAAGCACAAACTGCTTTTCTTTGCCTGACTAGCCGGCGTGGATCTGCTCCTGGCTCAGGCTCGGGCTATGCTTCTGATGATGAAGCTAGGAAGGGCTATCATACCTTCGTCAAATCTGGTGAGCTGCCCAATACATCTGGTTTCGGCTTCGGTGCTCCAAAGGCTCGTAGAGGTAAGCAAATAACCACACCCAGTAATATATTTCCCTCTGAATCCTGACATGAACTTTCAAAGCCAACCCAGCTTACCGTGTTGCTCTCACAATGTTGCTTACTTGCTTAAGTCGGGTCAACTGCCCGAGCTGTGATGGCCAATGTAAGTTTCTTGTGTTTACGGGCTTGGCTTTAATTTTTGTATCTACAAACAATTTTATGTTGTACTCCATTTCTTTCGGAGAACTTTTTTTTTTTTTTTTTTTTTTTTTTTTTAAATATGAAAGCTGATTTAGATTATGGCAGTACCAGGTTTTTTGTGAAATAATTCAACCATTATGAAAAAATGCTATTCTGGTAAGAAAAGTGGCAGTATGACAGGGTGGACTGTATCAACAACCTTTAGAAGGTCAAACATTTCTGCATGTGCATTTCTAGCAAGTGAACGTCAGGAGAGATATACATTACACAGTCATGGGTGAAAGCTGTTTGAAGAGGCTGCGTGCCGCGCTGCCATTATTTGTTTTCAGATTGAATGAAAGTGCTCTTTGGCAATGTGAACTGGATATGAGGATAACCACTTGGCAGGCCTAGGTCTGTTAACATGCGCTCAGGCTTCAGGATACTATGTGATCTTGTCGTTTGGGGAAAGGAATTTTAAGTTTCCTGTAGTGGAGAAAGAGCAAGTTGTTCAAAGTAAATTAAAAGATGAGTTCCAATAATTAAAGAAGAAGGCAAACAGTATAGTTCTGCAGTGAAAAGCTGTTACCTGAAAGATTCATTTGAATAATTTTGTTTTCTAAAGTAGCACATTGGAGGTTGATGTATATTTTTAAAAAAAAAGAATAGATAGAAATTGTAAATTTTTAGAATTAGTCAAAGAATATTTTTTTAAGTCAAAATGAAACAAATTCTAATAGAAGAGAGCTTTACGAAGAACTAATTGTTCTACCTATTTCAAATTGCTAACAATAAGTCTTTGTTTTTTTTTGTCTTTTCCAGTTAGAATCATGAACAGAAAATGTTCGTAGTTTTTCAGGCTCATCAGCGCCTTTGATTAGGCAACTAGATATTGGCGCTTTATAAAAACCTGGATTGGATTGGATTGTGATTATAAACATTGACAAATGATTAAACAAGTATGAAATAACTGATATAACTATTAGATCAGTTTAGAAGATAAAATCAAGATTCTAACACAAATCGTGAAAAACATTAGTAGGTTATTAAGAATATTGAAATGGATATTGAAATAAGTTGAAGTTCATGTATATAAATTAAATGTCAAGTCAAAGAATAGGAGTAACACTTAATAATAATAATAATAGTGAACATTTATAATGCGCCATGTCTGTCAAAAATGACGCTCCTGGTGCAGTTGTGTGGAAATTGTATAATTGTTGGCATATGACCATCAAGTAATTCAAGAAAGAAAGTAAAATAAGTTAAAGTTTAACATTCTTCAGGAGATATAGATACTTTAGATTATGAACAACGATGATTCCATGAGAGGTTTTTTTAATCCAGTTTGTCAGAGTGATTATTGCCTGTCTACCCCATGTGTGTAGAGCATGTTTAGATAAAGCATGAGATTACCTATTGCATAGTCTTGTTCTGCCTTAACTGTCTTCTTAATCTTCCAACAACTTTTTTTTAATGTAATGCTTCCTGGGAGAAATTTCAATTTTTTAAAACGTATTTGTGGCTTACACCCAGTAAAAAAGATTGATTGATCGATCTGTATTGAAAAACAAGTCAGAAAAAATCTTGGAACCAGCAGGATTTGAACCTGCCATCTACTGCTTGCCGGGCAGCGACTCTACCACCAGGCCATCACTGGTTCATGGCATGGTCAGGATGAAGTAGAAACTTGCCTTTTATTTTCTCTTGAGATTACAAGACAATGGAAATGACTTGAAGGGTACCAATCACCTTCAAAACAATTTGTGTGTAGCTAGAGTGTATACAACCACTTGAATGACAGCAACTTTACCTGACATTATATACATGTACATGTAAGTTGATGATTTTGTATTAGGAGTATGACGGAAAGGAGAAGTATAATATAGGACCGTGGCTATGGAACCCAAGTTCATGAGCATGTTTGGGTGCATCTACTAGTCTACTCCAGTGTTACATTAATGGTTTAATACTAAGAGTGTTTTTCAACTTGCAATATTTGTTTGAAGCAGAAATAAAAGCTCATATATTTTTACTGTAGTAAACATGTACATGTATCTACGGAGAACCCTTAGAGCAAGATGTATCTTTAATTAAAAAGAAAAAACACAAATCAACCTTAGGTTTTGCGATTCCAATATTGTATTGTATTACCTATAGACTTGATATTTCAATTATATAATGTGCAGTCATATTTGCATAAGTGATGCACTAGGCTATGGAATATTTACTTATGTGATTCTTGAAAGCCTTTATGATCTTCTACAAGCAATTGAATTATTGTGCTTTGTGAGTAAAACTATGAGGTGAGGATGAATTACTACATTGTGTGACACCTGAATAAAATTCATAGTAGGTACTAGTTTAATAGTGCTGAAAGATATTTCCGTGGATAAAATGTACCAGTAGTTAAAAACACAAGTGAATATCGTTTAAGTGAGCAAGTATAAATTGTTGGAATGGTATAGATTAAGCAAAAGTATGCTGTTGGGTTATTTGTGAAAATTGTTAATTAATATTAGACCATATTTCATCTTAGAAAGTACAGTACCATGAACTCTTCAAATATTATAATGAATAGATTACTTTAAAAAAATTTAGTTCTTGAATAAAAGTTGGTTCTCTTTATCATTAGACCCGCTTAGAGAATGTGTTTTCAAAATTTGTTATTTCTGTTTTTTAATAATTCTCAATTTCTTTTGTAAAGCACATCATAATCACATATATCGTTCTCAATAGACAGACAAGTGTTATCACCCTTATATAACCTTTCTAATCTACACTATGACAAGCATTGTTTTTTTTGTACTCACTGTTGATCTCTTTTCATGACACCATCTATGTTTTAAAAAAATGTCATATTAGTAATAGTAGCCGATAAATGAAATTCAGATTTTGAATTAGATATTATGCCATCTATTCAGTGATAAGATTGAAGAGGAATTACATTTCAATGAACAGTTATGCATTAATTTGCTGCCATCATGCTTATTCATCCCTTTAAATGAGTCATTTCGTAAATATACATATAATCCATATTGTAAGTACTAATTCTATATAGGACTGTTGTTAACACGTTGTTAACATTATTCAATATTAAAACATTTATGAGGCACTGCTTTATAGATTCCATGCACTTATGAGATTTAATTGTAGTAAAAGTAACCCATGCCATTCATGAATTGACCCTAGTATTTAGATCATGCATACCTATCTCGCTTTCAATTCAATATAACATCACTATTAATCTTAACATATGTTTTTACCACTTCTTTTACTCTCACACATGCAGCCACGGATATTTCTTTTCCTACTAACAGCTCCCCAAATCTCCAAATGCATGTGGTAGGAAATCAGAAAGTAGTAGATGGTGTATCAGGTTTCCTTAGTCCCACATATAGTTCCGCTGTGTGTGTGAAAGGGTGCAGTGATTACATAGGTAGTAGAGTGGACAGTTCGCAGGTTTGGGGTGAAGTTAAAACTCCGACGTGCATGTCTACATCCTCAGCCCTAGCAGAAAGTGTCTGCAGTGATGTAGCTCAGAAAGACATTGTTGAGTGCTTGCCTTACCAGAATGAAGTGGAAGCAGGTTCATCAGAAAGGTTCAGAATGATTGCAGAGACTACTTTGATATCCTCATATTGTTCTGTGGAGTGTAGTGCCTTCAATGAAACCAGGATCATAACAATTCCTGCTGTGTTTAGGAAACCTCGTCTTGATGTTGGGGGCAGCCCTATTCCACATCCAATGCCAGTGATGCCAACGAATCAAGATAATGATGAGGAGGACGACAAAGCTCCTTACAGAGGCCCATCGCGACCAAGTCGTATCCAGTACCGCATCGATAGCAGTAGAGAGAAGGTCAAACACAAGAGATCGTCCTCTGCCCCTAGGTCTGGTAGTAGCATTGCTGACGGAGATGGACAGAGTAGGAAACCAATCTACCAACGGTCTGCAACATCCTCTGGATCTACTCCAGGAGTTGTCCGCTCTCCTGCAGCAGACCAGGAGTCCTATCATAAGTACGCTGCTGGTCTTCAACAAGCCTCACAGCGCACCAAGAGCTACCAGAACCTGGTCAACTTCTACTCCAACCTCAACAAGCACATGGATGAAAGTGAGAAGAAAAAGGGTGACACCCTGGCAGAGAAGTACTTACCAAGCAATAGGCAACTGGAGAAGTTCTACAGCACTCTTCATCTCTACATGGAGATGGAGATGGCAGCTGAACACGGACAGACCTTCGTCAATGAGAACTTCGATGAACTGCGCTGGTCTGTGGACAAGGAGAGAGACTTCAAGAAGAGAGAGCTCAATATAGATGATCTCCACAGTTTCTACACCAAGCTGCATTGCGGTCTGAATGTTGACAAGAAGAGTGAAGAAAAACTGGAGAAGTTGAAGAACAAGGTGTATGCTGAGAAGATTAAACAGGTGTCTCGGAAAGAAAAAGATGTTGGTAAGCTGCAAGAGCATTATGAAGGAATTTTTAGTGGAAGGAGTACACCTGCACCTAAAAGTCCTGTGCGAAAGGCTGTCTCACTGCCTGCTACCCCTGTTAGACACAGGACACCTATACCATGGGAGGAGGAAGCTGTTACTGAACACCAGGAAAGACTCTCTGAACCAGAGCCATTAGCGGATCTTGATGACAAACCAGCAGTTCAAAAAGTCCATTCATTGGACATGGAGACAGAGGTTGTACCAACAAAGACAGAGAGCACAGAGTCACGCCCACCATTTACCAGGTTTCTTAGTGAGCCAAACTGGAGGAGTAAACTAGCCAAGAAGTACAAGCAGTCGGTATATGAAGAAGATCTTTTGCTTATGCCTGCCCTGCTGAATGATGCGCGTCAGTGGGAACAATTTTCCTCTAGTGAGAATGAAAAGCTCCATGACAAAGACTCAAATTTTGAGTTTGTATCACCTGCTGAAGTGGAGGTTTCTCATTCTTATTGGAACGATAGTAGTTCGCCTATTCCAGTCCGAAGCACCAAGGAAGAACCCAATAAAAGTACCTCTCACCAAAGAACATACAGAAAGAAACATCTTGGTCGTCAAAAGTCACAGGAATCAGAAGCCACTGTTAAAGGAAATTCCAGTCAAAGGCCCTATCATCAGTCAAGCTCCTTTGAGCAAGATTCAAGTCCTCTAACCTTGAGGTCCAAGCCAATGAACACTGCAGAAGTGAAGCCCTTTCAGTGGTCTGAAGATCAGTCGGACTCCTCAAGTACAACACTACCAAATTTTGGCAGTCCAATAAATGTTCCACAGTCAACTTCACTGAATTCTAACAATAGTGATAGTAGGGAGCACAGAGACTTTAATCCTAGACCTCGACCATTCAGTAGTTCTCCTTCAGTCAGATCCAACATTGAGACAGTTAGTACTCTCTCGTCACTATCGTCATCCCCTGTTGTCAACACCAAAGAAAATACTGACTCACCAACCCCTACAATGGAATCATTAGACTTCACAGATGAACCAGTGCATTCTCCCACCCTTGACAGAGCAAGACTGAACCTTCCAATCAGGTCTTTGAGTGTGCCAGAAAGAATCCCGGCTGTAGTTGTTCACACTCCAAGTTCTGAAGAGGATGAATGGCTGGAGACCTATGACCAGGTGAAGAATGCATGGGAGGAATCTATATCAGCATTTGAAGCAAGAAAACAGGACAGGGAATGTGACAATGGTAGCAGCCAGGCTGACGGCTCTGTCCACAGTATTGGTGGGGCAGAAGGGGCAGAGACATCTAACCTAAGTCATTGGAACATGGATGACGACCTCCTAACCCGTTCTCTTCCTCGAAACTTCAAGTTAAATTATAAAAAGGGCCGTGACAAACTGCTGAGGCAGGACAACAAGGCCAAAACTGAGGGTGAGTCGTGGGAAGTCTTCACAGAGCCTCAGGAAGATGAACTGTACAAGACAACCCCGACTACACCTGGGCCATTTGATGGAACAAAACCTCTTGAGACAGCTATCAAGATACCCAGAAAGTTGATGAAAGCAAAGCATGTTGAGGAGACAATGACACGATCTACTGACAAAGAAAGGGTGATGAAAGAAAAAAGTGTTCAAGAATCTTTAAGAAGCTTGACTATGTTAGACCCAGAGCCTAGACCAGTTAAAAGATCAACATCTTTGACAGGAAGAACCCTTAAAGCCAAAGATCATACAAAGGAATCAATACAATCCAATGATGTAACCATGAGCAAGACTTTGCCACATCAGTCAGCCAAGTATGATGACAATGAAAGCCAAAGAGAGAAGATGTTATGGAGAAGTCATGCTGAGAAAGGGCCGCCACCTCCATACAATCCTAATTGGACCAGCAAAGATCGTCACTCTTCAGCAAGGTCATCGCCTTTACCCAGACAACAGAGGAGGTCTGTGAAATCGCATGTGCCTGTGAAGGAGGAGTTAAAGGAATGGGTTCATGCAACCAGGAAGAGCACTCAGAGCCGAACTAATCCAAGAAAGTCTCAGAACAAGCCCCTTGAGCGGAAAGTGAGGAAGTATAAGGAAGCTGCAGGAACTTTCTCCCGGCCACCTTCCTATGAGAAGGGAATAAGACGTAGCCAATCTTTGTCAGCGAAAGGCTCTTTGCTTGGATATCCCATTCGAAGTGCACAGTCCCATGAAGAGATGAACATGTCAGGACTGCCACCAAAAGCAGCATCAAGAGATGGAAGGGTTCCTGGTCGAAGAGGAAGCCAACCTATGGAACAAGTGCCTAAGGTATCTAGCAGCAGCAGCAGCTTAACAGATGGGATCCATCATCCAACCAGCAGAAACATCACTAATCTAACTTCATCCGAACGAAATAAAGAGCATCATCGTCAGGAAACACCTAACAGAGGAAGACAGGAAGTAAAGCAAGGGCCTGCTATGAACAAAGAGGACAGATACGATTCCAGGTTTACTGGGCAAGGTTCTCACTCCCATTATTTAAGTGTAGAGAGTAACAAAATGCTAAACAGCCCACAAAAGCAACGTCGACATAACCCCCAAAACATGATGCCAGAAGATCAGGTTTCAACAACGGACACCAACATGGGGATAAACAGGGATTCCTGGTCAGTGTCTGAGCTGTCTTCCCCATCTTTTTCAATAGCTGACAGCGACCTGCTACCCCCAAAGAATGTTACCAAGTCAACCAAATGGCAACACTTTGAAGCTTCAGGTCAACATGGACAAGTCTCTGACACTTACAGTCCAAGCTTGTCTAGCAGCCGGGAGGTCCAGTCTCGCCCTTCCTTTGGAGTGGCCACAAGTCGCCAGTTGCCACCGTTTTACACCAGTAGGGAGAGTGAAGAGTATAGCCACTCACCAAGCGTAGGGTCTCTGTCATCCCAACAGTCACAGAGAAACTGTGTTGTGGACGATGATACCGGTGAGGCGTACTACCGATCTGCATCCTGCAACCCTCCTCCTCCACTCAGTGATGCCTTTGATGATGATGATGACCCCTATGACGACCCTTATCTCTACCCAGGTATTTCTTTGCGCTGTAGTTTGTGGTTTTCTCCCTCTTACTGGATGAAGGGAAACCTTGTGCAGTGAAAATGCTTCCTGTCAGCTTCTGTTTGGATTACATTGTTAGTGAGAGTTCTGCCTATCTCAGATAGAATTATAAACATCAGAGCCTGCAATGTAATTATTGTATTTTGGGATGAAGAAATGAAGACTTAAAGTGAGTGTTTGGGATTGATTTTGATTTAGATAATGTCCTACATTGTATAAAAGATACAAATCATGGCCTTCGATTGTAAGCCCTTTGAAGAAAGAAAACGATTTGAATGAAAAACAGAAGCTGACTATTCTTGTCATTCCAAAACAATATATTTCAATATTTGCATGATGTTCTGCTGCAGTAGTCACACCAACTGAGTGATGTGAGTTGAAACGGGAAAACAGCTCTTGCCAGCCATTCACTGCTTTCAGCAATCCAAGTCAATCTTTGGTTCGCACAAACTCTCTACCTGCTTGATGTTGATTTGTTTGAACATGCCAACTATTTTGTGAAAGGTTATCGTTGTGGAGAAATACGGGAATAACTTCTCTGTCTCTTTTCTGCTTTTGCACTTGAAATCATTTGTTCTGTACCTGTCCAAGACTACATGTACACATGTATAACTAGTCATCTTCACATGTATAGCTAGTCCTCTTCTGTGGTCTGTTATAGTCTCTAAGTTTTCATTCATTTGTCTTAATTGTGACTTTTGTCCACACACTTTAATAGCAACCCTTTCTTCTTTCAAAATTCTGTAACCACTATGTAAATTCTTCACTTGTGTTAATGTCTTGAAAGAAAAGGTGCATCCTTAATCACTTCTAAAGCATTTTTTTCATCCTGCCTTCCTTCTTAAATGAATGACCGTTTCCCATCACTTGCAGACTTAATACTAGTGCCTGCTGAGTGCCAGAAGGGTGTTATTTCATTAATATGAGTTCAATAAGGCCTTTGTTGTTCTCAGCAGACAATATTTTGCCCTAGAGAAGTTCATAAAAGTGCATACCGATTTATGCTAAGCAGTAGTAAAGTAGCAAATTGTAAGGATTGATAAATCATTAACGGAACTAATACAACTGGAAAATAATCTTTAAGATGTTATGCTGCCTGCCAAATAGGCATTGCTGCATTGACTTTCTGGGAACGTTGGAATCATGAATTTAAATTGAGTTGTCTGTTGAGTGTCAGAAGGGCTTTGACTCTGATAAAGTCTATGAGTGTCCACCCTTCTGGTTCTCAACAGAATAAAAAAGCACATCACTTTAGAAATCTACTATTTTTCTGTGCATTTTAAAAATTAGTATATCCACCTGATATTTAGTTCATGTAAACCTTATCTTGCATGACTTTCTGTGTTCCCTTCACTGCATGTAGTCACTCTGATGTAGTCGCTCAGATAGTCACTCTGATGTAGTCACTCTGATTAGTCACTCTGATGTAGTCACTCTGATTAGTCAATCTGATAGTCGCTATGATAATCACGCTGATAACCACGCTGAACCAGACAGAATGAATCTATTCAGTAACACATTTAATGGAATATACAGTGACCATTCATTCGTCCTGACATTGAAAATATTTGAAATGATGAACTCCTCTAGCTCTCAAATCCATTGCATAATGATTGACCATCCATATTGAAACCTAGTGTTAATAATAATAATAATGATAATAATAATAGAGTAAACTTATAGAGCGCACACACCGTCCATCATAATCTTTATGAAAGAGAAGGAATAGATATCCCATGCTAAACCCGATGCAGTGAAAAAATGGAATGATCTACAATGTACATGTACTACAAATAATTACTACATTGTGATTCTAATTATTAGTGCCTATGACAAAAAGGTTAACATGATTGTAGCAAGTTGTCACCTAAGCTGGAATAGCATTAAATCCTATCATTCTACACATAGTCAACATCTTTCTGACTCATTAATGATGATATCATTCTAAAGCATCTATATGCACTTTACGTGAAGTTAGAAAGGTGTACACCATCACCGAAACACTTGTAGCATTTTTCAATATATTTATATAAGTTTTTTTAAGTGGATAAAAGGGTAATGGAAGATTATTGAAAAAAAGTGCATGAACTATACAAAAATCACCTTTTGCTAGAAGCCTTCAAAACTCAATGTCATTTTCACTCTTTTAGAGTTGTGCACTTTTTCCTTGGAGTCGTTGACTTTGAATCATCTCCAATAAAGATCAAACTGCTTTTTATTATCATTTAAGGCTGTTTTCGCCTTCATGATTTCTATTTTAAATATCCTCTGCTGCAACTTCTTTATAAATTATGCATGGCTGTATTTAGCAATAATAAATCATGCAACATTTGCACAACTCAATTTTAACTTTGTCTTGTCGATCAAATACAATAACTGTTGAATTAGTCAATGATTTCTCATTATGCTGACTACTGAGAGAAATCTTAATTGTTTTTATTAAGATTTGAGTCTCACAAGAGAAATACATGTAGGGTTATTATAAATATTCATTTAGCCTAAAGCACTAGCAGTACAGTGTACTTCTATTGTGCAACTGTTCACTAACAAAAGATTTAAAGGAAATACAAAATCATTTACCCCTTATTCATATTTATATGTATGTACATGTATGTTATTGAATGTTTAATTTTTAATGGGTGAGTATTTGGAATTTGTGAAAAAAACACACGTGTCGTGATGCAGGTAGTAGCATTTGTCTTTTTTGTCTTAGTGGCAAATTGTCTTTTATATCTCACGTTACATGTATTTCTCTGTGAAAATACACCATACTTCCAAGCAGTTTTAATGTTTCTGTCTTTTTAATCGCCCTTTTTAAAAAAAAACATTTTTTCAATGATTATATTTTAATTGTTTTTATTATATTTGTATTATATTTGTGAAATGTGCATATTAAGAATTTTGATAAACTTGTGGTTTTAAATGCTTTGTGAATGTAAAGTGTTGTGCATGATATTTTTTGGCATATATTGCATGTGCATGCTGTTTTTTCTCAGTTGACTTATGTCATTTTATCCTTTCATTCTTATTTTCTGACAAAAGGAATCAATGTTTTGCATTTTGCGTGATTTGCATTTTGCATTTTGGGATGAAAATGATTTGCGATCAAACCCCCTTTCATTTGAAATTTATTTGCTTTTGCTTAAACATCTTTCATGAAATATTCCAAAGTATTTTTAGTAAAAAACAATCCAGATTATCAGATGATCATAATCCTCATTACTTTGCTCATTTTACATTAGCATACCACATACAGATCATTATGTCTAATGAACATTTAGACCGTTATCATTTTTTTCCAAATCATTTATAGATAATCACACAGTTGTCAACATATACCACAAGACCAACATTTGTAGAAATCTTCTCGATGATATTTCATACACAAGTCCTGAACCAAAATGATATTTGGGGAATCTGAAGATGATTTTTTTTTTTTTTTTTTTGAACTCTGCAGTTTATGGTTGCTTCGTCTTTAAAAAAATCCAGAGCCTATCAAGTATTTTGATAAGGAGGAATATTGCAGGAACAAAAACAGCTTTTTATTAAGATTATCATTAGAATCATTATAGGAAGCGCGATTGCTTACCCTAATAAAGACAGTATCACTGCGAAAATCCAAAAAGGGGAAGTTTTCCTCTTTTGATGAAGGTTTCATAAAAGTGTTATACATTTGATACAGGGTAGAAATTGACAAGTAGCCCATGACTGTGAAATCGTGCGATCGCTCTCCGTTATTAAAATGATCATCCATAAGCTTTAACCTACACATGTACTAAATAGTAGTCAGACATCATGCATTTTATATAATTGTCTTGTGATCATGACTGTATAGACCATGTCCCCCATATTTTGGTACTAATCTACCCCCTAACAGAGACCAAGACATCCACAGCAGGCCCAATTCAGCCTTCATTACAACCTCCATCAAATCAACAACCTCCTACAACAACATCATCACTATCCTCTCCCTCGCCCTCGTTGTCCCCCGCCCTGCACGGCGGCGCCCCGCCTCCCATCACGGGAAGTGGGTTTGCCGACGGGGTGGTTCTGAGGACAGGGTTGACACGGAGCGCCTCCCTCTCACGGACGACGGGGTTGCCGAAGAGGAGGCAGCGGTATAGCGAGGGAAGCGGGCTGACTGCTGCTCAGAGACTTGGGATAAAGACCCCGCCCCCAGCAAGATTATCAGGTGCATGCTTCATTTCATTCTCCTTGGAACACCTTACCCCTCCCCCTTCCCCCTCCCCTCTCCCCCATTCGCATCTAAATAACTCTACCCACCTATTAATGGCATTATCCCTCCATATTCCCCCATCCATTGATTTGATGACTGATTTTCAGCCCCCATAAGACTAACTGTAGGGTCCTATTTGTCAGGTCCTCCATGTGCGTATGATTGCTCTGCCATTTGAACATCCTTGTACATCCAAATAATTGTTATTCTTCAAAGGGCTTTAAACAATCCAATCCTTGAGGCATGAACAAATATATAACAAAATATAAAAAATTGTAACCCCCCCAAAAAACAAAAACAAAAACAAAAACAAAAAAACAAAGAAAAAAATTATTGTTGGTATATTTTGTATATTGAATAAAGAGAACATAAATTAATGAAGAGTGAATTAGAGAAATGACAAACTTGTCTCCTGAAAGACAAGTTGTTAGAATATCTCAAATAAACTTGCATTATGTTCATTGTTGAAAGCAAGGTTATTGTGAATGATTGCTGTGAATAGCTATTTCATTCTTCAAGCGTTCACTTAAAGGGAAACATTCACAATAAAAGCAATTAGAATTGTAGTTGTTTTTATTTTAAAGAAATAGAAAGGATGCCCAAGGACCCTAAAGATATCTGATTAAAATCATCTAAAATTGTTTTACTTGGTGCTGCACAAAGTTTAAAAGTGGCAAGTGTAAATATTTTTTCAAGGATTCTGATCCCAGACCAGTTGATCAACTGCCCATGATTTATCCGTTAGACCACGATTGATTTTTTGGAGGGGGAGGGGGGGGGGGGCTCTCTTATAATTGATCATCTTCCACCTGCCATTTCATTTCACCCTTTCCCAATTTTTCCTTTTGAAAGTTCCCATGCAACTCATTTGATTCCTTTCTTATTTTATTTTGCATCAACTTCAGGAATATTCCTAACAGAGCTCAAATATATCAATCAGCTTTCATGAAGATACAGGATGTGTGCATAAAAGTGAAAGTATTAATTCACTACATTCTATCATTTTGATATAGAACATATTCAAATTACATTAAAACCACTGAGCTTCAAATTGAGTCCTATAGTTTTCAGCATCATACTGCATATACAAATCATGATTTAAATTAAGACATTCATACATTAGTTTCATGAATACGTCAAGCTCTGTTATACGTTAGAGATCATTCCATTTTTATGCTCCATCTTGTACCTTCATTTAAAGCTAAAGGGAGAAGGAACAAAAAAAGAAAAAGGAAAGAAAAGGATAGATGCCAAATTTGCAAAAAAGCTGAATATACTGCATGTTATAATTTGATTTCATTCATTCAATTCCATTTCTGCATGTTTTAATTTGCTTCTTCTTTTGCAGGCTGAGAGTTTGTTTGTTATTTGTTCATTTTGATGCATTTTGTTTGCCATAATTTTATGATTTCTTTAATTTGATATGCTACATGTTTTTAAATGTTCAATGAATTATGCGCTGCTTTATTCTTTTCTATGATTTCAAGTGAAATTTGATATTATTTGTGTTTTTTGTATATTCGTGTGAACTGTTTTCTATTGGATGGGTGCATTCAATATTTCAAACATATATTTTTCCTAGGATGTTTGCCCAAATGATTTTTGTTTAACTATTACAATATCTTGTTTTATTCCTTTTCTTGTCTTCTATTTCATTTTATATCCATTTTGTGAAATGAAACGTTGCTCACTTTCGTTGGATATAGAAATTGTTTTCATTTCCAGATAACAGTGCTTAATACAGAAGTATGATATAGATTTTTAAGATGTTTTTTCCCCATTTATTTTGTTACTTTCATATTCAAGACATTTTTCTCAATGATTGTTTGTTATTGTATGTGTGCATGTGTGCGTGAATTAAGTAAAACTCAACTAATTCAATAATACATATGATTACCATAATTATTAAGGTGGAAGAGTTAGAATTTATTAATAGGGCAGCAGTTAAAGAAGAAGTATTCACAAAAAGTGCACCAAATCCATCCTCAGTCAAAGTCCATCTCAGTTAGACATGATTTCAGCCATGTATATCTCTGTTACTGATTATTTTTCAACTTACAAAAAAATTAGCTTGCAGTAAACTTTAAGACAATCTCTCTATGTATTGAGAGATATTATCTGCTGCCATCTTGTGTCAGGATGAAAGTGTATTGACCCCCAACTGTTATGATGATCTGTGAGGGTTTTGCTGCAATGAAAGTGGTAAACTCATCAATCTTCACCAATCCACATCGAAAATATAATCCCAAGCTAAACCAAAGTTTCAATCACACATATGAAGTTGGCTGCTGCAGGGAAAGTAAAACACTCATATTTTGACCTATTTGAGATATAAACCCAGACTTAACAGAACTGTTTATACCTCAATCACACAATTAAAATGGAATTGAGGAAAGAACTATAATACTAGACAGGTTCACTGTCCCCCCAAATGGTGAAAAATCAATGTGTTGGGATTCCTTTAGGTCCCATGCACTAAAATTCCTGAAAGATCGCTCTATTCCATGATCATGTGTCTCGTTTCTGTGTCTTTATATGGACTAGCAAGTCTGTTGACATGTATTGAAGAAGAAGAAAAAGAAGAAGTGTGAAGTTGGTTTGATGGTGTAACTGAGTGTGAACAGCACTCCTGAATTGGTGCTGCTGCTGCAATGAAAGTGGTATACGGTACTCAAGTGATGACCCATGACTATCAGCCTTTTCACACACAGCTAAAATTCTATAAACATGACTAGTATAAACGTGTTTCGAACGTGTTTAAACTAATCACGAGCCTTTCACACACAGAAATTTCGGTGCGATCGTTAATTGTTTCGTGATTAACTACTGCTCGTAAAATGCGCAGTAGTGCCATTGCGCATTGAAGGTCATGTCATGTCAATCAAAGCGCACGCTCCATCCAGTTTAAACACGTTTAAACAAGAATTTCCTTTCACACACAAAATGTCAAGCTCTCTAGATACGAACTTCGTATCTGCAGCCTGCTTTTAGGGGCGTATGGATCGCGACTTTGTATCTATCCCAACATCGTATAAACGATGTTCACACTGGGAAATTTTGTCTATAAACATGTTTAAAATTTTACGATGATTCTAATCATCACTAGATACGATGAATTTTAGCTGTGTGTGAAAAGGCTGTATGACTACGGCCCCTGCAAATATGAACAGATGGTTCAAATTGTATACAGTAAAGGAAATTGAAAATGTGAAGCCCCTTTTTTCCAACTCCCCCCTTCCCCTCGAAAATAGCTAAATGTTAAGCTCCTTCCATGAAAATGTTGTTAGAAATTATAAATCATTTCAAAACACAAACTATTTTCAGAATGATCAGATGTTGTTTTAAGGTAGAGGTATTAAGCAATGTTTATCATGTTAGCAGTAATCAGCCATGCAGGGAAAAATATTTGATTTTTTTTTTTTTTTTTTTTTTTTTTGGGGGGGGGCTACTTTTCAAGCTTGCTTGCATGAAAATTACACTCTTTAATTTGTTTTGCATTGAACTCTATGCAAATTTGGGGGGGCTCTTTTATGACTTTCGAGGGCTCTTTTTGGCTTTTCGGGGGCTTATTGGTCCCGAGCCCTGTGTATTTTTCCCCTGCAGTTATGTGCCAGTGTATCCCTTAGCCAACCTTAACCTTGATGAATCCCCTTGCATGTCAATATAGCCCACACCTACCAGATAACAAGTGAAATTATTTAATGAAAGATCTGCGTTGGTTAGTGTTGAGAGATCTGGAAAGAGCATTATAACTCTCAACCGCTCACGCCTTGATTAAAAATGACAATGCTGATCAGCTGTACAGCTAGATAGTACAGCCCCAGGTTGAGATATTGCGCTAGGATTACTACCAAGGGTTGGCCAATTTAGAAGGAAAATCAAGCGCTACAACCACTGAAGACGACAGAAGCTTTATGAGCCAATAATCTTGCATTTGGGGATAGCAAATTTTGTGGAAACTCGGCAGGAGAATTGCTTTCTGTATTCAGGTTTGGGAGCTTATTACTCTTTGATACTTCAAAGGGGGTAGTTCCCCTTCCTCTCTTTCCCTTATCCGTGGACTTGTCGGAAACAATTAGCAAGCGTTATTTGAGGTATATCAGGACCATAGTGAGGATAGCTTGAGGAGTGCTTAATAGTGCGGCAAGTTACATAACAGATTTTGGTGCGGTTTAATGTTTGTTGGTGTCACTTTATAAGCCAGAGACCTCTGAAAAAAATCTACCAGCATTGAAAGAACGGCAGCCAAAACCTCTTCTGATTTTCTTAACCAACTGGTGTAATTATGATTGATACAGCTCATAATCTTTGCAATTAATTGGGCTTAATTGATGAAGAAGCCAGTGCCATTGTACCCTTTCCTTCGCTATAGACCCATCTATTGAAATTGTTGTTGGGTTAAGTACATAGCAGAGGATCTATTTCATGGAATAATTCATTCATGTCTATTTGAGGAGATACATTCACCATTCTTCATGCATTCCGCCATCTGGGACTCGCATGTCAACTTTCAAGGTAATTCTCTCTTGTTCTTCTACATGAACTTATTAATTGCTTCTCTCCTGTTGTTTGATGTTAATTTAATTAATACACCTGGTATATGTATTTAAGCTTAGGCAATATAGTGCTGTGATAGTAACTCAAGAGGAAAAGGAAATGTTTTTCACAGAGCTGTGTGCATGTAGAGGCATACATGTAACTAGCTGAGAGTACTACTTGTATCTTATTTTCTCTCAGTTTTAGCAAAAAGAAGTTTGGAACTCTTGTGATTGTAATTTTGAGTTAAAACCTGAAAGCTCAGAAAAAGGAAATGGTTGATGGCTTAAAATGCAGTACAAAAATAACATAAAATCAAGCTCTTGAAATACTCAAGAGATTATTTGGAGATCTTCAATGTAAGTAAATGTCTTTTTTACGCTATTGAAAAGTAAATTAATCTTGACCCCATTAATTTAGTATTATATACATTTCCTGGTAAAGTTTGTCATAGCTATAGGGGCAAAGTTAGGGTTGAATATGGGTTTTGGGTCACATTTAAGTTTAGGATAGGTGTACAATCGTTTTTTGGTCCAGGGTTAAAAGTATGATGGTACTATAAGGAATACTTAGGCTTGCAGAGGCTTGCCACATCTCTCCCTTTATCACTCTGAAACTGACCTCATGAAGCCCTTGTTGCCAGGCTTTGAGTGTGACTGCACCCATGGTTTAGTGTATTTGAAGCACATGGCTTGCTGTCATTGTTCAGCATGTATGACTGTTGTATCAATCATCAGCCCGTCTATCTGAGCTTATATGGGTCTGACAGGGGTCTCTTCAGTGCATAGCCTAGTGGGGTGCCATCATCTTAACAAGACTTCACTTCTCACATGGTCTGTGTTGAGTCAGAAGAGCAGTAAGGGCTCTGAACAGACGATATTAAAGGGATAGTTCTTTCTTGTTTCAGCTGCTACAAAAAAGTGCATTTACAGTGACTTGCAGGTGCACCTGCAGAGAGAGAGGGAGGATAGAGGACTCTCGGTAATCTTTCTTGAGGGTTTGTAGTCCTGAAAAGGACTGTTTGGCATAGTCTTGAAAAGATTGTTGGTTATCTTTCTTAGCTTATAGTTCTAAGGAGAACTGTAGCGCTTGGAGAGGATGAGTGGCGGGATTGGCTCGATGTTTTGAACAGGTTGACTATCCGTCGTCAGGAGTGCATTGGACATCAAGAAAAACATATCCCTAAAATGCTATGTATTGGATCATCATCTTAAATTACATTTCTAGTTTCTACACGATAATTTAGGTGCCCCCCCCCCCCATCCTCAATAAAATTTAAAAAAGATAAATGAAACAATTAAAACAGATATTGACCCAATATTTTCTCAAATAACATTTGCTCTGGTGACATTCATTCAGGGTCGTATTTTGTAAAAGTTTTAAGGTGATGGTTTTAATAGAGGAGAAATTTGATTTTACATGTGGGTTTGGTTTAGATTTGGGATTAAAATAAGAGGGTGTTTGGTCAGGATTAAATTAGGTATTTGGTGAGTGTAAAAAAATTGACCATTGTTCATCAGAGCATGTGCCACATAGAACATGGTGGTGTTTCACAAAGATCCTAAGTTGAACTTATCTTTAAGTTGAACTTAACAATTACGGAAATCCGTTGGCATCTTTGAAAACATTTTGTAAAAGTTATTTTAAAAGGCATAAAATCGTCACTGTTTTCACAAAGTGACGGTAGTGAAAAAAAATTGCATTCACTTTGCGTGACGATTTTCCTCACTACCGTCACTTCGTGAAAACAAGGACGAAATGATGATTCAAATCATACATATTTTCTATTATCAAAGAGATTTCATGTTCTTGATGTGGAGTTTATGAAAAGTCTAAAATACTTAAATTTTTGCTTTTTAATATATTTTGTTTTAAGGCTACAAATGGCTCTCCTATTTTTAAAGTCCCACTTAGAGTTAAGTTTGACTTAGGATCTTTGTAAAACAGCCCCTAGCCAGATAGAAGGTTCATAACGTAAATAGGCTATCAGTGCTTATGTTGGTGATGTAGGGGTCTCTCCAGTTCATTGCCTAGTAGGGGGCAATCTTCTTTTGATGAGTGGTACCATCTGATGTAGGTAGCATTGACCATCTTTGTAGACCATCTATCATGTCAAGAGTTCAGTGACACAAAGACGTAACTCCATATTTTGCCTAAATGAGTATTTGATATCAAAATGTGGGCTTTCCAGGAAACACAAGACTTAACTCCACCCAACACCCCATTGAAGTCAATGGCTAGTGAAACATAGCCTTAACTCCTTAAGGCCCAAGTGCTCGTGACACATACCGGTAAACAACTTTTTCTCAAAATGGAGTTACGTCTTTGTGTCACTGACCCCTCGATGTACATTATTAGGAATAGAAATGGATGGCGAAATGATTGATAATTTATTTTAACTGACTGCTAAGAAAGCAAAATAATATGTGCTAGGAGATTAGCATGAAATGAATTTATGACTTTTAATCCTATTGTAGGGACCTGTTAATTGTGGACTAATGTCTCACTAGAGGGCACTAACCCATCTCCTTGGTTTTGAACCCAGGACCTCTAGGGTAATCAAGACCACTCAACCATCGCATTCAAGGTGCAAGCAATTAATTTTTTATTTTTTTTTACAAGAAGGAAGATGGGCTTTAATCCAATGCTGAATATATTTGGAATTGATTAAATCCAGTTTTTTTCAGTTTCCAACAGTTTATAATTTATTCATTTTGATTTACATGTAAACTTTCCTTAAAGAATTAGGCCTTTAAAAAAAAGTTGTATTGCCCTTCGTGACCGACCCTAGAATCTTGAAATCTACCGTCGGCTTTTCTTTCACTGTTTTTTAGAGGAAAAAAAATATTAAAGCATTCAAGACTGAGAAAATAAGCCGAAAGAGGGAGAAGAAAAAAAAGGGGAAAAAGGTTGGAGAAAAAAAAATTCTAACTGACCGACCCATGTTTTGGCACCTAAAGGGCTTGGCCTTATTTAAACTTCAGCTTCTTTTGTATCGCAAAACCTCATTTCATGTTGGTGGTGTTCTATTGATTTGTTCCTTGATTATGCAACAGTTTCATATCTACCATAGAAAGCATTCTAAGATTGTGGGAAGTTATAGTTATAATATTACCATTAGGCCATTAAACAAAATATGTATGTTTAGCGTCCCCGCCCGCTTCCCTTTGGGGGGGCCGCCTCCTATTTTTTATTTTTTTATTTTTTTATTTTTTTTTAAAGAAAAAATAACATGAAAACACTGCTAAAATGGATCTATTTCTGATTTAAAAAAAAAAAAAAAAATGTTGGCTGCCATCTTGAAAAATAGCTCGACTGTCGGGGAAATGTACCGAGGGACCATTTTGAGCAACAAAAAAAGAAGAAAAAGGGCCTCCTCCTTCCTATTTTTCAAAAAAGCAGGATGCTAGACACGTTTTTTTTTTATTTGGCCTTAAGGAATTGATAGCTGAGACACTTGTCATCTCAAAAGGAAATGGATCAAATTGGCTCATTTTTGTTGAATTATTTTCCCATTGTAAGAGGTGTTTTCCTTCCTAAGAGAGACCTTTGGAGGTATCACTGCCATGTGTGAAAAGAGTTTCAATTATGCCATCAATGCTATAGAGAACTTGGCATAAAAGTGGGTTATCAATTTGTAGTCTGAAGTCTACAGACTACTATATTGTTCCATTGTTAGTTGTAGGGGTGTGTACGCTCAAGTTCATGCGAGGGACTCTAGCCTGGACTTTAGTTCCCTTTTAAATAGCTTAGCTACACACCATGATTATGTACTATGTAATGGAGGTGAAGTTTATCCAATTATGTTGTAATGGCTTGATTGAAGAGTGGTTTATTCATTTCAGAGGCTTGTAAGCTGAGCTTTAGATGAAGGCCACTCGTAATTACCGCTTGCTTTCTTGTGCCTCTCCTGCTACTCTCTTGCGACCAACATGTATTCCATTGGTTGTACAGCTAGGGCAACTATGTGATACAAACTTTGTTTTTCCTAGATACTTAAAGTAGTGCAGACAGTTGGCAATCAAAACATTTGATAGAAGTTGCTATTGTAGAAATAATAGTTACAGTATTCAGTTAAGATACATGTATGAATACATGGTATTTACCAAGAACAAGAATACATATCTTAGTTTTTAAACGATCAAATTAGGTCAAGGACCCCACTTTAAATACATTGAGTACATGTATGTGTTTGCCTAGCTTGATAATTAAGTAATGTTCTACTGTGCACATATTCTTTACTCATTCTAAAAACCTGGCACTATTTCAATTGATTTAATGAATAAAATATAAATTGAGTTTTATTTTGTTGTGCAAATCATTGCAGTTTTGTACTGTAGGACCAGGACATCAAAGATATACTTTGGAAGAGAAGTTCATTTTATTTTATTTTTTTATGATAGTATATTCAGATTGGATTGGAAGGACAAAAACCATCCAAATGTCAGAAACTTGAAGATTCTCTAGATTTAGCAATAATAGAAACTGCTGTGCATAAAAGTGCATCGAGAGTGCACTTCAAATATGACAAAATGGATCGGATAACAAACAATGCCTGAGTGAAAGTATTCCCCTGTGTGCTGCCACATCCATCCCCATCGGACTGGTAACCATATTTCAACCTCGTGGTGCTGCATACCTCTGCATTAGAGTTCAAGTGAGAAAAGGTCACCAACACATGTCCTCAAGAGTCCTTACTTCTTAAGCAGAATGCACCAAATCATGTTAGCTGAGTGCTGCATTTAGACACATTTATGTGCAGCATTTACAGCATTTAGAGGAGGAAAATTGATGGGAACATGTTCCACAACGTTTGATTTATCTTCATACCACTGTAGTGTGGCATGTTTTCTTATGGTTGTCCTGGTTGGATAAATCATTTTGTCTTGTTTTCTGATGGATATTAACAACCATGTTTCTTGAATGTGTGAAAATTATGATGATTATTTAATTGGAAACAAAGGCAATGTTTTGTTAGTTTCATCTGATCGCTGCTCAAGATGGAATTCTTCAGTGGAAACACGTCATTCTCTTTCCTAATGGATATCGTCTTGCAAAATCATGAGCTTATATGCTCCAAAGTGTGTCATATGTCTTCCGGTTTTGAGATGTATATTTGGAGGAAAAGTAGATTATGGTGTTCATCTTTTAGCTGTTTAACAGAACTTGTGCATCATCTAGACAAGTCATTTTTGCAGAATAATTTCTCCTGTTTATAAAAATGCTGTAAAGTGCAATCATGTGCTTCTTGAGTATGCTGGATACTTTTTATTATTCGCAGTTTGATTATTTGGAAGATTTTTTTATTTTGTTATCTTTGGTGGTAGAAAGCATGAAGCCAATTTTGTGGTTCTGTCACTGACTTCCTCTCCGAAGGACTTTTTCATTTCCTCTCTCACTATACCACAATAAAGAGCTTTGCTGCTCAGCCTGCATGGAAGAAAGATGGATGCATGGTGGAATCTCTTTTATCAGATTTCGGATATTTGCTCCAGATTCATGTCACTGGCAGTGAACTTTTCAAATGGCAAGAGGTTATGTGTGTCTCTATCAAGGCTCTTTACAAGGAGAACATTGTTTTCTTGAGATTTCTTAGGTATTGAAATGTGGAAGGAGATAATGCCGATCTTTTCCTGTTCTTTTGTTATTGTTTAGAGTACTTGAAGGGGATTTTCATCTTTTAAGTTGTCCTTTTTTTTTAATATATGAAGATTGCAGACTCCATGTTCTGTCATTTCATACATTGAGAACCATATCAATTATATCTTTCCCCTTTGCTCAGTTCATTTCAATTTTCTATAATTTCTGTTATTTCTTTGTCTCTTCTTTTTGTAAGTATCTGCTATTGTTAGGTTTGATTTAGTCCCCCACATGTACTCTCTCTCTCTCTCTCTCTCTCTCTCTCTCTCTCTCTTTCTGTCTCTCCCTCCCCCTCTCATCCCCCTCTGCCTCTCATAACTCGTCTCTTCTTGATTTTCCTCTATTACAATGTCTCTCTAGTTTTCACTGTCTCTCTCTCTCTATCTCTGTCTGTCTCATATCTTTCTCTATCTATCCCAAGTATTGGGTCTCACCTTTTGTCATTCCTTCTCCCCTTTTCCTCTTATTTTTCTATTATCGTGTTATATGTATGCAGCTCATGTCTCACAATGCTATGTCAATATTGCCTTGCTGTCTCATCCTCTCCGAGTCCTCTCTCGTTCTTACCAACTCAAATTGATGCCACTTTGAGAAACGGGGTGAAGGCCAGACTGCATTTGGAAACCATCTAAGCTTTAATGCCTTACTCCTCAGCCATTTGCCAAAGTGCATATTTTCATTTCATGAACTGAGTAGCTATAAGAGAGAAGGCAATATCATTCCTTCATGCTGAATATTGCATGCTAGTTGCAAACTCACTTAAGGAAAGTGCGGCATCATTTGATAGCTTCAGGTTGTGTTTTAGTAACTCAAAATGACAGTGATATCAAGTGTCCAGAAGCTTGAAGTACACTTGAAAAGGATGGCTGTTTGGGGATGGGCATGTTTATATTGCTATTAGATTATTATCTTTCTATATAAGAGGGGTGTCATACAGATTTTCTTTACAAATTATACAAATTGTTCTATTTATCCCTCTTTAGTTGGTCTTTGTTCATTTCAAATACTTAGTATAGGACGGTTCAGCAATACAGCTTATAAATGAAACACACATACATAATTGAATAATATGTTATTAAAGATCAAACATAATCGGTGTATTTTCTTTTGTGATATTGATTTTTATGAAGCCACACCCTTTTTCTAAGATACATCATGACCAGAACTATTCTTCATATCCTTTGACATATGACTTATTGATGAGTTCATAGTGATATAATAACATAGGTATCTTGACTTTCTTTGACTTTCTTTTACTTTCATTTTCACGCAAGCTTATCAAGTTATTACTGCACGCTTCCAATAAGAGCAGTCAATTCACTGTATGTCCGCTTGGGAGTATTGTTCTTATCCCCCTGTTATTGAAAAACCCTCAATATGCTGGTTAAGATACACCAAGGCAGTCTCCACCTAAATGTTTGTGTTATATTTACATTATAAATTTGATGATTAATGATACAACTGTTCTGAGAATTGCAATAACTTGAAATAGAGTGTCTATCAATTCCCTGGAGAGCGTAATGTGTTTTGATATCTTGTTATCACTTATCAGATGTAAGCATTTCAATATTTGAGGATTTGATTTATTAGTTTTGATTTTGATATCTCACATGGTGCTTGCTTTTCTTGGTTAACTCTGATCTGAGCTACCTTATACATTTTCAAATATTGAGTAGTATCTTTGAGGTGTACTCTGATTCCCTCATGACTTTGGACTAAATTTTTGCGCTAGCATATAAATGCTGACTCGTCCCTTTAAGGCATATGATGAGTGGAGGGGCCCATCCCTGGGCGCTAATGACTGCTGATAGTTAAACACTGATGAGATGACCCATGTTATAGGAATGTTCCTTGCCTATGTGATACTGTCATCTCCCAGACGATCGCTGGCTCTGATCATAGTCGGAGAGGATTTATTTAGATGTGCCGTGTCTTACTGTATTAGTGCCATGCCTGCATCAGGCTTGCAGGCGTGGGATAAGTGTCGCTGAAATCATTTTTTGATTCTGTTCATATCATACGTGGATAAATCATGTTTTGGTGATGTGTACTGTGCAACTATCAGCGATATCTGTCTATGGTGTTGGATTACTGTAATTACCTTGTGGTCTTTTGCTTTTGCTATTGATAGCAAATTCTCAGACATTCCAAGTTTTGTGAAATTTGTTTGACGGTTTACATGTGTTAGGACAAAGAGAATAAAAATACCTTTTCTATTGGTGGAAACGTGATGTTAGGACTGTGATACTACTTGAAGAAGACATTCAAAAGTAATATAGCCTGATGTAGAATTTAATATTTTGACCCCATTATAAACCTGTCATGTATTATCATTCTCAGATGATACAAGTGAAACTGTTTAGCAGTCGGTCATAACTACCCTAAATGTCTCGCTGACTCTTCAGTCCAATTGCTTATTGAAAGATGTGTTTATACACCAATCTCAAGGTTATCCTAAAGGAATTTAGAATGTGGGGGCAGTCTTTACTTCACCCATAGCAACCCGATGCTGACCCGCTGACCTGTTGGAATGCTTGTATCGATGTCCAATGATCACAGTTGCAGGCCATGGACCATTGTTGTTGTTTTTGTCCGCACATTTTGTCATTGCAATCCCTTCATTAGCCTGTCGGGCCGTGGTGCATACACTTTCAGCCAATCGACATTCCAACGTCCATTGGACGCCCTGAGGAGTAAACTCATTTGAACGCTCTCTGGATCTCAACCCACGGAAGCTCATCTGCAGCTGATTTCTATCGAAGCAGAGGATGATATTCACCCAAGCCTTCCGGCAGTTCTCGCCCAACAAGAAAAGTCTGTTTCATAACAACCCATCATTTGAGATGGTGCAGTACCCCCAGCGCCGCTCCAGCACGGAGGATCTCACCAAGGTAACGGCCGCCAAACCCCCCAGCGGCCGGACCAAGAGGAAAGTCATGCGAAGAACCAATACCGATCCAGGACCCCTCTCCGCTGATATCTTAACCATTCTGTTGGAGCAGATACCTCAGTGTCCCCCTCTTGGCTCTCTTTCTAAAAAGTCTGATCGTAATTCAGAATCGTCGACTTATAGAGCTCCTGCACCATTCCCAGTACCTGATTCTAGTGAACCAGCATCATCATCTGTAGCTACATCTACAGCACAAAGCTCTAATGGCATGACCAATGATGATGTCACAGAACCCGCCAAAGATCCAGTTGCTCCTCCTTTGCAGAAAACTAAATCACAAGTTGACTTACAAAGTTTGACAAAGCAGACAGGAAGCATGCCTGGACCTATCACAGCCCACGCGACATCGTTATCAACTCCGGCAGCTATGTCATCTTCTGTTTCAACATTACAATGTAAAGCGGGCAAGTCTGTAACCCCACCCGTTGCCATACCGATGTCATCACCCCCTCAGGCCTCGTATCACAGGCAATTGTCCTCGTCGCTTCCAGATGATTGTGATATGAGATTACGATCTTCATCGCTAGGGTCTTCTCCTTCCAAACCCTCATCTCAACACTTTGCGTTATCATTAAGCCAAACAACACCCTCGCCTACAATGAGGACTGCTACACCATCTTCACATTCGCGGCTTTCCCCGGCATATGGACCCTCCGCTAACTCGTTGTCATGGCAACAGACTCCTAGCAGACCTCAAGTGATTGTAGCATCTCAGTACTCCTCCTCATCAACTCCTCAGTCGATATGGAATCAATACACACCAGGTAGTTCATCATTATACTCTAGCACATCATCACCTGCATCATCGTATACATCATCTCTGTCATCATCATTCTCACCATCATCATGGTCATCGTCTTCGTTCTCGACTCCCACCACTACGACAGTGTCATCTTCACCATCATCTTACCACACAGTCCAGACACCAAAAAAGTGGAAACCGGCGACCTTCAAACCTCCTCCCAGAACTTCATCCATCAAGAAACATGGTATTTCATTTCATTTTCATTTTTGTGCCTGGAAATGCAGTTCTATGACTATTAAAAATATATGGCATCATTATTCTGATATCCAATCAAGCTAAAGAAAATTTGTTTAAAAAATAAAATCATGATTATTTGTTAATGTATCATTTTATTTCAATATTCATACCCCCTCAAATGATCAAATTTTCAGAATGAATATCTTCCATTCATTAATATTGAAACTATAATTTTATGAACTCTTATCGTCACATAGTGTGACTGTTGAAAATAACCATGAAATTGCTGGATTTTCAAGTAATTGTAGGCTTTGCATGGCGGTGCTGCTAGTAAAAAAAAATTGCTTTTTTGGTTCACAGGATGTAAGAATATTAGCCTTATAGAATACAGATAGTCACAGGAAGTTGTCTTTTTTAGATGCTTCAAATGTTTCTCTGCATTTTACTGTTTAAATGTTCAACAGAGATGAATTCTGACTATTATCCTAATTCCTGGTATGTAGAAATTTTAGTGAATCACCTATGAAAGAAATTAATTTAAAAACTTTACTTTATCTTTCACAAAGAGCAGTGGTGAAGAAAACATATCTTTCGACTTTAATGGAGCTTAAAATATGCCTATGAATTTGGGAACAGATAACATTTCATTTTCTAAATATTATTTCTAAATTGATAGCACCTGAGTATGTCTCATTAGTTCCTTCTAAGTTTTGAGTTGTTTACTCCATCGATCAAAGTAAACAGCATTAGGGTGAATCAAGACGAACTTTGCGTTCATTAAAGCAGAATCAACGTTCCTTACCATCTCCCATCGTATCCAATTTAAAACTCATTCCCCATGACATGACCAATATCCTACTTTATTTCTACCGCTCGTTCGTTCCTAACTCTTGATCTATAAATAGAGCTACCTTTTACGTGCGATGCATGCCTGAGTCTTTGACGGCCATGGTCGTTCTGCTATATGGCCGATGTGGTTATTTGGTATTTGGGAGGCTGTGATATTGTTGTTATGGGTCATTGATACACTTTTATCCTAGCCTCCTACTGTTTGTGAGGTATTTGAATGAATACCAAGCCATGGCAATGACTTACTTCAAGAATTCTATTTATGATAGGCCCGTTCTCACATAACAATTATTGCGATTTGGATCACGATGCAAAGATCGATTTTTTTGGGGGGCAACCATTCACACACACAGAATTATTGCTCGACAGCAAGAACGTCCGAACTGCGCATACGTGAATCTCGACGATGTATGCAGGCTTGGAATCCTGGGATTAAATAAATTGATTTTTATTCTCAATACCATTCACACATACAGCGCCCGGCAAACTCGCAATTATTCTGAAAAATTGCAAGACTTAGTGCGAATTGGATCACAATGCGAATCGTGAAGATAAGTGAAATTATTCTATCCACACACTCAAAAATAAAAATCAATTTTTAAATCTCACTTTTTCCTGTCGGTGTGAATGCCCCTAAAACAAACTAATAATTTTCAAAAACAAATTTCAAAGAATTTTTGGGGAAATACTTTCTCCTGTTCGCTGCCCTTGCTTTAAATTCTTCCATAGAAATTGCTAATTTTTGTAAGGATTCCGGTCTTTGTCTTCATAAATAAAACTTTATTTATGACTTATGACTTGGGATATTAGATCATCTTTTCGCCGATTTGTTCTGGTTTTGATGTGGATCCCAAACCAATGATAGAAATCTTTCTCTCTCAATGCAAACATTCCTTTTTGAAGTTGTTTTGGTCAATTACTTTTTCATTGACTTGTCTTCTCATTCGTCCACTCACTATTCTAATTTTTGTTTAAGTTCTTCGTCTGTTAGATATAATTTATCTTTTTAGCTCATTATCCTAATCTTTTTCTTCTTTTTTTCTTCAGGGATCACACATCAAGCTCTAGAAAATCTAATTCATAAAAATTAACTTATTGTTACTGCAGAAACTCCACTACTGTTTTCCTCTGTATCGATCCACTTTCAAAACATGCTTTTTTGAATTCCTGCCAATTTGCTAAGGAATGATCATGACATTCCTGTGTCAACTACAAGGCCACTGTAAGGTGTATTTTCATAGCATAGTCAATGCAAGAATTGTAAATTGACTTGTATCATATGACTGGTTTGAAACAAGTAAGGTATTTTGTTTAGCTCAGCCAAGTTACTATTGAAAACAATTATAATATTCCGCTTTTCATACAGCGCCCAATACATCATTACAACGATGTGTCTCAGCGCTTTACAGATATATTGAAGGATGGGTACCTTATATCTGTGCTCAAAATACACTTGAGATATTATGATGTACTCTTTTGCCAATCTCTTATGACCTTTCAAAAGATATTTGAATACTACTACAACATAGGTGATAGCAGTATCCATTTACTTCTCCTAGCCACTATCCAGATATATAATTTTTTAATAGTTGAGATGTCCATGTAGATATTGATTTCTCTCATTCGTTCAATCAAATGTTTGCCTGGTAATAAGGGCATTCAAGGGTGCAATCCTAAGCATGCTTGTAATTAGAAATATAATTGCGAACACCCTTTTGATGGACACATATTTGTAAATGGCTATGCACAGTTCATTGGCATCTGGCTGTGAATTGTATTCACCCTAGTTGTAGATAAATTGCTAGAGATGCTGTAATAAACATACAAAACTAGTCTTGTCTATTGCCTAGAGATATTGAATATGATTACGCACCTGTCTGTAAGTCTTGTACCTTGATGTTAGTTGCTGATATAATATGGGTAGCAGGTGCCGTTAGATAAAAACTATTTATATTCAAAGTATCATTCAATTGAATATAAAAAAAATTCTAATCAGAATGGTGTTATCTTGGTTGGCTAAGGTTATCAATCATGAATCTCGTGATCTGAGAGTGCATTAAGAGGAATGGACAAACAAGTTCAATGCACCTGTATTCTGTTTCTGTAAAGTCCTTATTTCTCATTGGTTAGTTCCCTTGTGAGCTTAGTTTCATAAATATGGCCCAGATTTTAAGGTTGTAACTCTGTAAACATTTCTGAGGAAATTTCTCGTAAAACATGATTGTGAAGACTTTCAAGAAATCTGGGACCTGTTTCACAAAGCCCTTCTTCATTGACAAAAATCAGTGACAAATCTGCTGATAAACAATCAGAATCAAGGATTTCAGTAGCTTATAACAAAAACTGTCATTTGTCACTGATGACAAGTTTTGTGAAATGGGGTCAAGCTCAAAGACAATTTCAATGCACTATGGGTATTGCTTATAGAAATCATATTTGTTCATTTCAATATGTAATGTGTGAGGCTCTCTGAATTCCCCTCAAGTTAATTTCTTAATAGTCTCTGTAATAATGTTTTCAATATTACCAGACAAAGCAGGAATATCATCAAAAGAATAACATACACAAATCCATTTACAGTTATTATTTTGAAATAGTCTTCATTTCTTCTTACCAAATTTGGCATCATGATGTGACAAGGGAGGTAGAATTCATCCCCTGTAATTAGTACGATGAAGACAAGTGTCATCATGTTTGGTATCCATCTTCAGACTAGATCAAGAAGCTGATGCAATGGACCATAGATAATGAGTTATTAATGACCTAGTGAGGACAGATGGGTACTATCACCTCCTTTTAGAGTAATATTTGCCAGTTTTCTCATGAAGATGTCTCAGATGAGCAGTTTGCCACTCTTGAGATGATGGGTAGGTGTACAAGATAGTTCAGCCCATCTGGGGGGCATTTCATGAACTTGTCATCAGTGACAAATGACATTTTTTGTTACAAACTTCTGAAGTCCTTGCTTCTGATTGGTTATCAGCAGATTTGTCATTGATTTTTGTAATTTGTCATTGAAAAAAGGCTTTGTGAATGGGTCCCCGATTCTTCCTCTTCACATCACCTTCAATACATAATGTAAACAGTGTATCTGTGATATCAAAATCTCTTTTCAGTTTTTAGATACACACACAATATTAAGAATACTGAATTAAGAGAAAAGAGCTAGACTGGATCTAAGTTGAATTTGCTGAACCAGTTACAAATGTACAATATCTCTATGATAAACCTTTCCAATCCAATCCAAATGATATTTGATATAGCGTCTTTTTCTTGCGGTAACAAAGCACTGAACACACCACTCCTATTCAAAATTAAATTAAAGTTTTTAGAATTAAATTAAGTTATTTTTTTGAGCTGACAAATATGGTATCGGCTCTTTGTCTTTTTTGTCTCAATTTGAAGAAAAAAAAAAATGGTAACATAGAAGGACAGCTTGAGTTATATCTACTTTATTTTCATGATAATATTAGCTTGAACTTGTGTGCTCTAGTTTGAAATGATAGTATTGAGAAGATATCTGGACAATTTAGTCAAGTTTGCTTTGGGAATTACACTATTATAGTTTATTTTGATTTTGATTTCCACACAATATTTTTTTTCTGTTTGAAGATGAGCTTGAAGGCAATATTGTTTTATCTGCCTTTGAGCATAAGCAAGGTGTATGCCTCTATCAGTATATATATATATATATATATATATATGCCTCTCCATGCTGATGGCATTTGGAAGCATTCAATACTGAAAGCAAGAGAAAGAGATGCATGGATGTAACTATACCTTGTAGGCATAGGTACAGGAGTGATACAGGAGTGATACGGGAGTGATGAGAGATAACAGATGGTACTGAAGGTCATTGGCATATCTGTCTTATCTCTCTCTTTCTCTCTCACTCACACACACACACACATACATACACACACTCACCCTATCTCTCTCACCCACTCACCCTCTCTATCTCTATATCTGTCTCTATCTATCTCTCTCTCTCTCTCTCTCTCTCCCCCATCCCCTCCCTATCTTTATATCTCTCTCACACACATCCTCTGTCCCCCTCTCCCTCAATCTTTCTGTCACCCACTTCTTTCCTCTCTCTCTCTCTCTCTCTCTCTCTCTCTCTCTCTCTCACACACACACTCCCACTCCCCTCTCTATCTCTCTCACACACACACCCACTTCCCCATCCATCTCTCTATATATCTCTCTCTTTTCTATGATTTTCTGAGAGCTTGACAGAAAATATCCAGTTTTTGTAGTAAAGACAGCATCGTTTACATAATTGTGTGTGACTTTTATTTATTTATGTCAAGTTATTTTTGAGTTAATATGTTAGTATCATATCATATATATATATATTATAAGCTATAAATCAAGTAAAATACATCTAGTTGAACTTAAATTATTGACCGTAATTGAATTGAGATTATATATGTCTCACAGCTTGAGTGACCTGAAATCATTTTGATGGTGGTCTAAGGTTATATCACAAATATATTTCAAGATTATTGCTTTGATAGGAAGTGATCTCTTCTTACAAAAGTGGTCTTTAGAAGGTCTCTGGTCTCTGAAGTCTTCAGTTAAAACTTAAACTAAAAGATAATATGATTACATGTTCAACAAGGAGACATATCAATTGTCCAGATGGTCGTTTGGAAACATAATATGTGGAAGATAGTGTACCGTATATAAAGCGGGACTGCACTACTTGTAGCTACTTGCGCCCTCTATACAGCCAACAATGCCTAAGCGGTACCTGTTGATCCCCATGATACCCTTTTTCTTATGTTAATTGAGAGCTGATTTGATGAGATAACCACGTGTCAGTGACCACGCAGGGAGGTCTAATCCCTCCTGGCCAAACCACTGCAGATAGGCTTTTAAAAGGTATAAAATATATAAAGTGCAGGTGCAGGAAGAATTGTAGTGCTCTCTGTGACACCTCTATAATTAATGAAAAACCTCAATGTTTGCTCTGATATATTCTCCAGATGTCTCTATAAATAATCCAGTCTACTTCTTTTTCTTATATTTTCCTATTTTCTGTTATTTAATTATATGTACATTAACGTTGTTGTTCTGTATTTATTTCAAGATATTAAGCTGGAGAGTACAAGTATAAACATTTGTTTTCACTACTTTATTCTGTGTGTGGTTTGTGCATGTGTATGTTCTATTTTGTGATGTTTGTTTTATGTCAATCAATTTTATCAGATTTTTTTATTTACAATGTCTGTTTGTTTTAAAAAAAGGAATTAAGGGCTAATTTTCTTTTCTTTTTAATTCAGGTCAAAACGTCCAGCTAGCTAGCTTCGTAGCTAGCTGCACAGGACAATAAAACACTCTCTTTGGTGTAAGGGTATTAACTGAAAGTTTGTATTTACAAGAATTATTTTCTTATTTTTGTTGCGTAGCATCTTCTAACACCAAGCCTGTAGTGCAAGACAGCCGGTATGATTACATGAATCAGCTCCCATCAGCTGATGTTGTAAGTTATTAATCCATTGCCTACTGGAACCGAGTGGTTCCTGTATTATGCCTATGGGAATACAGTAGTCAAAGGGTTAACCTGTTAACTCCTGAATTCTCTCATTCCCATAGCTTAAAGGTAATACAAAGTTTTGGTATGGGGTAATGAATTTGGTTCAAATGAACATACTGGAAGCATATGCAATCCTACAGTATTCAGTGATCGTTGTCGCGGTTAAAATCGAGTCTAAAGTGATGTAATTGTAAATAATAAACTCTTTATGTTGTATAGCGCCCTCTCAAGGTCAAGATTTAATTTAGCTGTAAAACAATGTTATTTGACTAAAATCGACCGATTTGATATAACCGTTTGGAATATATATATCCGATCTGCATATTCTGAGATTTTTATGGTCGCACCTACCATCGTCTGGCCATAGGCGCTATTTCAAATTTATCAAAATTTACCGGGAGCACTGGTAAATTTTTATATTCAATTATATTCAAATTTTCTCGAAAGCAGAAGTGTTTTAGGGGCTAAATTTTTTAGTGCTTATAATACATCCATAGGGGCATCGAAATATATCAAAATTGTAAAGAATCACTATCCAGCCAATTTTCTAAATTTACCAAAACTTTGTAATACCTTTAATACAGGGATCACCCGGTTCCAGTAGACAAAGGGTTAAATGTTGAATATCCTCCTTATTAATAGACATTGCCAATAGCAGTTTTCTTTAGATTGTTGAAAGTTTTTAATGTTGTATACTTGTGAATAAGTCTGTTCTTAAATGTTAGATATAACCTTGCTGATTTTAAAGTAAATTGCTGAGGATTGTTATTTTGTGCATGACCGCAATAGTTTGCCATCTTTTCTTACAATACTTGTTTTCTTTCATTTGGGAACACAAAGAAAATGTATACTGCTCTTTTTAATTATTTTATTTCTTGTAATGCTTCAGACTGATGTATTTTCCTGAGGGTTTGGGGGGGGGGGTTGATTTTGATTCAACTGTGCATGGGTTATTTGTCATTAATAAGTTAACTTTGGAATAATATTTTCTTCATCTCTTTGTGACACTTACAGAGGCAGATCAGTGAGAAGAAACCTCGTCAAGTCCGAGAACCAGACGCCTCCTACAACAAAAGCCTTCCTGAGTACCTTCCTATCAAGTCCCCATCCATCTCAGACGATCGTTTCGATGATTTTGATTTCTCACCGCCCGTCACTGTCACAGCAACCAAACAGGAGGTACTTCCCAAAGTTGAACGTACTCCCTCTCTAGAATACAAGGTGGGGATTTTGAAATATTTAGGCACGGGCATGGAACATGGACGATCCAGCTAGCACGGTCATGCAGTGGTGGTGGTGGTGGTGCTTTTCACTTCAAGCAAATTAAAATGATTGCATTCAGCCTGCCTAAAAACTATGAACAAGCAAGCTGAGAGAAAGAAAGGCATTTACTCAATCTAAAAGTTTACAAGATCTCCGTGTATGAGTTATCACCCTTCAGGGCAGGCACTCAGTAAATGATACGAGAGTGAAGCCTTTCTTTTCTCTTGTTTTGCGCCCCAAAAAACTTTTCTGTTTCTTTTAATTTTGCACGGCCCGGTGTGACGTTACAAATTATGAAATAAAGATAAAGAAATAATTAGCTTTTGAAGAAATTTCAACAATTTTGGAGGTTGAATACAATCTAGATATTACTATTCTTACTTAGATTTAGATTGATGTCGTTAGTTGTTTTGGAAAGATAGACTTTGATGTAGCAGTTCAGAGATAAATACAAACAGAAAGATAGAAGGAAAGAGAAAGACCAAGATAGAAATGTAGAGCTAGATTTGCATAGATAGAAACAAAATATTTTTAGATGAAATATATAAAGATGGGTAGAAGATCAACATCTAATTAAAGATATATGTAGATGTAGAGATAGATAAAGATGTTTAGGATAGAGAGTGAGCTCACCAAGCAGTAGATCATGGGAATTACAGCAGGCCCTAATTTTTAAAATCTAATATCTCAAGTATAGGCGACTCTTGTTGTAATGAGAGAATGAAATGTCCTCAGTACCAAAATCATCTGACCTATTACCCCTTTTACATTTGATACAGGTCACACATATCCCTCATTCATGATAATAATGGTTAACTAAACATCCAAAGATTTCAAATTTTTAGCATGTTTTGATGTGATTCCCCCTTTAACTCTTGCCGTGCCAAGCCATTTTGGTTTTCAAACAAAAACATTTGCAGTGTTTTTTTTTCTTTAAAAAAAAAAGTTTGTGGAAAATGAATTGATCTCATAGCCTTACTACATTCACAAGTAATCCAAAATAGTTGTTTATAAATCATTTACGGTTACTGACTTACTTTTTGAAGATCGAGTAACTGGGACTAATTGAAGCAGTTCTTGAGCATCTAATGCAGTAACATTTTTTTAAAGGGCTCTAGGATCTTATCACATTGTGAACATTGCTGTGTGAGCGACACTTAAGGATCATCTTAATCAGTAGGCAATAGGAATGTGTGATTAGGTAGAACAGGTGGATGAACTAAAAGATAGATCTATTATCAAGGTAGGTGATCTACATGGATGGAAGGGGTGTATAGAGTTCAGACAATTAGGGGTACATTTAAAGAAGTGTAGCAAGATAGTATATCACTGGAAAGAAAAGGACTTAGGAAGATCTGAGGTGGTGTTGTGATGGACTCATTGGTCTTTTTATTGGTCCTTATGGTCAGTTCCCTCAACATAATATGCAGATCTAATTGAGACTAGTTAGCAGAAAACTTAATTACACACATACCTCCTATGATAGAAGAAAGAAGCTCAACTTGCCTTCATGAGGCCTGTTTTCATCAGCTCGAGATTGCCAAATAACCCGCTATTTTAACTATCTTGATCGCATATTATCCAGCTAATTTGCATCTTCATCAGCCCGCAGGTGCAATTGGTGGGATATTTGGTCGAGATAATCATCCCAAGATATCTTGGGCTAGTTTGCAAAATATCCCGCTGTTTGTCCGATGCATCTTCAACAGCCCGAAGATTCCCACTATGCGCGAATGCTGAGCAAAATTTCTCAAGCTCAAGTTTGGATGTTGAGTTTTGAGCTGATGAAGACATACATGTACCTAGTGAGATCTAGACTCTGTGCTGTTGCTCTTGGAGATACAGCTATCATCTGTGTTATCCTTTTCCCATAGACACGACTAAAAATGGGAGATTGTTTCAGCAATGAAATGAAGTGGATATCAATTCAAAAAATATAATAACAAATTTTTAACACATGTTACTATAACTATAAGCTGCAAAATTGATTTTGCCTGTAATAATTTTTAGTAGCCCATCTCCCCAATAAATGGAAAGGAATATATATTTTGGGGTTTCATAGAGAAACAGTTGAACTCAGTGGGAAGAAGATTTATAATGAAAGATGATTATGATATAACAATTAGGAAATACTCTAGTACTGATCTACATGTGTAAGTTGAAAGTCAGTCAACCATTAAAAACATTTTACAAGCCAATTCTTCCACAGAGGTAAGGAAGAACTAGTAGGGGATCCCTTTAAGTTGTATTCATCATTGTCATGTCCATCAATTGATTACGATGAGCCAAGGGAGGATGAACAGTTTAGATGTGATGGATGAGCTGATGAGTGAAAACAGGTGGACCTACTAAACAAGGTCTGGTTGACCTAGACTACATCAGTGACATACCTGGGAAACTCATCTATACTGCAGTACATGTATTCTCATACATGAGTAGACTACCGGTATACATTCTGTGCTGTGCTGTGCTGTGTTGTGTTGTGTCATAGACAATTTGCATTCATTGCTGTTGCTGTGAAAAGATGCTGTAAAATTGATTCTGAAATTGCAGCTGTTATCCTGCCAGTTGGGAGTTATGTTAGGCTTACCTATGACAAGCAAAGAGATGATCCATGTACAGATAGAAGGAGTCAGTATTACCACCTAATTGAGGTCATTGTGTTAAAAGCTGATGCAAGTCAACATACCTCTATCTCTTTCATCCCCCCCCCCTTCCCCTCACCCCCACCCCAAAGAAAAATATATAATAAGTTGTAAAAAGAAATAGAATAGGATGTTTAAAAACTCAGTAATTAATGGCATAGTAAAGCTAGCTCACAGTTCAATTATAAAGGATACATGTACCTAGTGTAACTTTTTTTTAAAGTCGTTATACATCAGTGCTCCACACAAATAACTTTTCTCTGGGTCTAGAGTATTATATCAAGGGTCCTAGTCTTGTAAGGGGGCTGGGGGAGTCCATTGTTAATATTTATTAACAAAATGGGGGGGGGGGATACTTGTGTTTACCAGACCCCTATTATTGCCAGGCCCTCTTTGCATAACATTCAAGATTTCATATTGATTAAGGTGGGCAATTGTAAATAGGATATTGCTATGTTGGGTAGGCCTTAGACAAGCTCCCATACCAAGTGTTTAGAATGCTTTACATGCATCATGTATCTCTAAAGGATAAACAACTGAGATACTTGATCACCCCACGTACTGGTCATCTTAACATACGATCCCAAGTTATTCTCTTGTTATTGTTGACTGTGTATAGCGAGACCCTCTGGAAAATGAGCAAAAGGTCACCCTGATCACTGACCATTAGGTTAGTATTGGACCTAAAAGGTCACCCTGATCACTGACCATTAGGATAGTATTGGCACTGAAAGGTCATGCCATTTGGTTTGGATTGCAGGGGAAGGGCAGGTGAAAATGCTATATGTTGAGATCCAGGGCCCGTTACCATTGATGGTAACGTTGCCATTAATGGTAACTACCATGGTAAATAACAGGGCTCAACAGCCAATCAAAATCAAGGTTTCCATGGAAGTTACCATTGATGGCAAGTTTTGTGCAACGGGCCCAGAAGCTGTCGTTTGTCTATCCATGCTATATCACGTTCTTTCACTTTCTCAATTTCAGCTGACGAGGGCCAGTGCCATAGCCGTATACCCCTTCACAGCACAAAGCAAAAAGTAAGTTTTCTAAATTCCTTCGATTGAAACTTTCTTGAGATTTACATATTTTCTGCTGAGAGCCAGAATGTCTCTCACCTGATGAAAGCAGAAATTCCATTTTTGAAAGCACATTGCCTCGCACAGTACTCATATAGTATGTGTATGTGCATATTAGCAATAGACCATTTCGTATTTAGCTTTGGTACAAATAACCCCCTGAATATCCACAGATCTTTAACACATACAGACGTCCCACTTTGTGCATTTTAGAACAAACAGTGCCAAAGTGATGGAGGTGCTTTGTGAATCACTCTTGCTAGCGCTCTTGACAAGAATACTTCCACCTGTGTATTATAGAATGTGCCGTCGGTACATAAATGAATCATGATTTCATAACTTTCATGAACATGTATCCAGTAATTGTCTCAGTGGGTTTTACAAGTTTTGTCCAAATGACCTTTATATGCTTATGCACGGGGTATATCTATAGTTGAACTGGCTTATTGACTTCAATGAATGGTGTAATAAGAATCACTGTGTAAAGTGCATTGAAACCCCCCCCCCCCCCCACTCAATGTAATTTAGGGTATGCATATGCTCGTTCCCTCTTTTTGAAAGCACCCCCTATCTGAGGACTGCCAATATTTCCAAACCCCCCTTTCGCGGGCATTTCGGGGGCTTTTCCTGCCTTGGAGACCCCCCTAAATCAGGAAAAATGCTCAATGTACCCCCCTAAATTCGGAATAATTTCTCAGGAGTCCAAAGAGATGAGAGAAAAAAAGAAAACACCCCCTTTTTAAAGAAATCTCCGGGTGAAAAGTCAAATACACCCCTTTTTTTTACAATTCTCGGGCCGGACTTTGTCGCACGAAAAGTACCCCTTTACCGGACATTTTGGCAACACGCATGCGGTCATTCCGACCTCTGAGTGGGGGGGCCGGGATTGAAACGCACACAATACACATGTGACTGTTATTATGATAATGATGCTCTGAATGATAGTATGGATCTTCATGAAAGTTTGCGATTTGATGATGACGATGATGATATGTCAGTGAAAGATGATGATGATGATGATGATGATGATGATGGTGGTGATGGTGATGGTGATGGTGGTGGTGGTGATGGTGATGGTGATGGTGATGATGATGATGATGATGATGATGATGATGATGATATGTCAGTGAAAATGTATGACAATGTTTCTGTCTGTTGTTATAGAGAGCTGAGTTTCAAGAAGGGTGATACCATTTACCTGACGAGGGAGATAGATAAGAACTGGGTGGAGGGAGAGCATCACGGCAATAAAGGCATCTTCCCAAGGACATATGTAGAGGTAAGATAGTGACAGAATTATATCTAAATGAATTTCATTCACATGTACTAGAAGGACTCATATTCAGATACAAAGAATTCTTTTCATCAAGTTGTGTTTCATTGTATGCAATTCACAAAAACAGAAAGACAAAAAAGATCAGAAAGAGAGTAATATAATGAAATGTACTGGTATACAAATTGATAAGCAAAATGACTCCATCAAAATTAAAAGGATGACGCAAAAAGAATATTCTTTAAAGATATAAGAAGACAGGAAATAGTTCTGAATTGAAGGAATGAAAGTATGAAAGATAAACAACAAAGAATATAGGATTGAACATTACATAAGATATTAAGGATGAAAAGATAAGTATATTTTAGGAGCAGACAACTCATAAGTAAAGCCAGAGTGACACAGAAAAGATAAAAGGAAACATGGACAAGTATTGAAAGAAGTGGTGTATAAAAACAATGAAATAGACAAAGAACAGCATATACAGTAGGCTTGCGGATGCACCATGTGACAGAGAGGGAGGATTGAGGTCGGTAATCAGTCCTGAAAAGGACTGTTGGTGTAGTCTTGAAAAAGACTGTTGGTTTTCTTTCTTGGCTTATACATGGTAGTTCTAAGGAGAACTATAGCGTTTGGAGAGGATGGGTGGCGGGAGGTGCTCGACTTTTCCAACAGGTTGACTATCTGTCGTCAGGAGTGAAAGAACAGCATGTCGGAAATGGAGAGGAGACACCTCATCTAACAAGAAATAATTTGGTTGTTTGATGTATTAGATTGTAACCAGTATTGAAGAAGCAAGGAATCTGCAAGTCAACGCACCAAGCGCAGAAGGAAAAGGCAGAGCTAAGTACAGATTCAAAGGAGAAACAGCCAATGAGCTTTCAGTCAATAAGGTGAGAATAAAAAATATGGTTACTATGGCAACAGATTAGAAAGTATATTGATATGTAGTTTAAAGTGATCGTCCAACCCATCCTGTAATTTCTTTCCTAAATGTAAATATACATTAAAATTTGAAATATCAAGTCGTAGATTATATATATGCGACTATGCTGGGATAAGCAAGAATTCAGCATATAACAAAGTGATATTATATATTTATTGATTGCTACTGTCCATCTCACTCTTTCTCTCTGTCTTGTATTTTTAGGGTGAGATTGTGGATCTGGTGAGGAAGATAGATAATAACTGGTGGGAGGTTCGTCATGGCAACAAGGCTGGCATTGTACCGGTGGCTTATCTGGATGTACTAAGAGAACCACAGCAAGGTATGCTGATCATATATTCCATTTTCTCTCGAAATAATGAATCAACTTGTAGGACTCGCCTGGAGTTCTATGTAATGTTAAACTAAAACAACTATCTCTCATTGGTAAATAATGGTCAAAGTTGGTCAACATTCTGGAAACGGCCTTCATATATCCAGCTGCAACAATCAATGTAATGAATGATTGTAATCTTTAAATCTTTCTTTGCCTACTTATCTATCTGAAAAAAAAGTTTAAACAAATATTCTTCCCTCATTTCTTTTTTAGATTTCCTGGGTATATGATTGCAAAATGTGATCTAAGAGTGTAGTTCAAGTTCTGATGAGATGTAGCATTCTCAATTCTGTGGTTGATTCCTAGTATTGATTGTTTCATTTCTGTTTTTGTCTATGGGCCTTCATGGCCAATCAAGGGGGATGTTGCATACATGTAGCTTGAATCCCAACCATATAGAGTTCAATCATCAGCATAAGTCATGTGACAGGTCATATGACCTTGGTCACATGACCATTGTTTACCAACATACCTGCCATTTTATACCAGGGCATGATGCATGCATCCTTTTTTGATCACACCCATTCCAGAATACTGACATTCAAGGTCAATGCACACCAGAATAGAGTACAGCATTGATGGTATGCATAGGAACAGGGTTGCATTTAGTCTGTTACTGTGTTCATCAACAATTTTGCTGTGGAATATTGACTTCATATACATTGTACATGTAGTAACATTAATAATAGTTTGTCATTGTGTCATTTATTCATTTGTTCAGCTATCTAATAAAGACAAATGAAAGTAATCTTAATATTAAGTGCCAGACTAGGCCCGTACCTCAAAAAACATGTAAATGTATAAATTCGTCGCTGTTTTCACGAAGTGACGGTAGTGAACAAAAATTGCATTCACTTTGCGTTACGATTTTCCTCACTACCGTCACTTCGTGAAAACAAGGACAAATTGTTGCCTTGTAAATAGGCATGAGATACATATACCAGTTAACTATAAATAAAGTGGACATCAAGCTTTGCTTCTTTCTTTTTTCTTTTGCTCTTTAATAATTAATTATCCATGCTACAGGTATGTATAAAGTTGAGAATGTTAAAATAATAGCAGTGATAATTTAAAATTGTTCTTCTAATCAGGGTTGTCATCACCCCAGCCAAAGTCTCCTGCCAGCTCTGGTGGTGGGCGTGGCCCTCTGAGCCCCAACCAGGCACCCCGGTCTCCCTCCATCCAGGCACACCGGTCCCCCTCAACCCAGGCACCCCGATCCCCCTCCACCCAGGCACCCCGATCCCCTTCAGCACCGGCAGATAATCTCTACCAACCCAGTAGTCCTTACCAGTCGGATACGCCTACACTTGGTAGACAGCAACCCTCCCACCAGAACAGGGCGGGGCAAGGATCGAGGAGTGGTGGTGGTGGTGGTGGTCAGAGGGGGATGCAACCAACAGGTGGCAGACCTGCTCAGGTGGGTATAATCTACACATCTTACCTGGTTGATACATCAAGGGGTCATTGACACAAAGACTTAACACCATTTTGGCCATTTTGAGAAAAAGTGGTTTATGTGTCACTGAGCATTTGGGCCTTAAGGAGTTACGTCTATGTTTCACTAGCCATTGACTTCAATAGGGTGTTGGGTGGAGTTAAGTCTTTGTGTTGTCTGAAAAGCTTACATTTTTCTGAACATTTTGATATCAAATACTCATTTTGGCAAAATATGGAGTTACGTCTTTGTGTCACTGAACCCTCAACATGTACTTGCTACCTACTGGAGGTAGAATCTAGGAGTGGTTTCAATTCCAATCTACCAGTCTACCAGTGATCTGGATTTGCACAATTTCATGCCACAGAGCAAACAAAAAAAGTTGCAAATCCCCAATTTTTTGCTGTAAAAATTGCTGCTGTCAATAGTTCACAAAAGTTTCTGGTTTTGCAGTATTCCATTTCACCTCTCATGTATAGTACCTGTAGTATCTCTAACAATGGAATCTCCCTGCCAACCATTATATATTCATGGATCTTGAAGCCCCACTGCACTACTTATAGCTACTTGCGCCCTCTATATAGCAAACAATGCCTAATCAGTGACCATTAGTCCACCATGATCCTCTTTTTCTTATGTTAAGTGAGAGCTGATTTTATGAGATAACCACATATCAAGTGACCTGGGCTTTAACTCTTTTGTAGAAATTTAACTAGTAAATAATTGAACTTTGCTTTTTCAATTCTAGAAGCAAATTATTTGATCGCTGTAATACTTTTGGACTAGATAATCACACATAGTCAATTCACACCTAACATTGCAAATCTGATTTCAATAATAGATTATTTCCAATAACTTATATTTTTATTTTTTTAAAGACATTGGGATATCCAACCAAGCCGCCCTAAATGTCCATGCATTGTTTGATAATTTGAGGTGATTTTTTTTCTCTCTGGAACCATTTCTATTTATTTGTTAATACTCATCTTTTATTATCCCTTTAGAATGCTGGCTTCCATCAAAAACGTCCCGATGGTGAAAGGTACGTATATGTTTCCATGCCAACCATTGAGTTCTATTACATTTTTGCCAATTTTACTCAATAATGGTGTCAATAATACAATCTGATATTTGTATAGCACTCATATCCACCATGCAAGGTACTCAAAGTGCTCCATTATTACTCCGGCTCCAGCCAAGTTTGATCAACATTCATGTAGAGTCAGTTGGTCTCGCTGTCTGATTTCTGATTTGGATTATTTCTAGGGTTAGGGTTATGGTTATGTATAGTGTTCAGTCATAGAGTTACAGGCCCGAATCCACTAAGAAGGTTTGTAGACAAACCTAGGAGTTTCAGACCAAGGTTTGTCTGAACCTTGGTCTGAAACGTATCTAAACGCGTCACATGACGCCGCACATAACCCTAGGTTTGTCGACAAACCTCCTTTGTGAATTCGGGCCAAAGTGTTCAGCATTGTGTTTCCTCAGAAAAAAAAGGATATTATAAAGCCATTTTTGACAACTGTACATGAAGCTTCACTCCTAGAAACCAAACTAACTTACTATCATGTACTAGTTTTACATGTATATTGTGGTAAAGGATAGGCATTCCCTTTGTGAAAGATATAGCAAAAATTCGCAGAAAAAGTTATACCCTTAAATACACCAACACAGATATGATAACAGGGTAATATGTTGTAGGTAGACAATATATGTTAATTCTACATAGCCCGACTTCTCATGGACTGTTTTGTTTTGTTTAAACTTCGCTGTTTGACTTAACATTTACTTTTAGGATTGTTTGGCAGATAGTACATATATATTCATAAATTTAGAAATAACTCTTGAGTGATGCCCAAACTTAAAATGTACCAATCACCTGATATAGTATAGCTAGAATGTATAAAATCAATGCTGTCAAACTGAACCTGGCATTCTATAGATTAAAGGTAATGCAAAGTTTTGGGAAATTTAGAAAATTGGATAGATAGTAATTCTTTAGAATTTTGATATATTTGGATGCCCCTGTGGATGTATTATAAGCACTACTTAATTTAGCCCCCTCAAACACTTCTGCTTTTGAGAAATTGAATAATCAAAATTTACTGGTGCTCTCGGTAAATTCCAAATATTTCAAATAGCGCCTTAGACCATTCCATGGTAGCTGCGACAATGAAAATCTCGGAATATGCCGTTCTGATATCAAACTGGAATAGAAAATTGGTTGATTGTAGTCAAGAAACATTGTTTTAAAGCTATAGTAATATCAGGCTCGAGAGCGAGCTATACAACATAAAGAGTTTATTATTTACAGTTTCATAACTTTAGACTCAATTTCAACCGCGACAACGATCACTGAATATTGTAGGATTGCATATGCTTCCAATATGTTCATTTGAACCAAATTCATGACCCCACACCAAAACTTTGTATTACCTTTAAGGTATAAGAAAAAATAAAGATTAATATTAAGCCCAGTGTATGGAACCCAAGTCCAAATTGGGTCCAGTATTCTTTGCAAGCATGTCTGCGTGCATCAACTAGTCTACTCTGCTCAACAAGTCATGCTTATGTATTCTGTCATGTCTCTTTATAGAAGTCAATTTGAAGCTCCTATTTGATGATAATTAATAGTTTGTTCTTGTAGATCTTATGCAGGCCCTCTCAAAGCACTTTACATATATATATTATTACCCTGGTCATTAGATTCAGGCTTACCCGCACACAACGTATGCACACTTTCCACTCCCTAGGGAGCATTCCAGCCAGGCGTCATTTTTCCAAGCACACACTTGCTCGTCTAATGAATACAGTACAGCGACATGGTACTCCTTGCATCAAGAGCAACACATCTTTGGGAGATTTTAGATTACCTTTGGATTATCTTCAAAGATTAAACTATTATTATCATTATCGTATTCATTATTGTCGTTGTTGTTTATTATTAATGTCATTATCATAATGATTGCATTGTAGATTCCGTGCAGTGTACAGCTACCAGCCTAGCAACGATGATGAGCTAGAGATCATGGAAGGAGAAACGGTGGTTGTCATGGAGAAATGTGATGATGGTTGGTATGTGGGATTCTCAGAAGCAACAGGACGATTCGGTACCTTCCCTGGGAACTACGTGCAGAGACTATGTAAGTCATAATCATTGTTTTCCAATGAAATCGCTCAGCTCAGTATAAATGTATTGTGTTTTTAAGACCAGGGGGTACTTCATAAAGCTGTGCTTTAAGTTACACATGACTTTACGAATGACTTAAATATCAAGAGCAAAATGAGATTCTCAAATCCTTTTAATTGCATAAGCTAAAGTTGAAATATGCAGATGTAGATCAACCTTATCAGTATTAACAAAATATTTTAATGCAAAGTGTATTATTGGCTACAATTTAATTGAGATTATGGGAAATACAGTCACACTTTGTTATAATGTCAGCAAAAACTTTGGGCATCCAATTTTGCTCTTCATATTCATATCATTTGTAAAGTCATTCCTAACTTTACGCCCCAGAAGGGCCGTCAATTGACACAGGTTGAACACCATTCAGCTTTCGACGGGCAATATGTGTGTGTATTTTTTTTGGGGGGGGGGGGGGGCAGAAATCAATGGTTCATTCCACATAGTCTTCTAATTTGTTCAGGTTTAAAATACAGGGGATATGGGCATGATGATGATGATGATGATGATGATGATGATGACGATGATGATGACGATGATGATGAGGATGAGGATGATGACGATGATGATGATGATGATGATGATGATGATGGTGGTGGTGATGGTAAAGATGATGGTGATTTTGATGGTGATGGTGATGATGATGATGATGGTGATGATAATGATGATAATGATGATGATGAAGATGTTGGTTTCTTTCCATGGATGTATATGAGGATGTTCGTAGTAATAGCGATATACTTCTTAATTGCTTGCAGCGAGGAGCCATTGCGGTCCTTCATCTCAGTGATTGATGTAGCAACCATGATGATAACTTTCAGTCTTTTCAAATGGCTCATTGAGTGTATGTTGTACATTGAGTGTATGTTGCACTCTCGTGTGAACTCAAACTATAAATCATGGGAAAAAGCTTCAGGAATTGGGTCTATTAGATCCCTATTATTCAGAGGGGATGAATGAATAGATCATCCCCCTGAACAATAGGTATTATCTAGACCATGATATTTAGGACTATAGATGATCATCATTTATTGCCTAGTAACCTTGGTACTAGTCCACAGTTGAGCTGGTGTAAAGAATGACTATTGATCAATGAATCACAATTAATGATGGTCGACGTGTGCCAGATGTCTGTGAAGCTTACACAATGTCGCTTCATACTTGTGTTGCGTGCCTTACCCACATCAAAGAAACATTTCACCCATTAAATCTCTTCTACAGCTGTGTCTGAAATTAGTTTATATTCTTGAAAATCCCTCAACCAAGCACATTGAATCGTACGTATTTTGTAGCACTTAAAATAGGTGACGTGTAACACATAAGCAATTACATATAAGAAAGAAAGTCATGACTTTTTAATGAGGGGAGGAGGGGGGGGGGTAGCAAACTGATAATATCATGTGAACACTGTGATAGGATGTGTACAAACATTTTGATTGTTACCCTGACAACTAGATCCTAGATGATTTCCGCTTTAAATTCATTCCCCCATAGTGGGGGCGGGATTTGGAGAGAGAGGGGGCAGAGGGACAGCTAGAAAGGGGAAGAGAGAGGGGGGGAAGAGAGACAAAAAAAGAGGTAGAGAGAGAAAAAAATAGAGAGGCAGAGAGAGGAGGAAGGAGGAGAGGTAGTACAAATCAGTGGATCAAGCTAAGGGGTTTAGGGGGTTTAAACCTCCCTCCCCCCCCCCCCCCCGAAAAAAAAGTAACCCCCCTCAAAAAAAAAATATATATTGGTCAGCACTTATTTCAAATTTTGGCCCCCCCTCCCCCCTTCTTGGAAAATCCTGGATCTGCCAGTGGGTCAACCCCCACCCTCACTCCCCCCTCACCCCCTCACCCCCCCCCCCCCCTTATAGCAAAAAACTAGATCTGCCCCTGCAAGGGCATAAACACAGATAGACGTGAGGGGCTGGTGACTCTGTCTCACCAGCTTCTGTCTCAGGAAGCTTGAACAAAAATCATGTCACATTATTGAATTAAGGCCTTTGTTGTTTTAAAGGCCCACTGCACTACTTGTAGCTACTCGCGCCCTCTATATAACAAACAATGCCTAATCGGTGACCATTGGTCCCCCATGATCCTCTTTGTCTTACGTTAACTGAGAGCTGAGTTGATGAGATAACCACCTGTCCAGTGACCTTGCAGAGCGGTCTAATCCCTCCCATAAACTAGTACAGATAAGCTTTAAAGTTGCTCAAGCGTGGGTATATAGAGGGCAGCACACGGACGTTCGCACAGGAGCGTAATATCCATTAGCTCAGTGTTATGTAGTGATAGCCAAGTTGTCTACTTCATGAACGACTATATACCCACACATGAACATCTTTAATAGGGTTTTGCTTGGCTGGACCCCACGCAGAAGCAGACCCTGATTTTTAAAAGTTCGCTCTATGTGGAGAACGTTTGCAAAATTAAGAAACACGTGCTGCAATCCAATCATAAAAGATTTGCATGGCTAAACTCCATGTACATCATCAGTAGCGTAGATCCTTACTTGATTAATACCTATTGTTCAGGGGAGCTAGTGATCTTTTCACTGATGTACATGGAGGTAGGGACATTACAGCATACATGAATTCAGAAAGATGAGTGCATGTGCACATTGCTCTTACAATGAAAATCAAATTTGAGCGTCGTTAGCTGCAAACAATGACCCTTTTGTTCAATCTTTGATTTTCTAAGAAAACTAGTTTCATTAAACTGATGAATAGATTTAAATGTGATACTTGTCTGATTCAAACTTAAATGATAATCATGAAAGTGTTCCGTAGCATGACAATAGCAGTACGGTAATAATAATGTATACTTTGCCCTGGCTCACCAACTTTTTTTTGCTTGCTTGCTTGTCAGTAATTTTAGGGTGTTACAATTAACCTCATGCCCCAAAATGTAATGACCTTCTAGGGGAATATGATATCTCCTCCTTCTCCTTTTCAGAATCATGGAACATTCCCTTTACAAGACCACTTTATTATTTTCATACATTTCTTTAAAACAAGATTATCGTATGATCATGGATCTTCTACTGTAGATGAGCATACATCATCCATGCTTGATATTTTATTTCTTTTTAGATATACAATCCCTGGACCACATCTTTGTAAGGCTCGTTTACACCCCTATTCATTCAAGGGACCCGTTTTACGAAGCCTTTTTTCAATGACATATCTGCTGATAACCAATCAGAAGCAAGGATTTCACTAGCTTATAACAAAAACTGTCATTTGTCACTCATGACAAGTTTTGTGAAATGGGGCCCAGATATATACATTCCTACTAATTTGAACAGCGTTTACTCATTTCATTTGTTTTAATATTTTATATTTTTATGATCAAAGGTTTTCTTTCATTGATAGTCCATGAACTGTTTGTGACCTCATTCATAGTCTTTTCTGTGTAATTGTGATGATTTATTTCCTACATATGACCACAATACACAATGACATTATGATGAATGTAGTGTGAAGTCGTTCCTACATACATGTAACATATGAATATTATTTATAACATGAAAGTGCATTGCAAGTGTTGAGAGTGAGAGAGAGAGAGAATGAGAGAGAGAGAGAGAGAGAGAGAGGATGAGAGAAAGAGAGAGAGTGTGTGCGTGTGTGTGTGTGAGAGAGAGAGAGAGAGAGAGTGTGTGTGTGTGTGTGTGTGTGTGAGAGAGAGAGAGAGGGGGAGTGAATTAGAGTGAAAGAGAGAGAGAAAGAGAGAGGTTGAAAAATTGAATAAATGAAATGAATATAGACACCGACCTCATCTTATTAGTGAAACCATTCATCTGTTAACCAGTATGATGTACTATGGAATATTATTTCTTCTCATTACCATATAAGATTGATGAGTGGTATTGCGGTCATGTATATGGAAATGGGCAAAAAGGGCTAATCGGCTTAACAAAACTGACCAAACATTTCACTGAACGTTTCTGTTAACCAAAATGGGTATGAATGAAATAATTAATTGCATTTGTGAAATGTGTCGGTGGAAGGTCAAGAGGGGGGAAGAGATGAGGTTTTTCAGAATTAAATGCTAATTGTGAGATGATGAATTATTAATGAATGCAGGTGTGTTATAGCATGCTTGTGTGCTGGATTTTTGTAATTATTTATTTATTTATATTTAGTTTTCAGGGGAGGAGAAATCATATATATTAGCTGGGTAGTCAATTCAATTTCAAGAGTCTCAACACTTTTTTGGGGCGATTAAAATAGTACAATGTTATGACAAAGCATTTATTCTTTATCTTCTCTTCCCTCATGTCTGCTATTCTCCCTTTTCTTTTTTCTGAGCCCATAGGGACATAAATTTTATTTTTGTGATATGCACTATATAAGAATGGCTTATTATTATTATTATTATTCAATATTGCCATTGACTACCATGCTTCAGAGAGCAATGAACTTCCAAGTGGCAGGCTCAAAACCTTATGGCAGAACTCACAAGACCTGGGGAGTGTTTCACAAAGATTAAGATCAACTTTAAGTTGGACTTAACTATGGCAGGCCGTTTATGCCACTGTTTACTCTCACCCTTTACTGGCATTGGTCTCTCAAGGGACGTACAAATCATAGTCACAAATCTAAAGAATTTACATTTTTTAATAGTTCGTTATTGAAGGAAAAAATATTATCTAAAGATCATAATTGAGATACCAATGGTGAGAGCAACCAGTGGCATGAATGGCCTGCCATAGTTAAGTCCAGCTTAAAGTTGATCTTAGTCTTTGTGAACACCCCCGTAAGGTTTGGAGAAAACCCAGCAGTATAAATTATGATTATGATTGACTATCATACGTCATTTAAGCATATTGTCTAATATATGTTTTTTCTTCTCTCTCCCTCTCGCTCTCTCTCTCCCTCTTGCTCTCTCTCTCCCTGTATCTTTTAGAACATGTCACAAAGAAAGAGCTCAACATCCTAGCAATCCTGAGACAAACAAGATGATGAAACAAGATTACAAGATGAATTTTGACAAGATGGAAGCCTTACCAACCACTGTAAAAGTATCATCATTGGATTGGTAGTCCATCATTATTTATTCATCGAGGCACATGGGCACCTTTCCAGTATCTAGATTGAAACTACATGATTGGGCAGATGAGACAAGAAATGAAACAAGTATTAACCCTTTGCTTGTGGGAACCTGGTGGTCCCTGTGTTAAGCCTATGGGACCTGTAAAATTCAGTAGTCAACGGCTTAAGCCATGACTCAACTACACTGGTTGTCTGATTCTTACATGTATGTACCATGCATGCATTGTTCCATACACACCACTCTGCTGTCCATACTGTGTGTATTGTCATGCCGTGTTTTAATCTACAGATAGATGAGACAAAAAATGAAACAAGTATTAAGCCATGACTCAACTACACTGTTTGTCTGATTCTTACATGTATGTACCATGCATGCATGCATTGTTCCATACACACCACTATGCTGTCCATACTGTGTGTATTGTCATGCCGTGTTTTAATCTACAGATAGATGAGACAAAAAATGAAACAAGTATTAAGCCATGACTCAACTACACTGTTTGTCTGATTCTTACATGTATGTACCATGCATGCATGCATTGTTCCATACACACCACTATGCTGTCCATACTGTGTGTATTGTCATGCCGTGTTTTAATCTACAGATAGATGAGACAAGAAATGAAACATGACTCGACTACACTGTTTGTCTGATTCTTACATGTATGTACCATGCATGCATTGTTCCATACACACCACTATGCTGTCCATACTGTGTGTATTTTCATGCCATGTTTTAATCTACAGATAGATGAGACAAGAAATGAAACATGACTCGACTACACTGTTTGTCTGATTCTTACATGTATGTACCATGCCTTCATACACCACTATGCTGTCCATACTGTGTGTATTGTCATGCTGTGTTTTAATCTATGGATGGATAGGTTAACTGAAAATGTACAATGTACATTTAGGTCCCATTTCATTAAACTTATTGTCAATACCAAGTTGCAACTCCTGTTATAAGCTACTGCAATTGTTGCATTTAATAGGCTGTGAGCAAAATTTGTTACAGGAATGTGATACTTGTTATTGATAAAAAGTTGAATAAATTAGGGCCCTATTGGACATGGGTGTTAAGTTATCAGACAATAATTTCATGAATAGATTCACATTGATATTTTGATCAATCATCGATTGGATTTATATTTTGTACAATTATGTACAGATTTTATTCTCAGCTTGTGGCATGTGTTTCTTTCAATGATTATTCTTAGATCACTTGCAATGAATTTCAAGATAAAAACTACACCAGGAAGGTGCATATTGTCTTTCTTATTATGCAGACATTAAAAACAGAGTTTGATGTATGCTGTAAAATGGAACATGGAACTTAAAAGATAAGGGGATTGAAGCAAAAAACTTGTAAGTTTTCTCAAAACAACCATAAATGTTAATGTGGTATGAAGGGTTAACTAATGGTGATCTAGGGATGGTTTCAAAGATACTAAGTGGATGAAAATTGATATAACATGGAATTAACTCTGAAATGTTTGATAAAATGGATGCTAAACTAGTAAAAGTACTAGGTACGTCTTGAAAAGAATGGCAGATAATGTGGACGGTGGTGTTAAGAACTTTTTTTACAAGAATTTTCAAATAATATAAAAAGAACATTGAATAAAAAGAGAAAAACTATTTTTTTTTGTGAACTGCATGATTGTGAAATATACAAGGGTGAGCATTTTATCTCATTTCTAAAGCTTTGTAATCTTAGAATCTTGTGTTTTTAGAAATCTCATAGCTTTAATGTGTGAACGATATTTTACAGAATAAGTTATATAATTATTTAGATGTTCTTCTTCTGTATATTGTATATTTATTTCAGAAGTTGATTTGTAACAAATAGCATGTATCAGGATGTAATGATCACAACATTTGCATCAGACACTCAATATGCTATTATTCTAGAATATTATTTCTTCTTTTTCTCATTTTTTATTTACTTTATTGTGCATGTTATATATATAAAGCAGTCAGATTCATATGTTTATATTTCATCCAGTGTAAGTTTGGTCTGTGTTGCTCTGTTATGTCAGGTAACTTCTTATTGTCCCTTGAATACTACACTACCTGTGTGGAGTTTAAAAATGTTCTATTTTATTGAGTTAACTGTTACATGGCATTCTGGATTCATTATTCCCAAGTTTGTAATTCAATGGAGAGAAAAAATAGCCAAAGGTGATAAAAAGGCAGTAGAAAAGACCACAGATGTAGAATTAAAGATTTGAGGAAGATATAGTCAGAGAGTAGATTATACGAGTGTACATTTGTACATTTGATTCCAAAATATACATTAAAATATAAGCATCTGAAACACTCTGTTATATTTTTTTCTCTTTCATTAAGATTACAAGATTGATCCCATAAAATTGCGAAAGATAAGGTTCACAAATTCATAAAACCAAAACCTATAGTGTATGTGCCTACGTGGTACTTTCTTCATAAGCCTTGTGATGTTGATTCACAGTATATAGTCAGTACTGTTTTAGTTTAATTCAGTAGTACCATACTTATCATAGTCTTGTAGTTCTATCTAAAAAAGAAAAAAATATTTTGATAGCTCATGTTGTTAAAAAATATACTTTTTACTTGAATCCCTATTCAGGTCCACAACATTCTAGTGAAACTCATGAACAAGAAAGGTACTCCTTTCCTTAATATTTTTAATTTTTTAATTTTAAATATTAGCACTGCCAATATTTAATGATTGTGATTTAATTCTTGGGTTATAATCATGAACATAGATATTTTGGAATTTGAACCTTCTAAATCATGTAAAGTTTATATCAAAATCAAATCACTGCAGAAAATGTTTGCAATTAAAATAACATCATTTTAAACTATGCAATGAGGTATCATTAAATTGCCATTTAAGAATAAAGTATTAATTCTTGATTTAGATTAGTAATAAATTATGTGTGTCTACAACCCCCCATGACGATTATCAATTGGACTGCATGTTTTTCTGTTTTCTACGCATGTCTTGATGATGTATTAAATTGTTCTTGGAATCCGTCAGGCATAATGGTGATTGGTTTGTTACTCAGCTCACTGCAGCAATGGAAGCATGAAGAAATAATCAGGATCTTGTCTTCATTCTCTGCTTTAAAATCAAAACTACTTGATCGCTAAAACTGTTCATGCTATATGATTACCTGCTGATATCAAACATAGTCTATGAAGACATTATTTTGTTCAAAATCAAATTGGAATAATTGACTTTTTATTGAAAATGACTTTACAGAGTTGAAGGCTCTAGGTTTTTGCAATTTTACCATCGTCTTTCTATGAAATTAAATTGTAAGTAATGCCCTGTTGTAAAAGAATTCTTTAAACATCTGTAGGTGCACATGTATTACCTTAGTATTTTGGAAAATCATACAGTCGGTGTAGGTTACTAAGGAGCTGTGTTACCATTGCTATTGATTTGTGATGTACAACCCCTTTCTGCGTATCGAGATGAAAGATGAAAGAAATTGTATAAACTTATATTAAATGCTTTTTGGGTGCATTATTTCTGTATCATTTGACTGGACATTATCCAGTAAAGAAGGGCTGTATACCTATGAAAGTGGGGCTATGGGAATGCACCTTTTCTGCTAAGCAGTAAACAAATGGTTTGTGAATGGAAATCTGATTGTGTAGACAAGCATTACTGGTATATAGTTATACTGCTATGCTGTGAGAAGAGGCTGTCTAACTACAATACAAAGAAGATCGGCAATGTGTATGTGCTCCTGTTAATGAAACCAGTAAACCATGTTGTGAGGGATTCCACATCCATGTTTTGTAGAGGCCCATCCTCACTGCCGTTTACATGTACTATGCCTGCAGTCACAGTAGTGTGAATATATTTTGAGCACCCCGGCCTCGATACTCTGTATAGATGTGTGTTGTCTCCATATTTAATTGTACTCTATTGTGATGTGATCAAAATTTAATTTATTCAAAAACAATGTACTAGTATGTCTATATGAGTGACTGCCTACAATGTACTAGTATGTCTATGTGAGTGACTGCCTACAATGTACTGGTATGTTTATGTGAGTGACTGCCTTGTAATTTCATAAAATTGTTAGAGAGAATGAGAGCAAGATGTTTTGCTTGAATGTTTTTAGAGTACTATGTATTATATTTCATATATAGAGTTTTATCATAGAGGAAGAAAATATGAAAGAAATGAGATTCAGTCATAGATTTACTTTGCAACCAGTAGTTAGTCACTATTTTTAATTTTTTGCTTTTTACATAAAGATTTGTCTGCATATTGCATGATGGTACATGTACAATATCTGTGAGTGTATTTTTCTTGCAAAAAAATGAACGATATTTATAGAATGTGTCTTTTAATGTTACCAATGTACTGATCCCCTCATTGCATGGTGTTTTTGATTAACCAAAATTTGCATAAAAATATATAAAAAAGAAAAGTGAAATATATATTTTGATGAAACTATTACTGGAAGATGTTTGCTAATTCAAGATATTCTTAAGTGCCTTTGTGGGAGATCATTCTGATGTGACAGATAGTGTTATAGGGTAATTATAAATATCAACTATATGTATTTTTGGATATCCATTTCTCAAATCTACTACTTTCACCCAGATCATTTGCTCTTTTCCAAGCAGTCACTCATTCAGAAATATTTGGAGGGCTATTAAGATGAAATAATAAAGCTTTTTAACATTACCCCATGCTTTTGAGATAAATAAATGTAAAGAAAGCTAGGCATCGCTAATAGGACTGCCTTTTTTCTCTCAATGATTTTATATTTATACTTAGGAAAATAAAGACCCCCATCAGAAACAATATCCTTTGCTGAGAAGGGTATTGAAATAATTAAAAATTAACCAACTGACTGTCACTATCAAGACCTGTATTACTGTGACATTTCAACTGCCAAGCTTTTAGAAATAGAAAAATTAGCAAACTAATTTGAATGTAAATACCTCATCTGATAATGAATAGTTTTATTTTTCTTCTAGAGTGATAAAGATAATGTATTTAACATGTGCCAGTCTGAAAGTCTTTGAAGCCCATTTTCTGCTGAAGGCATTTACATTCAGTGTGAATATCTCACCAGATAATGACTCATTTTATTTTTTTCTTGTTGAGTGAAAATGACTGATACTGGCACATGTTTTCATCGGGTGTGTTCACACTTGTGATATATTCTTTTATTTAATTAATTAAATGTGAACAGCCTATAAATGATGATGCATTATGAAATATTACTTTATGCTCAGTTTGGTATCACTTCTCATTCATTCAAGCTGAAGTGTTATTTTGTATTTATTTTTTAAATAATTATAGTTTGATATACATAGCTATGTGTCCTACATACATCAAGCTGCTACCATGTTTTTAGTATGTAGGAATTCATAACTCTGTCAGTTTGTTGCCATTTTATTTTTCATTTTTCTCCTTTATTTTGCCCACTATTTTACAAAAAGATTTATGAGTATATTTCTATACCACCTCTTGAATGTTATGGTGTACAGAGTTGAAGTTGATGTAATGGGGACTTTCCCACGGTTACAAACTTGTTGTGAACCTTGCACAAATTGTGCACAACCCCATTAAACAGTGCTTTGTTACATTACAAAGGGGCTGTGCCTGGCACTGGAGTGAGAAAGATATTTAGCATGCACCAGTCGGAATATTTATGAAGTCCTGTTTATGCTTTAGACGTTTTGTTTCCTTTCCTTTTTGTATAAATACATTTCTCGATATCTCAACATCTATCTTTGGATTTAATAAATAGGGTATTAAATATTTTCACTTTTTATACTTCAGTTCAAGATAAGGCCAGTACAAATTGACCTTGGTGGTTTTGTCAATAATGCAAGCTACTGATATGGGTGGCAGCTTAAATTTAATTTTCACTATGTATGGAGTCTATGGTGCACATTAACATATGATTTACTTCCCTGGAAGAAAAAAAGTTATTATTATTAGAAAACATCTCTTGCAATACCATCTGGGAGCACTGTTTGCATTGCCCCTTATTGAGCTGACTTCATTTCAATAATTTTTCTGTCTAAATCTGTTCTATAATGTTGCACTTAATAATTACAGAATGTGAAATTGAAAGTGACCGTGTGAGATAGGCTTATGACAAATGTATAAATGTGTTGCCATGGTTATATGATATACATTATTACTAACATAAATTCTCAACTGTGGTATAAAAATACCTGCATGAATTTTTAAATGAATGCTTGTGAAATAATTGTAGTGTTTTTTGTAATAAATGGTAGATTTTTTTTTGCTAGTAAAAATGGCACAAGAAGTTTTGGAGTCACAAAACCTTTAAGGTTTCTAAGGAAGGTTTCTTTGACTTTGTCAATTTATTTATGTTTTGTCTTGTGCTCTGCAAACTTGCAATAAAACCCTGACTAGAACACAGTTTGGACCAATTGTGTTATGCTGAGTGATTCTTATACTTTGCTTTAGAAATGAGTTGTTTTGTGCCTTTTCATGACAGAGAGAGGGGCTCGGGATGGGTGAGAAATAGAGAAACAGATTGATATAAAGATAAATAATAATAGTGTGAACTATGGCCCGAATTCACAAAGGAGGTTTGTTTTGTCGACAAACCTTGGTTTTCGTGCGTCATAGTTTCGACGCGTTTTTACAAACCAGGTTTGTAAAAAACGCGTAAAAACGCGTCATATGACGTACGAAACCAAGGTTTGTCGACAAACCTCCTTTGTGAATTCGGGCCATTGAGCGCACATACCGTCCAGGGACGCTCATGGTGCTAGCTCAGCAACAGTTCTATTTAATACATGTACAAGTAAACTAAATGTTTATTTGATAATAGAGTTATCGACTGATTGATGGAAGGGCGGATGGGTGGATGGATAAAATTATTGAGAGAGAAGGATACGGTAGAGAGGAGATATGAAAAAGATTATGGTGATAGAGAGGAAGAACATTATTTTGATGCAATGGGAATCCCTTTATAGCAATTATTTTATATAAATGTTCTGCGCTTCAAAAGTTATACAAGAATATTATGAGAACCAAGATTGAACTAAAATGTGAAAGGGGGGGGGGGGGGGGGAGAACAGTGCCAAAACGAAATTGAAAATAAAGATGAGAAAAAATGCTCCTGCCGCCCTCGATACAATGAATTGATCTCACAATCAGCTTTTCCTCTCGACAATCACGGAAAAGGATAATCGTCGAAATCGGATTTGAGTCCGGGTGGGACTGTACAGTCTTCCCGGAGGCTAAATGCTATTGGCAAAAACTGTATGGGATATGCGGTGTCCCATACAAAAAGAGAAGCATAATCTGGCATAAAAGCGAAAATTATAAGACATTTTGTACATCGAGAACCGCATTTATTAGGTTTCCTTTCTTTTTGCCTTAAAAGTGCCTTGTACTTTCAAATTTTGCTTTGTTTATTCGCTCTTCAAGGAGTTTTTTTTTCTTTAGAAAAATGCAGGTGCTTAAGGTTTTATATTTGGAATCTCTCTCTCTCTCTCTCTCTCTCTCTCTCTCTCTCTCTCTCTCTCTCTCTCTCTAACCCCCCCCCCCCTCTCCCTCCACCTCTCTCTCTCTCTCTCTCTCTATAAAAAAAAAACATTCACTAGATAATGAATGGCAGATGACACGGCTATTTCCTTCTTAACGAAATTTTAACTTTAAAAGCAAGTTTTTTTTATCCCATCATCTCTTCTATTTCAATCGCGCTCTCTCTCTCTCTATCTCTCTCTCTCTCCCTCCCCCTCTCTTTTCTCTCTTTCTATCTATTTATCTGATCTCTTTATTTTTGTTTCTCCCCCTCGAAATATCTATTTCATCCTCTCTCTCTCTCTCTCTCTCTCTCTCTCTCTTTATTTTTATTATTTGCTTTGAGCTTAGTGTGCTCCTGTATCACAAGCAAATATCAATTCGGATTGCTTTACAAATATTTCCAAACTGCACCTGGAGGCTGGTCCGAAGCAATTTCATATTGACACCATGATAAATCAAGCACCCTTTACAGATTCTCCTTCTTTAAATGATACATAACCACCGAGTATTATGTTAGCTTGTTTGTAGCTAACTGGAACTCTTGAGATGCGATTTTCAGAAAACATAATACACAGAGGTGCTGCCTCTAGTGGATCAGTCACCGATCTAATTCGTATGGGGTTAAAATTCATAACGCGATTCTCAAATCAAGACCATAAGTAAGGCAGTCTTTCAAAGTAACGTCACGAACTATATCTTGCTTCTGGACTGCTTTAACAACATGTTTCAATTTGGATAATGTTTAGATGTGTTTAGCCATTCACAGTAGCAATATGCTTACCTTGATTATAATGAGTATGTCCGTTATTTTATAAGAATAAGCCCCCAAAACATCATTGATTTCACAAGTCCTTCCAGACTTCCTCCTATTCGTTTCTATTTTTAGGAGAGAGAGAGACAGAGAGAGAGAGAGAGAGAGAGAGAGAGAGAGAGAGAGGGGGGGGGGGGAGAGAGAAGGAAACAAAGAAGGAAGGGGAAAAGGCTTTCTTTCTGATGATCCCCCTATCAACTTTTTCTCTTTTTTTCCTCGTTGTATAAGGGGCACCATGGAAGCCTTTTACCTTGAAGTAAGGCGAATTATTATGTTCTCTTGATAATTTATTAGTTCATGAGTTACTACTTGTTATATGTTATGCATTTAACAATGACATGATTTCAAGTATTCGAATTTATTTGAAGCTCTTGCAATATAGGTTAATTATAGGTCGATATAATGCATGTCCTGATTCAACCAAGTCGATGCGATAGTGCCCTTTGGTAAGGCATTAATCCTCATAACCAGGTCCCTCGGAGAGGACCTAAAGCCGTCGGCCGTCTGGTTGCTTACTTACGAGCATTTATGCTTTCTTAGCAGTCAGGTAAAATAACCACCACCACGTTCAAGTTCATCGCTTGGAGATGTTTGATTACTGGAGGTTGCTCAACAGTTATGTATTTTTATTTTTTGCTCATTCAGTTTCGGTATGATCATAGGGATATGGACGTGCTGTGGCGTGACAACATCGGGCTGAGCTCGTGTTGCTTGTTCCTATTCGGGAAAGATCATAACATTATGACGATAGTATTTTTACTCACCCAGAAGATCTGTTCAGTATTACTTTCCGAGGTTCCTGTGAAATGTTATATGCCCTGTCATGTATTCGTAACGGTAGTATTCATAAAATCCTTCTATCGAATAATGAAAATGACGACTGGGTAGGCAATAAGTTCTAGGGGCTTCGCTTCGTAAGTCGGGCTGTGGTTGTACAAAAAATGAGGGCGAATCGATTTTTTTTTTTTTTTTTTTTTTTTTTCCTCGTTGGAAAATGTTGACTTTTCTTGTCGACGCAAATAAGGTCGATGCGACCCGACCTTTCAAAAAGATAAATACTACGTTGGACACGGTGGCCGTGGGGCCGGTGGCCGAAGTGCGTTGGGTCGTCCGGCTAACTATATTACTAAGATTAACATAATTGTTTACATTTTGAAATCCCTGCCATGTTGATAATATGGGATAGGTGCATCATGTCTAGAGCATTCAAAACCTTAGAAGTGACGAGTTCCCAGAAATTTGCTTTATCGCATGCGAGTGTTTTAACGATGTTCATACCAGCGTCACTGAAGGCGAAATGTTAATATTATATTCAGCTCCCTCTTTTTTTTTTTTTCTTCTTCTTTTTTTACAATAATGATGTTATATCATTCAATAGAAATAATACTTTAAGACATAACAAAGTGGGTGGGAAGTATCAATTGACCCACTTATATATGCGATCGTGCATGTGTTTAAAGGGATAGTTGATGTTCTGTTTTCAGACTGCAAATACCTTCAAAGTGCATGATTATTGCTCTTATTCTTTATCTATGACATTTCCAGTGCCCTTTGTTGAGGACCTAAACTTGCTATGAAGGTAATTTTAGACCCCAAAATGTGTGAAATTTAGCCAATACGATCATACCAATTTAGCTCCACTTTAAAGAAAATACGGTGACCGTTAATTCACTAATTAATTAATAATAACAATACATTGGCCGGCTGGTTGGGTTTAATATAACCAACACGAAAAAGCCAACATCGGCATTGGCTGAAATATAACGTAAAAGGCGCTATTTCGTTTTTTCAACGGCTTTTTCAAATTATAAAATATTTGTGGTGGTACACAAATATTAGAAATCGTTATATTTATGGATATTTCAGCCGTCTCTGAACCGATTTCGATCAAACAAAGGTGATTTTGTCATTTCAATTGTATGTTTTTTCAAATTTGACAGTCAGTTTTTCATTATTTCACAAACAAATTATTTTGTGTAGCGCCCTCTGCAACAGAACTCAACTATCCCTTTAAGAATTAAGTATTTCGTTTTATTGTGGTTACAATCGATAACCTACCGTTTCCACATGTTTATAATTATGCTACATTGCCATCATAAATCAGCAATTAGATTTTCAATCAACCTGAATAGATGCTATAATCCCTATAGTAGGCTACATGACTATCCCCGTGAGAAACGTGCTTGATCTGTGATAAAGCAAGAACTAGCTGCAGATAATAATGATGATGGTGTCTTATTCAGTCATTCAGTGAATATTCGATATTTGACATTAATAGATTTTAAATCAACAGCAGTGTAACGTCATCATGTTGGCACCTGCACACCGAGAAAGAATACAAGCGGAAAAGCGCGGGGCGATTACGATATCCAACCATCTCCGTTTTCAGAAGAAAAAAAATTACTAATATAATGTAAATGGGTGAAGGACTAATCACAGAGCTGACAGTAGGCATTAAATTGATTTCTATATGTCTAATGGTCCATTGATTCCCCCGAGAGTTTGCACTGGTTCATTATCAAGTAGAGACGAATTTGTCTCCGACAATCTCTCTCTTTCTCTTTCTCTCTCTCTCTGATTTCAAATTCATGTATCTTGTTTGTTCGCGGAAGTGAGCGTTCGTTTTGCAGGTGACACGGGCATTGTGGTACGTGTTACCCGTTGTCTTCTCCCCTTTACTGCTGTCCCCCCCCGGCCGCCCGACCAGACTGGCGACCGGCCCGCGGGACAGCGGGGTAAATCTACGCTTGCTAGCTGTCATGCCTTCTACTCATCCCTGCACACGACCATCATCAGGAAAACGATTGAATAAGAATTAAATAATGAGAGGGGAACACCCGTCTACGATTTAAATGATATGATGAACCTGTCTGTGGTCTCGAGGGTACCTTCAAACGATGACATTACCCAGTTATTCAATATAATTGGCCATGAAAATTTAATGATGGATTATTACGATGTAGAGCCAAATGACCGAAGGACTTCGTCTCGTCGTAGGCTACGTTTCCAAGAAAAAAAAACAATAAAGGCCTAACATGAGTTTTTTTGTAGTAAGCAACAGTTCTACAAGTTGCCCGAAAATATTATGATCGATTGAAGAGTATATATAAGTCCGTTGTGATTTTTGTTCCCATTTATGCACAGATCATTGAATGATTGTGATAAATGCAGTATTATACAGATGATACACATAAAATGTAGGCCCTATTTGAATATTTGGTTATCGATCAAACCTCTATGATTTCCATGTGCTACTCTTCGTCATTTGGTTTTAAACACAGTTATAAATAACAATTCTTTTGGAGTATATAGCATGTTTTTACAATTGTGAGATTTTATTTAGGAAAAAAGAATTAAGGGAGCTGATAGCTAGAGGTTGAATCAAAGAGATAGGCGACCCCTTGCTGTTGGGTGGATCAAACGTCTTTAAATATGGGAACCTTTTCTAAATTTCTCTCAAATTTTCTTTTTATCGGATCTGAACTTGATACAGGGTGCACTGGACTTTCCTTTAACAAAAAAATGCATATTTTATTTGTCATGGTTTAGGGTAGGTGTGGGGGAATTGGAGACCCTTAAGCACATTTGCATAAACATGAACAATGTTACACATACATAAAGTTTTGTATTCTCTTCAGTAACTTCTTCTCTTTATTTAGTAACACAATTGTGGTCATGATGTAACTGATTAATAAGATAACAATGATCAATGACGTCATCACCAAAGGTCTCTAAAAAAAAACTCTAATTACCTACATGTGTAGGAAATAAGGGACAGTTACAAATCAAGACATTTTAAATACAATTTGAATGAAAATGGGATTGTTATAGATAGTTCAACACTTTTTGAAAGAGATACATGCAGCCAATGAACTTACTTTAATTTTGAAACGATTTTAAAACAATGTGGCCCAAAATATTTCTGTAGATTTTTGTTTACAGTAATAAAGGTGTTTAAATACTCTCAGAATAATGTTCTGGCAATGTGACTTATACATTGATCAAACTCACAGCATAGAAACTACTTCTTAAAATGAAATGCTTTCAGAATGGTGACACGAACAACCGAATATGTTTCATGATAGTGCCTTTCAACATGAAATGAACAACTGAGGAAAAGTAGGCCCGCATCTGGGACCTGGTGTCCCCCATTGCCTACACAAATTTATGATCAGACACCATTCATAATGTGCATTGCAATACCCATTCACAACACACAATGGCCATAAGTTTTCTGTGATGGTTGGCACACTTCATAAACTTCCTTTTAAAACTACTTTTTAAGAGCCACCCTAAATATCTGCATACACCACAACATGCAGTGAAAATTTGTTTTAATATCAGAGCAAAATTTTACGATCAAAATTGCTTATCTTGGTCAATTTTGCCAATTTTCTCGGAGAAAGAACGCATTGTAGTCTTCGAAATTAATTGGATATTATGCAGTAGTGTTGTTAAAGGCCATAATTATATGGCACTATAGCAATATTGGAGCCAACACGGACAGACAGTGGTGGGTTCAAGCTTGGTGGTCTCCAATTCCCTACGGTCTCCAATTCCCTACACCTACCCTATTTCACGGAACAATTATGCTCCAGAACATTTATGGTTAAGAGAAGGGGGCGGAGCGAGGGGGCGGGGTCACCTTCCAGATGGGTGCCTTAACTTCATATGGCCTAAATTTGTATCATGGTATGATTGTTTCTCACATACATTGTAATGTATCGCATATCAACCAAAAATATATAAAAAGAAAGAATGTTCTCCTACCACGCAGAACATGCCGTCACAAACACAATATGTTTTATTGACACTAAATCATTTGAAGGCGAGGCAGTGGTGGAGGGGGGGGGGGCTGGCTGGATAAATACCAACCGAGATTTGAGCAGCCCCACGTGCCAACACTCATTCAAAGTTTAATCGAGAAGTTAGGATAGGCCCGACGACTAACGGAGGGGGCGTACGCCGGGTCCATTCAATGTTGGATACGCCCCTCAATTTCCGAAATATACTGCTCCCAAATTGGGGGCCTTCGTCGCCTTTTTATTTGAATCATAAAGAGTTATGATACTTTGAAAAGGTACAAAACGCAATAAACAATAATAAATACGATAACTTGATTAAGAATGTTATAAAGGCTATGTTAACTTTGGCTTCCGTTTTGGAGCTTTGAAAAACAAAACAAAACAAAACAAAACAAAACAGACAAAAACGAATGTTTCTGCTACATTGATGCGGGTGACTGCAAAATGTTTGCTAGGCATTTAAACTTTATTTTAAAACCAACTAGAAGGAGACAGATTTCAAGGAATATACGATTTGACACAGAAGCACCCATTTTATCTTTTCATTGATTATATTTCTTAATTACTAAATTTCAAATCGTTTCAATCTCACACCTCTTCAGAAAATAAAACTGAATAAAGCGATATTAGTGATGGTGGCAGAAATCAATGACCTGTGTTGCGAACAAGGTCGAGAAAACCTGGTATTTTTCTTTAATTCAATACTGAGCACGGCGCTTTTTTTTACAGCCGCCGACTTATATGCTTTACTCCAAGAAAACAAATATGCGGGCGTCGCGTTACACAAATAGAGCTAACACGCTGTGAAGCTGCTGAGCGGGCGGTGCGCGCGATTTTCAACTCGGCTTCAGAATTGTGTTGTATATCTCTTCGTGTCACCGCCTGGTCATAACGCGCGCAGCGGGTTTCTTGTATACAGAACTCGCTGAACGAATGGGCGAAAAAGATTGCATTGATCGGAAACAAAAAGGGAAAGTGTACACCCTGTTTGACTGTTTGAATAAATGAAAATAACTCGTCGATAAACTTGAACAAAACAAAAAAATGGGTCGTCAAATAAGTGAACATTATGATTGTGAGATTCGAGTATGGGTGCACTTTTGAGGGTGCACTGACTGCATAAAAATCGGTGTTTTTTTTTCTTTAAAGAATTCAAGCGATTAAGGCGCTTTTACCCACCTATAGTGGTGCTTAATTATTCACTAAAAGCTACATGTGGTAATAAGAATGGCAATATTTTTTCACACGCCCCTCTTATGTTTTGCTAGAAATGTCAGAGATTTGAGAAATAAAATAGAGGACAAACAATTTTGGTATAGGATTAAACTAGATAATGTACAGTGCGTCCCAGAAAAAAACGAAACCGAGAATTATCGATGTTTCATCATAACTTAGTCACATTTATAATTAGTAGTGACACATATTTGGAAAGCTAAGATCCTCCTCTTTCATTTGATGCATCTCATATAATGCATATTTCATGCATGAGTGATTCAAATCAATTTGAAAAGAGGAAACCAAAAAGTCATTTGGCGGACGGTACCTGAATTTCAAAGGGAAAATCCCATTTCTAGAAATTTGAGTTTCTGCCCTTTTATATGACACCTCAATCAGGAAAAATGAGCAAGGAATGACAAAGTTCTGGTTGTTTAAAGTAGTGCTTGCATTTCCATAATTTTATCAAACGAATTCGTTTTCACTCGCTGTCTGCCGTAGCAACAAGCAAAATTGAAAACAAACTTAACTCTTTGAAATTCAGATACCGTCCGCCAAATGCCTTTTTGGTTTCCTCTCTTCAAATTCATTTTAATCACTCATGCGTGAAATATGCATTATACGAGATGCATTAAATAAAAGAGGAGGAACCAAGCTTTCCAAATTATGTGTCATTTACTAATTATAAATGTGATTAGGTTATGATAAAACATCGATAATTCTCGATTTCGTTTTTTCTGGGACGCACTGTATAGTGAGATCCAGCTAACACACATCGTGCCCATGAGGTTTGTTAAAATGTCATGAGAAAGTTCAAACGTGTGTAGAACAATAATTTACCAAGAAGGTTCTGTGTTTCACGGGAGGGAGAGGACGGTATCTTTTATCATTCAAATACATTTTAAAGTCATCGCCCTATAAGACTTGTATATAAAATATTCACTAACATTATATCTTTATCCTCCCTTTGTTAATATCGACTTCTTTGCAATGATACTTAATTAATGTAACCTGTAAAGGGAAAACATGATAGACAATGATTTTTAGCAATAACGTCGATGTATAACTTATCGAAATATTATTAAATGTGAATAACTTTCATTGAGTGAAGAAATGATCTAAAATACTTAGGTAGAGGATCGACAGAATTATGCCTATATTCATTATTTTGTGTGACTGTGAAAGTAAGCAAATTTAATAGACAGGGGTCTTAAGAAAGAATCTCGTTACAAATCCTTGTAGAGTCTAATGATATATATATAGAGAGAGAGAAAAAAAAGAAAGAGAGAGGTATATATATATTATTTGTGTGAGTATGTGTGATATAGATATAAAATAAAAAGAAAGGGGCAAATAGATTTTTTTTTTAAAGAAAAAAAAAAAAAAGGAGAAGATAGAAAGCGGGTGTGAGAAAGCAAAATGGTTTAAATCCTTTTACAAATCCATTTCCTTTGGTTACCAATATATTTACTTATTTCCTAATGATCAGAACGCTGTCATTTCTGGTGCTTATTATTATATCCACATGCCACATATCTATAATCTGACTAGGAAGCCCCTAAAGTGCAATGCCGTTGCCAAGATGTCACGATTATCCTAAGAACGTCTAACTAACACCAAGCTGAAATTAAGAGCACATTTCATTCACTGACAGCGGCGGTGCTCGGGCGCGTGCTCACAAGTCGTATGGCGAAAAAATTAACAATTTTAAAGAGAAGGAAAGAAAAACGAAAGGGAGTGTAAAGAAAAAAGGAAAAATAAATAATCAGACAACTTCTCCATGCACCCCCCCCCCCCTCCCCCATCGATGACCTTGTTAATTCTAATAGCATTCACCTAGCATGGATAATAAAACCAGGGCGTGGTAAAAGCTGTGTATATGCCCCTCTTTATCAATGTTTGGCAATTGGCTAACTCTTAACGCCATTTCTAGTTCTGTAAAATAGACAAAGAAAGAAAAGAGAGCACAACGAGAAGGAAATAGCTTTAAGATACAGCTTGATTTTCAAAGAAATTTCCAGGTTTTTCAACAACACCTAACACTGATATTTCCACCATGATATTTAAATTTTTTAACATTTCTACTCTTGACGGCGAACTGTCAGGTCAAAAGTTTTCAATACAAATTAATGAGTTTGTGGGATTATCAATACATCATTCAATTCTATAAAGATTTTTAACAATCATAATAGGCTGTACATCAACAGATTGCTTTACAACTACCATGCATCATTGCAAGATACGATATAAAAATATTAAATTAAAGGTTTCATTAGTGGTTCAAGAAGATGGCGGAGGAGGGGGTGTATTATGATGGGCGCACCCAGTCTTCCAAGAAATTCTCAATTTGAAACTCGTAAATCGCCATCTGCATCCGTGTGCATTTCAAAATGTTGCACCATTACATTATTCATAGAACTGGGGGATCCAATAAATAGCCCTTCAGGCATTTGATTGAGATCCTCTCAGCTCCTTACAATCACGGACGACGATTGCTGACATGGTTAACAAAATAGTTAACAACATGATAAATGGGTAGCATGTAAAATAAAAGGGGAGAAAACGGAGGGAGAAGAAAGAGAGGGTCGAAGATGGGAATGGAGAGAGATGCAAAAGACAGAGATGAATGTATGAGAAGAGAGAGGGGAGAGTAGGGGGAGACAGTGAGGGATGAGGGGGAAGAGAGAGAGAGAGAGAGAGAGAGAGAGAGAGAGAGGGAGAGAGTAGGGGAAGATAATACGGGAGGAGGGGAGAGAGAGGGAGAGAGAGAGAGAGAGAAAGCAAGGGAGACAATGAGGGAGGAGGGGAGAGAGAGAGTAGGAGAAGAGAATGAGGAAGGATGAGAAGGGAGTAATAGAGAGAGAGGGAGAGAGAGAGGGGGGAGAGAGAGAGAGAGAGAGAGAGAGAGAGAGAGAGAGAGAAAGATGGAGGTATAGAGAAAGAGAGATGGGAGAGGGGAGGAATAATGGAGGAGGGGAAGAGAGAGAGAGATAGAGAGCGAGAGAGACAAAGATGGAGGTATAGAGGGAGAGAGGGTAGAGGAATGAGGGAGGAGGGTAAGAGATATAGAGAAAGAGACAAAGATAGAGGTATAGAGAAAGAGAGAGGGGGTAGGGAAAGAGAATGATGGAGGAGGGAAAGAGAGAGAGAGAGCGAGAGAGAGAGATAAAGAAAAAAAAAGAAGAAAAGAGAGAGAAGGAGGAGGGAGAGAAAGGAGAGGTCAAAGAAGCTATTCGAAAGATATTGAAATGGGATGAGTCAACTTCTACTTCCTCTATTTTGTATCGGCCCTGCAACATCCCAAGGCTCTTTCTTGAACGCATGCATCCGAGTAGAGTCACACTCATCATAATTGCTCTGACAGGACATTGAATTTAATAAAGTACATACATGTAATTAGCACATTATACACAAATCCTGATCTCCAAATTCGTCTTACTCGTTTAACATGGAAACAGTGGGATTGCGCTTGCAAAAATATTATCACTCTCTCTTCCTGTTATTCACTCCTTCTCTTCCCCCCCCCCCCCCTCTCTCTCTCTCTCTCTCTCTCTCTCTCTCTCTCTCTCTCTCTCTTACAATTTCTCTCTCACACTCTCTCACCTTCTCTACCATTAATACTGTCTAGTTATTTCTTTCATTTTTCGATTGTGAGAGGACTCATGCATAAATACAATACAACGTTGATTATTACGCAGCACGATCGGACAACAAAGTCTAATTAGTCATCGGCTCTCTTTTATGCACAGGTCCTTTTCAGTGATCCCTGTTTCAATTCTCCACTCTTCTTTTTCGTCGAATTACAAATGATAATCCTATAATTTCACCTCAGTAAGGAGGGAGGGAGTGAGGGGGGGGGGGGGGTGTCATCGTGCAACTCGTACATTTCGCTCGCTGATTGGTCAACTGGTTGGACTTATTATATAAAATCGCTTAAAATTCACAATATTCTTGTCTCGAGACTCATATCTCATGAAAATGGGGAGGACATGATATTTGGGAAAGAAGTGGTGCACATCTATACGATCTCGTACCTCCATTGCGTCAACTTAAGTGTTGATATAGTGTTAATGAAAATAAGAAGCGCGGTTTATATGGCACATCTCTAAGAAAAATATGACTATGCAAGATATGGCACCTACTACAGCAGAATCAACCACCTTTTGCATCCAGTCATCACCACCATCATCTTCTTCATCATCATCGTTCTCGTCGTCGTCATCACCTGCGTCGTCGAGACTCCATCCTCCTGTAAACGACGTTATGTCATCATGTGTGTACTTACAGACAATAGAACGACGCGCACCAGTCGTTGAGGCAAGACGAAAACGACGACGTCTGGCGGCGAACGCAAGAGAGCGCAAACGCATGAACGGACTAAATGCAGCCTTCCACGCGCTACGCTGTAAAGTGACAAATTTTAACGGAGACAGTTCGCTTTCAAAACATGACACTTTGCTGATGGCAGTTAACTATATTTCTGCATTGAGATGTATGTTGGAGGAAACGGACTCGGAGAGTAGCGAAAGTATGAGATGTGAATCACCTGTTTGGACTGCCAAGTGATACAGACCTGACGTGCTCAAAGAAAACAGTAAGACTATTTTGCTCATTATAATGGGGGAATTTATGTTCATGGCAAAGAGAAACTCAAATTAAGAAAACAACAAATAAACACAACAAAAATAGAAAAACGGAAATGCTATTCATTATTGTTATATTCACAAAAAAACACAATGACTATTAATTTAGTATGATAGCAGTGTAACAGATGGATCATCAATGTACTTCAGAATAACTAAAAGTAGTCTGCTCATTATAGATGATTCCAATTGTTATTCAGGAGACGAAGGTATAGTTTATTTTGAAAAAATGACAATTTGAAGAGTACAAAATCTAAAAGTGACATACAAAAAAAGTACATAAAGATATGGTAAATATTCGTCATTGAGAATGACTTTTCTTGCGATATTGATAGTTCAACAGTACAAATTTAACTTTCTATTGTAGTTTTTTTTTTTTTTGGGGGGGGGCGGCTTCGTGATTTCTGTTAAAAGATTACAAACGAGATTAAAAACTTCAGACAAGATGTTACCATCAAGTTATAAAAAAATATATATTTAGAAAGTAGTTTTATCTAAGAAGAGCATGATTTTGCACAAGAAAAGAAAAAATATTTTTCTACGTTTCTTATTCATTCTTTTCTTTTTACTTCTTTTCTTTCTACAGGAAACATTGAGTAGAACCTGGATGAGCCTGTGCATGGATGAATGTCTCCCTAGATGGTTACGGACCTAGCTGGCTGCATAGCTTCGGTGGAGCTGGTGGACACATTGCTTCATTCTGTTGCGGGGAAATTTAACTCTAGCGTTTCCAACGTGCTGAACATGCGGAGAGGGACTCACGATGATCCACAAGCAAGAAGGGTGAATGAAGACATTGATCTACATTTGCCACACTCAACCCAGGTGATGTTAATGGGTACCTGGCAGGAATTAATTCCTTGAAATGCTGGAGTGTTGTAATGACAGCTAGGCTAAAGCCGGGGTAATAATAAATGCGTCTCGGAATAGAATTTTTTATATAGACGGCGCAATAGAAATGCCTATTATTATGAATAAGAGTATTCAAACTTACGATAATATTAATCTTTAAGAAGAACGGATGCTCTAGCTGGCACGTTTCGTAATACCAGGCTTCCAATGGTAAAACCGAAGCTAGATTTCTCTACCAGACTACAGCCATGCCTTATGCGGACTCTAAACTTTCATTACAGAAACGGTTAAATGAACCAGTGTGATAGATTGGAATGCCAAGCAATTACAAAAAGAATATTTTAAATGTGTTTTGTGATGCAAACAGGATAATTTCAACAAAAAATAATCGAGCTATAGCAAACACGACATTGTGTGAACGGGAACTTGTAATAATGTGATAATGACATTGTAGTTTATGTTGAATCCAATCGTTATGCAAATGAGATAATTGGCTTTGAATGCCCCCTTTTTTTAACTCGCTCAGCAGTCATCCTTTTCTAAGCATTAGCTTGACCTTGATAAAAATGAATTCTGTTAAATATAGTATTCATCAATAATTTGACATTGGGTTATTTATTGCAAAATTCTGTTATCGCATTTTAATTAATTCATATGCTCCGAAATGCAACGAGGTTACTGGGGCACATCTAGAGCGTATCAATTCTGTTTTTATATACAATTAACAAATGCAAGTGTTCTCCGAAGAAATTGTATACGAACGTGAGAATTTATGAAACATTGTATTAACCACGTTTTACAAAAGTAACGCTTTTCAGCTGATCTGTTTGACTCTATCCTCATACGTTTCTCTTTAATCGAATGGATGTTTACAGCGTGTTTTCAGAAACAAGAAAGTGCTTTGTTACTTTATCATGAATAATCTTTTTCTAACGGAAATATGTTCTTTTTTCATCTGCGACGTTCAAGTTTTGGAAAGATAATTTGCTTCCAGAAAAAAAAAATGAATATAAAATTGTATTTTAAAGCCGTATATATGCATGACAACTTAATTATTAATCAACCAATTGTAAAATTACAATTTCCAAACGAACATACGGTGATCTTTCTAATAAACTGTAGTGGCATTATAAATGATTTGTTTTTCTTCTTCTTCCAGTATAGTCTTAATTATGATGAATAGTGAATGCAATCATTATACAATTGTATACGCAATATGCAGAAGGAAAGAACATGACAGTTCGAATGTTTTGTGCAATATTTATAAACCATTTGTATAATGTATGTAGTAATTACACATAACGGGGACGGAATTGTAATAATATTAGCAATTTTCAATAATCGTCTCTTGGTTATATTCAAATGAATTCAAAATTATTAATGATTGATTATCAAATACTTCATGGGTCTTTAATAATTGTTTGAGAATTCCTAAATATACCTGAAGAAAAACATACTTCAAAATGATTTTTTAACTCGAACATACTGTTAAAGGGACTTGGTAACATTGTTCAGATGAGAAAAAATGGTGCTCAGGTAGTGACTTCAATGCTAAATGTACAATTAAAGATAATCTGAAAGATTGAGTGAAAACAGACCAATATTAATGATAACAAATGGAGAAAATGATCTCTGATCGATTCCTTAACTCTCCCAACTATATTATTAACAATTTAATTTCATTTTAGGCGAATATAAATCGTCACAAAGCAATGAAATGGCTCTTTAAACCATTCCAGACATTTAAGTGTTGAAAGAATTTTTAAAGCCTGTTTACTGTCTTATTTCCTTGGGAAAATCCAAAAATGGTTGGAAGAATCTACTGTTAGAGGGTGTTGCACGGTAGAAGGAATATAATAAGTAACATTTAATACAAAATTTACGCAGTTTTTTCGACGACCTTCAACAATGCTACCGAGTCACTTTAAAATGTTTTTTGTACAGTTATCAGTAGTCATGGTAGTTGACAAAAGTTTCACAAAATCATTATTACTCAGCTAGAAAGAAAAATATATTTTCCGAATAATGGCCAGGTCATCATGGTCTCTTGGTTTCTACGCTTTAACAAAAAGACTGTTCTGACAGTGACCATTTTTTTTTCTTTCTCGTTTTACCATGTTCTTTTCATTGAAGCCTTGTTAAAAGAGTCCTGGAAAATTTCATCCGATATTGTTAGCGTATTGTTTCTATAGCCACCAAAACTTTAGTTTACTCTGGTTCAGACGTCATTCCTCATGAATAGCGTGAAGAAAAAAAATCTTTACCGTTTTTTATTTTATCTAACCCTTGTGAATCAGCATCTTGACACAACTAAACATTCGTTTTACACAGTCTTGTGCAATAATACATCTTTCATTGTAATTAGTCTTCCTACTCCTTCATGAAGTATATGTTCTAAATGTATTCGAATATTTACTGAAACCCGTTGATTTATAAGGCATATTGCGACTGAGTTTTTGATGGTCAATTGTGGATAATGATTTGTATGCATTTGCTCTATTTTCTTTTTGTGCAATATGAGGTCTTGCATGTTACACCAAACTTATCAATGTATCGTGATTACAATATTTGTAAATAAAGTCTACAATAAATATTTGTTAAAAAATTATCGCAATCGAGATTTTCATTCTTGTCCTTTTCACGTCATCTTGGAAGTTCGCGAATTCCTACAAAAAGTTACATTTTCCCCAAATATTCCCATTTAATAGAGTTACTGCATGTGATAAAACCAGTTATCGTCTTCATAATCATGTCTTCTCAATCATGGATATGGCTTCCCAGAATGCTAACGAACTTCTTGATTCATACGTTATGTATCTCTTTGGATGAAATCCATCGCGCACGTATTGTGATGTTCCTTTATCAGGCAAAGTAAGGAAGCATGGCGTTGATTGGACTGTTCGATGATAAATATTATGATTGGGAAGCTAAATGGAGAGAGGAAGCGAAATTGCAAATGGAGAGATAGGGAGGGAAAGAGAGGGGTGAAAGAGAGAGAGGTGAGACAGCGACAGAAGTGTGAGAGAGAGAGAGAGAGAGAGAGAGAGAGAGAGAGAGAGAGAGAGGAGACAGCGACAGAAGTGTGAGAGAGAGAGAGAGAGAGAGAGAGAGAGAGGGGGGGGGGGGGTTGGGGGGGGGGGGGGGAGTCAACGGCAGCCAGACAGACAGATATAGTGAGACATGATCCTAAAAAAGGGAAAGAAAACCACTCTCCTTCCCAAGTTTTGATACAACGAAGTCTGTGGGAAAATATGTATTAAATGAAGCATTAGGCATCATGATTTATTCACCGTGTTGACTGAACATCTTATCCACATTCGACGGCCATCCAGAGGCTTTCGCGTGAGAATTTTCACCTCCGAGCATGATCTTGCATCCCTGGAAACAATGGATTGGATGGGGGAATGGGTGCTCGATGAACGGAGGGCATATCTCAAGGTCATCACTAATGCTCATTGATCTAGATAATCGTCATTATTGAGCATTCAGCTTAGGGAAGGGTTGCTCATTCAGAAATCTTTCACACCATGATCATCAGAGAAGCAGACACGATTTCTGATGAGGAAATTGCAACCTGTTCTCAAGTGTTTATTATCTACTTTTATTTCTCTCTCCGTCTCTCTCTCTCTCTCTCTCTCTCTCTCTTTCTTTCTCTCTCTCTCTCTCTCTCTTTCTCTATTTATCATTATCTCTGGCTATCATTTTGTTTTTCTAATCCTTGAAAAGTGTTGGCTAATTCCTGCTCTTAATTCTTATACATACCTCTTCGTTTTACTGAATTCTCAAGCATACACCGTCTATCCTCATCCCATATCATGTCTATCTGCCCCCGCCAATCTGTCTATCTCTCCCTCCTAGATGTCTTGCTCCTCCTCCACCCCCCCCCCCTACTTCTCACTATTTTCGTCGTTGTCGCATACTATTCTCTTTTATAAAGATTATATAGAGTGATAGCTTTCGGCATAACATCGATATCATCCATCAGTTTAGTCCATCTATGATAGCTATAACAATACAATTCTCATTATATTGTACCCGTTACCCCCACATCCTCTTCACGTCGTAATACACGAGCGTGGTTTACTCGAAAACACGTGTTTCCCCCATCCACCCGTCATGATATTAACATTAAAAACAAATTAGAGCAAAACCAGACAAACCGTGAATTTCAGAGGAAAGCCTCGGCGAGGTTCATACATACACAATTACAAAGGACTAAGTGGGCAGCTAACCAGGCGCGCGCTTTCTAACAATGCGAGCTGCATACGTCTAATATTGGATATAACAAAATACACTACGGGTGGTGCTACGTGGGGCGGTCGTGACTTGAAAGGCATGCGAATAAACAGGTCTTGTGGCACGGAGACGACACAGACCGGGGAAGTGTGAGTGAAGGGTGTGCGTGAGGTTGTTGATAACCTATAAACCTACACAGACACAGGAAATGAGCCTGTCAATGGCCGTGTGTTAACGTGCCAGGGTGCTATACAGCTAAACGCGGCCTCTGATTGGCTGTAAAGTGTGTGATCACGTGATCAGCGTAATGCTGTGTACCTGTGTACGCATATCAGTGCGCAAGTGCGGCGAGTCAACGGTGCGATGTTTTAAACGTTCTGTCAGCCTTTGAAAGAAGGTTGTACCATTTAATACCAGCGAATGTATCCAAGATTGAAATGTGTTTATCTGCATACATTTCCCAGAATTATGCGAGCGACGATGATCTGAAATAAAATATCGAAAATGAAGGGGTATTTCTGAGAAAGCCTAAAATCCGCGAGGGTGAAAAGTTTTAATTGATGATGGTGGTGATGGGAGTAGGGGTAATAGAATTATATTATCGTGTATGAAATCTTCTTGAAATTGTGAAGAGAGTAAAGACCTAGTAGAATGAGCATACATGAAGAGATTAAAGACTTAGTAGAATGAGCCCCTTGTTGAGAGTAAAGACCTTGTAGAATGAGACTTCTTGAAACACTCAATAACTAGGATAGATACACCCCGTAATACCCTAGTCCCACCAACGGGACCAACAACCGACCGATCAAACAATTACATTACCCCCATAATATGGCCAAAGCTCTTTCAGCGTGGGATCGGTGAGGGGTCGGTGTGGTGGTGGAACTGAGGTTAATGAAAAGACAAACGTGTCCCAAGCATGCACTGTAAACATGTTAGCGTTTGTTTACTAACATGTATTTGTCCCCAAAATCTAGCCTGATCATGCACTAGCGCATACATTGTGTAGGTGTTAGTATTCAAACACTTCAAACGCCGGAAATTAAGCACTCATTGTTAAAACAATCAGTTTATCTGTTTGTTATTGCAAACATTTTTGTCTCTTACTGTCAGATATTGAATGGTTTATCCGTTGTGAAATTAGTCAAGATAATTAAGCGTTTGCAGACACGCTGCTGCTTACAGTTCACAAGCACTATTGTCAGTGGTTGAATCATTTGAACACAAGCACATACAGCAAAATATAAAAAAACGCAAGTTTTCTGGAAAACAAGATTTTGGAAAGAAGTTGAAAAGAATATAAAAAAATATTCTGTTTAGCTCTAATTTCGGATCATGTCATCTATTGTTTGGTATTTAATTCAATAAAAAGAAGGAAAACGATGTCGATATTATGCACTTTTTACTATTTACAAAAGCTTTGTTGGAAAAAATTTAAAAGAAAAAAAAACAAAACAGAGGCTTCTTCATATTTTGTTTTACCTCTTGGATTATAGTTTACAGATAAAAGAAAACATTTCATGTAGAAAACTATGTATATCCCTCCAGTAATGGAGGCAAATGCTGAAAATGAAGATGTATATATCATTATGAGGAAATAAAGAAGACCAGAAAATGTTATTTTACAAACAAACAAAAACAAAAAAGAATAAAACAAAAAGAAGCACATACAAAATGGGTCAACCGTTGTAAACATTTAGAGTGTGTCTAAGATTTGATTTTGTTCGTGATCACCTACAAAATGTGATAACCTTTTTTATCCTTTCTCATTTAATAGTGGTTTTCCGAAATTGTTTACCGCCCCTTTTATACGAGGGAAAAAAACACTGATCGGCCTCTAACAGAAATGTCTATTTCGATTGCAGGTGCCGTTTTGATTATATTTCGTGAACATTTCAAGCATGAAATGTAACAGTGGGACAATAAATGTTGGTCTTACTTTATTTACTTAGTGCACACGTACACTCTTCATTTCAATTGCAGGCCTCCGTGTGTACTCATGTTATGAAAGAATATCTGTGTTTCTACTTGACACGATAACAAGAGTTCAAACTATTTGGCAACTTCATATTATACACGTATATATATATATATATATATATATATATCTCTCCCTCCCTCTCTATCTCTATCTCTATGTAGAGAAAATAAACACATGTATCCGAGACAATCGTGACTTCAATTGAATAATTAGTTTTATTTAAGAAGTAATACAGAAGCACACTTGTAATAAATATATTAGATACATAAATTAGTACCCAAATTAAGATTTAAACATATAAATAAATAAAAAGTAATTCAATTCGAGTAACGCAAGTAAAATGCAATTGATGATGACAGCGATATCATGAGGTGACCGAATACGACGTGAGGTGAAATTAATTCGTAGAGAGGCTATGTGTAAACATAGTTGAAGGCATTTAAGAGCACTAATCACTAAGAAAGATTTACGTAATAAATACACACATTCGTTTAAAAAAGGATCTATACAAATATTTTCTTAAAAGTTATGCTCAACTGACATTTCATTCGGTCAGTGCGAGTGCTTTGAAACAAAGTACCACTCTTTCAACTTTGTTATGAATTACAATTTTCTGGGCTGACATCATAATAAACTATGCTTCAGCTGTAACATATATTATTATAGATATTGGATACATAGTATATTGCTTATATTTATGAAAGTACATTGGCACATAGAGGTCTTATACAAAATAGTAAATAAGCAATGAAAATTACCCATATTTAAACTTTCCATCTTAACACTTTTAGTTACTATTCTTCGCTGGGGTCATTACCGCTCGTTGATAAAGGGAAAGTCCCTAAAAAAAATGTCATTTCATTCCGATGAATTCGAGCAACTCTCGATTTCTACGCTCAGATTCAGACTGCGACACTGTGGAATGAGCGTATCAATGACGTTACGATATGACAAACCATTGGGGAAGTTGACAAACTGCTTAGTGGAGTCTCTCATCCTGTAGTAACGGCCATCTCGGTAAAAATGCAGGTAAACATCGTCGACGCGCACCACTGCTTCAACTCCATCGCGGAGGGCGTAAGGTGTATTCCTGAAAAAAGTGGATATGCGAGTCCTCCTCTGGAGCCGATTACTGCTGCTAAATTTGTAGACAAACCCACCTGAAAATGGAGAGGGAAACAAAAGGATTTCATTAATTTTCGAATCATTTCGTTTATTTATATTGATATTCAAGCTTCTGGGAATATGGATGATGGTATTGTCATAAAGATACTTCACCAATAAAATGCTTTCCCGGCGCATGTTGGTGTGAAAATGGAAATCAATCAATATCTTGTGAAATATTGATTTTGAAATAGTTGATGACTTGTAAAGAGACTTCGGTTATTAATGCATCCTGAGGTTAATAATGAACTACAATTCGTTATGAAATCTCTTGACTATTCACAAAATAGTGCTCAATCACGGATAAATCACAGGTGTTAAACAGATTATTAAATCAAGATTTCAGATCCATTTCTGCTGTCAGTCAGTATTCATAATAATTGTCAATAGTAAAATTAAATACACAAAGGGAGATTCTCTGAAATGTATTTCATACATACAAAGACGAAAGTCTAAAATCCATTCTCGGATGAGACCATTTGGTATTACTATAATTATTTAATTGTCAAATCAAGACTTTTTTCTTGATGAAATAAATGGATACTTGTTTTCATCAGACGGGACAGATTTTGCGGTATGTGAAACGCTGTAATGTTTTATTTTAAATAAATCATAATTTATACAATTTTAAAAAAATGTACCTTTGAAGAAAAAAGTTGGACCAGTGTCACTAGATTTATATGCTGCATCGATGTCGCATGGTAAACCAACCCATCTCCTGTTGATTGGTATCCTTGAGAATCTGCGTTGTGTTGAGGTCTGGTAGTAGTAATAACATTCCTAGAATAACAAAAGAAAGAGGGATTAGTGATTAAAAAGAGTGATGGCGACACAACAGTTTCTTACACACAATCTTGAATGCTACAGTTAGAATGATTTTAATAGATATTCAATGATTAATGGTCATTCCAAATAAGAGATATATTTATATACCATAGCGTTTTTTATTCGACAATTTAACTATAAATAGGCCCCCAACAAATTAAGCTGCTATTAAATATGTACTCGGTTTCGAGCAGCCGGAAGCTTTGATCATTGATCTAAAATCATTGAAGATTCTCGGCCCATTAAGTGTAGACGGAGATGCTCCTGGGTCTTTGGTGAACGAGGTAATAAAACTGAAGGTAATACAGTTTTCGCGCACCTTTTGTAATTATAGAGTAAATAACTGTTAGATGTAGAGAATATGAAGGGTAATGAACTATTATGTACTGCCAGTTTCACATCGATTATAAAGATTGAATAAAATACTTACGCTGAAGAAATATGAAAAGATCCCATTTTGGAAACTGGCATCCACGTTCTCTGGCAGATCAAATCCAAATCTGTTACGAACTACACCCCACGAAGGTGATGCCTGGTCTAAACGCCAGTAGTAACGCCCTGTGTAATGAAAATATTAAATTAGTAAATGTCTAGATTTATTAAACTTTTTCTATTGGATAAGCTGTAAAGGTATCGTAGACAGAAATGGAGCAGAGCTTAGATAACACAAGTATATACATAGTCCATCCTACTGTTCCAAACAGGGTAACACATGGGTGATAAGCAATATCCTGTCAAACTAGCAATACAAGTGTTTATTATAGTACCATTTTTTGGTAATAAAAACTGATATTCATGGACAGATTTTTTTTTTTTTAAATAGGTAATGTTTTTTAACTTGCTTGCCATAGGTAGGATTATAATTATCATCAAATTTTAGCTTAGCATTTATTTTATCGTCCAAAATTGGAGCGATTAAATCCTAAGTGGGTTAGTAAGTTAAGATGCAATTCATTGTATATGCAGCGAAGAGGCACAGTGGTATTCGCTATGGGAAAGTCAAATCAATACATTGCTCATGTGAATAATGAAAAGGAATTTAGAGAACAGAAGTTTGGGATAATTTAGAAAGTTGCTTTTGTAAATAAGACATAATTAATTTCCACTTACCGGCCAATGCGTATATTCTACCACTATAATCTTTGATGACTGCATCGAAGGATCCCGTGCAGGCCTGGCGGGGTGGGGTAGGGGACGTAGGAGGTCTTATTGTGGTAGTCTGTGTGGTGGTTGGTTGTGTAGTTGTACGGCGTGTGGTTGTACGGCGTTGGGTTGTACGGCGTGTGGTAGTACGGGTGATTGTGGGTCGCCTTGTTGTTGTGGTTGTGCCAGTGTTTCCTATGAAAGAGGAAGATACATTAACATTACATCTTATGTATGCTACATGTTACATTTGTGTCCAGGGGCGGAACGACTGCTCCTTTTAAAACAAAATATTTACGGGGCAACACGCCCCTTCCCAGGATTCCATAATAATTATTTTACAAAAGCTAAATTAATCATCAATGAAAATACATATTATTCAAAATAAGATCTGTCTGATACGTAAGTGTTGAGAGATAGGTTGGGTTGATTAAGGTCTTCGTTTTTTAACAATAAGATAAAGACTCGTCATTTTAAAAGTTAAAACATACATCTCTATTGATTAAATACCATATGACTTACTTCCATAAAGCGACGTGATACCAGCAATGTCATCACGATCAAGATTAAAGTTGGGATTATAACCCCGATAATAGGGGTACATGAGAGCTGCCTGTACATCCGAGTGGTAGAGACCAAGACTGTGACCGAACTCATGAGCTGCAACCTGAAACAAGTTCGTACCTGAGGGATAGGAAAAAGATGTGATTATCATATCAGAAAAATAATATCATCTAAGAAAACATAATAATAATAATCAAAAATGACGATCACACACGCTAGCATCCTGAAGAGGTACATAGCATATTTTTTTTTTTTTTTTTTTTAATTGTTTTCTGTGTTTCTATTAATATTCTTTCTTTTATTCAGAATAGTGAATATGTCTCCACTGGGCCAAACTTTTCAAAATATTTACCAGATTTAATGAAAGAATATCACAACCATGCAATCCAAATATTATTTTTAATTAATCTATATTTAAAAAAGGGGGAATAAATCGTAGACAATAAATTGAATTCTTACCAAAGTTAGTCCCGATTGTCCAACTCTCGGAGTCGTCGAAATGAGCGTCACCGTTACGAGGTAAGAAGGCGTGGGCGAGGACGCCGCCTTGACCATCGAAAGAGATGCCGTCACCGTGTTCATAGCTCCCGAACTTGATACGGATATCCACAGATGAACTATCGACGACCTCGCGAAAGGTCAAACCAGATACATCGACCCAAACCTGTAATGATGACGATAAAGACATTGATAATAAAACAATCATCAACATGTTTAAATTGAAATTTAGAATTAATTCCCATAATCTTATTGATGACATCATTAAACGTATCAACAGAAATAGTATGATTACCTGAAACGTTTAAATTATCCTTCACAACAAGAATTGTCTAACTGCATGTTTGCATTATATAAAATCTCCATTATTTTCAATTTCACAAACATAATAATTCCTACAACAGCATGACGCATTTGCTAAACAAAATGGAATAGCAGTAGCAGATAATGATTGTTAAAAACTTTTTAAAGAGTTACAAGATACTTGCAAAATAGAACATCCTTTAAAAGAAGACCCTTAGAAATGTTCAGTTAGATGCCTAACTCACAATGATATAGAACAGCTATCCCCCTACCCCCTCACCGACACACAAAAACAGACTCAAGCATGATAAAATGATAGACCTACCTGAAAGGCTCTCCTTAGCTCGTTCTTGATTGCGTTTTGATTGAGATCATTGGTGAGTGTACCGAAGCTATACGTCACGGCTACGTTACGTGGCCACGCGATGCCACCTGTGACGTAGGGTAGGATATCGGGAACACCACATCGAGGTGTATCGAGGAGTTCAGCTGTTTCAGCATCCAATATACCTGTCATATGAATGGGGATGAATAAAACGTGAGAACACGAATAAGAGTGACGTAACAATAGTAATAGTATAAGTAATGATATAATACTAGCAATACTAATGAGAATAGTAATGACATTGATGACAGCAAGGTCTTTGACTTTAATCAAAACAGTCATGATTGGAGGAAATGAAAATAGAAGATGCAAACGTGGATTAGGTTTATCATAACGACGGTAATAACATGTCAAAGGTTTCAACAATGATGAGGTTGGTGATAATGATCATAATGATGTTGTCAATAATATTAGAATACATATTTAGTTTTAACATATTTAATCATGTCAAGTGCAAGGCTACTATACAAGTTTACTAATCTTAATTCGAAACACTAAACAAAAACGTTGAATTAGTGAGTTTTTGTATAGTACATGCCAAACGGAGGCCGACACTGGCGCTATATACTAGGCATGCACAAAAAGCTGTACACTAGGCAGAAAACTATTGCTAGAAAAAGTTTAGGATAACCGATGAAATGATTCTGGGTGGAGTCAAGAAATGTCCCCTCAACACCTCACGATAGATCCTGGTATACCTACTCTAGATTCTGGTACCTACTCTGAGGACAAGGATAATTTTATGTAATGTTTTCAAATTGGACGACTCACAGAAAAAATCGAAACTACACGTTGTAACACACTGATGCTTCAAACTGCAAATTTGATCAAATCAAATCAGCGACTCACCTGTTTGGTTAAGACCGCCATTTCGTTGATATTCCAAGATGGCGGATGTGTAGTTGATGTTTGCCTCGCCAAAAGTTGAACCGAGGGGGACGTAACCAAACTGCTCAAGATTGGCCTAAAATAAGGGGTCAAGTAACAATAGAATAATTATGAATGAAGTGAACGATGAGGAATGAAAGTAACATGAATATCACACATTATATTGCTTACTAAAATTAAAATTCTGCTCATAACATAACGTTTTTCTGAAAAGTGGTATTTCAGATTTATGCCTTAAATGAATAAAATTGTACCGTCGAAATGAAATAATGTTGGCGGTAGCACATACCCTGAACGCAATCCAGTATTAGACATGGGAATATGAATTAGTGAAGCTGGATCAAACTCAAAACCACATTGATAAGATCGCAGTTTAATTAGATAGGACCCTAACGTAACGAGACTGAGTGAACACGAATTATTAACCTAATTGTTTCGACCATTGTATTTTCAATATAATCATGAAGGTGTTTTAAAAACTGTAACTCGAACGATTATGATTTCGCTGGATCAATTTTGAGTTTGCAATGAAACGATATTCATAAAGAAGACATAAGCATATGCTCAAAACTTTAGCAGGTTTAATACAATTTTGTTTGCGTGACCTAGCATAGGCAGGATAGGTCAGACCAGGCATGAAGGGTGAGGAAACTGGTCACAGCTGTTTAAAAGTTGGCTGAAAATAATGTGGCAGAGCGAGGCTATTGAGTGAGGGAGGTTGTATCATCACGTTTCTTTCTCCCTCTCTATTTTATCATCTTAACATGCTTAATCTCTCTCTCTCTCTCTCTCTCTCTCTCTCTCTCTCTCTCTCTCTCTCTCCCTTCTACCTCTCGAAAGTACACCCATTTAAACAGCAGAATCATTACCAAGAAAATAAATGTCGTAATAATAGAGTCTTACCTTCAATATTACGACTTTTGACTCGTCAATGTCCTCGTCGACGACTATGCCCGCAATCACATGTTCAGATGATGTTGTTGTTTGCAGTATCGTCATATCTTCAACCGATTCATCGCCATCGTCATCATCAGAATCGTCCTCGGAGACAGTAGTCAAGATCTCTGATCTCGGAGTGGTCGAGCCGAAATCATCTCCAACTTCGCTGACCAAAGCCGTGATGTCAGTTAACTGTGTCGGCTCAAACGTGACCGAAATCGGGGTATTTAGTACAGTGGTTAGCCGTGTCAAGAAAACTACTGCTAATATCAAGCAAAAATTCGCCATTCTCAGTCTAAAGAGCGAACGATGATTTTAGTTGAAATGAAAACAACCTTCTAACTTGTATGAGCTTGTTTACAGCTTGATGATAAGAAGTGATAATGATTTTCACAAACAATTCACTGGCTATTTATTCGATTTTGAATCCCAGTAAAAGTGGGTTTCTAGTTAACCGCGCCCTAACGAACGCTGTTCTGATTGGCCTGTTCCGTACGCGTACCTGGTAAGCTCCTTTTTGGTTGGACGACTATTGTACGGACAATAGTAAACTATTGACCAACGGCGATATAGGATGTCAATCTTCTCCCGGAACTCTGCGGATGATGTTTCTTGTTGCCTAGCTACGTAGTTCCGGGTTTGAATTGGGTTACCCTGACAAAGAAATTGAAATTATTGGACGGATACAAATGGGAGAGAGTCTAGGAAGTTAAATCTCAGAATTTCTTTTTCCCTAACAATCTTTTTATTTCAGTAGCAATGTTTCGTTTCTCTTTTTTTCGCTACTACGAAATAATATATATTTAATTAATAAAATAACATGATTAATTATCTGCCATGATCCAATTATTTCATCTAGTCCAATGTGAACTTCCTTCCATCCAATCTCTTAAGAAATTGGGAGATTCAATATGTTATTATGCTGTTCCCATAAATCCTTTACCATATCACATTCAACAAATATGTATTTATATGTTTCTTCATCTTTTCCACACAGAGGAGCACTTATCACATGATATTAAATGAAACCTGTAAAGTGGTGATTAACTAACACAAACAATATTATACAGCAGTTTGAATTGAAATTCTTTTAGTCTTTTTATCCAATTTGCAAATTCTGGGATGAAGCTGAAACCTTTCCATTTCCGTTACCGATATGTAATATAATGATTGATACAGAAACCTTTCCACTTCTGTGGACTTTCTCAAGCCAAGTGATCAGTCACACGTTTTCTCAAATCATAATGATTGCAAATTTTGAAAACTAACTGGTGTATTTATCAAATTTTGATACAGACTGTCATAAATTCTTCGAACAAACTAAATCAAATTGAAATGTTTTCTTTGAAAACTTAAACTCTATTTTTAGACCAGAATGTGATAGCTGGTTCTTTGTGAGATCCAGTTTCCATTTCTCAGGTATGACTACATACATTTTTTAACTAATTATATTTCCTCTTCATAACTCATAAATAAGCACCCGGCTTCAGTTTTCCTTCTACACCTATCGCATAGTAATATATGTATGTATTTTTAAGAAAAAGATTTTCATTAAAAAATGTCAGTCCCCTCTTTATGAATATACCTAAATTATTTGTAATAAATCTGTTGCTTTCTTAGTTGTATGTTTTTTAATAAACACATTCATATCACGCCTCATAGTTAACATTTCCTGGTTGTTGTTTTTTTGTAATGGTATTCTAATCATTTTTCAGGAATAAAAATTCAATATTAAAATAGATTACCCCAAAAGGGTCTCATTAGAAATGTGTATATTTTTTCCATTTCACTTTCTGGTCTCCAGTTATAAGTCTTTTCATTCACATCATCTCTTGTATCTCGACAAAAAGTCTAACATTTAGCATATTGAGTCCTCCTTGTCTATAATCTAGATATAGGGTACACCTTCTTATCTTATTCCTACCTTGCCATAGCAGATTGAAACAAATTTCATCAATTTCTTTGAAGACCCATTCATGCACAGGAATTAAAGAGCTGACATAAATCACTTCTGAGTATGCATATGTTTTTTTAAAATTATTTATTTCCACCAATTTTAATAATTTCTTTATTTTACTTAACATTTCTTTATAACTATTTTTTCCTCAATATCATGAGGATCTAGATCCTGGATAACTGGAGAAGCAGAAACCTTAAACCAATTAAAGTCAAATAGTTCACTTAATGATGGTAGACACAATTCAACAAAAGTGTCTGCAGAAATTAAATAAATTAGTATTCAATTTTATTTGGAAATCCAAAATCGATAAGGAAAAAAGTTCCATCCTTACTCAAGATTATAGCCAAGGTTTTTTTTTTAATGGTTAACACTGAGAAACAGATATTGAGTTTTCGTTTAAGATGGCTTGGTAGATCATTGGATGACAGTGAAGGTCCATGGACAGATATTTGTAATTATTGGTTTGATTTGCTCGGTTGCGTAAATCTTCTGTTAAAGATTATCTGTACTAGTTTATAGGAGGGATTAGACCCCTGCAAGGTCACTGGACAGGTGGTTATCTCATCAACTCAGCTCTCAATTAACATAAGAAAGAGAGGATCATGGGGGACCAATGGTCACCGATTAGGCATTGTTTTCTATATAGAGGGAGCAAGTAGCTACAAGTAGTACAGTGTGGCTTTAAACTGTACATGTAACTATGACCATAAATTATTCGATGTCCATGATTGGCAACTTCCTGATTTCTATCTAGAAATATTACAAGCCTGGAATTATGTGAAAGGTTATACTTGCAGTGAAAATTATTCTATACAAGACACAATTTTTTATAAGCAAATATTATGGCATAACAAAAACTTTAGTTGTGGAATGATTTATCTAAAGGACCGATTATACTAAATTGAAGAAAGCTATTCCAAATATATGGTTCAGAGATCTTTCAAATGAAGTAACGGAACCAGTATATTATACCCACTCCTGAAATTCCTTATTTCCAATTTTGAAGAGTGTCTTTACTTATCAGTGACGTACAGTAAGCATCAAACGTTTATACAATCTGATATCTTTTAAACTTACATTCACCAACAGATGCTGTCTTTTGGGGGGAATATACTTCAAAAAATATTGACTGTTCAAAAGGAATTTAACGTTTACAAGGGAACATCGTATTAAGGGACTTCAATTTTAAATTGATGTACAATAAACTACCTGTAAAAAACAACATTTACAAATGGGGATTAGCAGACGACAGATTCTCTCCCCAGTGCCATGTCATAGAGGAAATAGTGCATGTGTTTATCGAATGTGAACAGAATGATAATGTCTTTGATTATATCAATCATGTTGTGAAGTACACTTTTAATATTGATTTTTGCATGGATATCTCTTGTTTACTTAAGATTAATATTAATAGAGAGATAGACGTTGTAACAACGATAGCAATCTGGTGTATGTACAAAATGTTAATCGTCGGGAATAAGTATGGATTTACTGAAAACCGTTTCAAACTAAAACACGTATTTGAAAGAGAAAAACAAAACAGAATTGTTGTAAAATCAGGAGCTAAAAAGCCAGACAAAAGGCTGCCAGAATAACTGTTAAAAGCACTTTAAATGAAAAGGATAAACTTGAGTTTGATCGATTAGACTACAATCAATACGAAATCTATTTATAACAGATTAATCGATGTGGTCAGTAAGACAAGAACATAATCAAATAAACACTAAACAAATATATATCTAGGTAAAGTTTTAAAATGGGCTGATCATATTTTAGTTCGTAGCATATAGCGAGAGAGAGAGAGAGAGAGAGAGAGAGAGAGAGAGAGAGAGAGAGAGAGAGAGAGAGAGTGAGAGGGTCATTACGAAACAATTAATCATCTTTCAAACCCTTCTTTACAACACAAATATTATCGTTATAAAGGCCGCATGGCTGGACGTTTGTCTACTAATTTGTAAGAGTGGTAGTTAAGGATTATATTCTGATTTAAATATAATGGGTGTGACAAAATCCGGGTTAAGGTCATTATGATGAGAATCCTTACCCCACATCATTAACGGCTATATCCTGTTTGGCTAATTTAGTAGGCTACTATTGACTACATACTTATTAAAGGTTGACAACTGCTAATGATACTAGTATTGATATTGGTGGACAATTACAATCTCTACCAACCATTTATTATGTTGTGTCTTTCAAAGAAAGGGTGATCAACAACAGGTCCAAGATATAAATAATTTTTAAATAATAATAACAAAGTTCAGTTGATAGTCCCGTGTTTCACATTTTCAATTAGCAGTACCTCTATCAGAACGAAATAAAGATAGTTTGTGTAATTTCAAAATTAATATGTAAAATCGGTTTTCCTTGCCTGCTGCACACGTAAAGACGAAACAAATCGTAGCCATGACGAACCAATTCTATTTTTATGGAAAGGAATCGGGTCGGTTTCGATTAGATTTGGTGATATGCTAGTGATGTAAAGTGGAAGTTATTTTATATTATTAAAATTACTTTGTTGTTCCATCTCGTATCGGTTGCGTTTGTATAACTTGGGTGCTAGCTTTTTTTTTTCTCTCTCTCTCTCTCTCTCTCTCTCTCCTTCTCTCTCTCTCTCTCTCACTCTCTTTCTCTCTCTCTCTCTCTCTCTGTCTCTCCCTCTCTCTCTCTCTCTCTCTCTCTCTCTCTCTCTCTCACTCACTCTCTCTAATATATCATTTGAAATATGTTATTTGCAGAAAATGCACATGTTTTCGTCATTAGCTAATGACATTTCAAAGGCTGAAAGTTGATCAAACAATTACATTACCCCCATAATATGGCCAAAAATCTGTCGGCGTGGGATCGGTGAGGGGTCTGTGTGGTGGCGGAACTGAGGTTAATGAAAAGACAAACGTGTCCCAAGCATGCGCTGTAAACATATTAGCGTTTGTTTACTAACATGTATTTGTCCCTTAAATCCAGCCTAATCATACACTAGCGCATACATTGTGTAGGTGTTAGTATTCAAACACTTCAAACGCAGAAAATTAAGCACTCATTGTTAAAACAATCAGTTTATCTATTTGTTATTGCAAACATTTTCGTCTCTTACTGTCAAATATTGAATGGTGTATCAGTGGTGAAATTTGTCAAGATTATTAAGTTTTTGCAGACACGCTGCAGCTAACAGTTCACAAGCACTATAATTGTCAGTGGTTGGATCGTATGAACACAAGCACATACAACAAAATATAAAAACGCAAGTTTTCTGGAAAACAAGATTTTGGAAAGAAGTTGAAAAGTATATAAAAAAAATATTGTATGTTTAACTCTAATTTCGAACCATGTCATCTATTGTTTGGTATTGTTTTGTATTTAATTTAATGAAAAGAAGGAAAACGATGTCGATATTATATGCACTTTTTACTATTTACAAAACTTAAAAGAACAAAACAGAGGCTTCTTCATATTTTGTTTTACCTCTTGGATTATCGTTTACAGATAAAAGAAAATATTTCATGTAGAAGACTATATCCCTCCAGAAATGGAGGCAAACGCTGAAACTGTGAAGATGTATATATCATTATGAGGAAATAAAGAAGACCAGAAATTGTTATTTTACAAACAAACAAAAACAAAAAGAATAAAACAAAAAGAAGCACATACAAAATGGGTCAACCGTTGTAAAAATTTAGAGTGTGTCTGAGATTTGTTTGTGTTCGTGATCACCTACAAAATTTGATACCTTTTTTTTGTCCTTTTTCGTTTAATATAGTGGTTTTCCGAAATTGTTTACCGCCCCTTTTATACGAGGAAAAAAAAAAGGATCGGCCTCTAACAGAATCGTCTTTTTCGATTGCAGGTGCCGTTTCGATTATATTTCGTGAACATTTCAAGCATGAAATGTAACAGTGGGACAATAAATGTTGGTCTTACTTTATTTACTTAGTGCACGCGTACACTCTTCATTTCAATTGCAGGCCTCCGTGTGTACTCATGTTATGAAAGAATATATGTGTTACTACTTGACACGATAACAAGAGTTCAAACTATTTGGCAACTTCATATTATACACGTATCTCTCTTTCTTTCTCTCTCTCTCTCTCTCTCCCTTGTTATTTTTTTGGTAATCTTTCCTTATTACATACCAAAAAGAAATAGCTGCACTTTTCATCCCATATTACAGCGAGGTAACACTATGGCGCAATTAAAAATGACACGCTTTCTCAACCGTGTTCAACAATAGAAATGAAATGTAGAGAAAGTAAACACATGTATCCGAGACAATCGTGACTTCAATTGAATAATTACTTTTATTTACAGAGAGATACAGAAGCATACTTGTAATAAATACATTAGATACATAAATTAGTATCCAAATTAAGATTTAAACATATAAATAAATAAAAAGTAATACAATTCGAGTACAATAACGCAAGTAAAATGCAACTGATGATGACAGCGATACTATGAGGTGAACAAATACGACGTGGTTTGAAATTAATTCCTAGAGAGGCTATGTGTAAACATAGTTGAAAGCATTTAAGAGCAATAAGCACTAAGAAAGATTTACGTAATAAATACACACATTCGTTTAAAAAAAGGATCTATGCAAATATTTTCTTAAAAGACATATAGGCTCAACTGCCATTTCATTTAGTCAGTGTGAGTGCTATGAAACAAGGAACCACTATTTTAACTGAAGTTTCTTTATTCTTGTGTGTATTTATAATTTGTAAACTGAATTGTATGAGTCTCCGGACATTTTATTCAGTATGTTTTCATTTACAATAAACCAGAATTGAATTGAATTGTTATGAATTGCAATTTCTGGGCTGATATCATAGTAAACTTCGGTTGTAATAATTAGAGATATTGCATACATGGTATGTTACTTATATTTATATAAGTACATTGGCACATAGAGGTCTTACAAAATAGTTAGTAACCAATGAAATTACACACATTTCAACTTTCCATCTTAATTTTTTTAGTTACTATTCCTCGCTGGGGTCATTCCCTCTCACGTTGATAAAGGGAAAGTCTCTCATTTCATTCCGATGAATTCGAGCAACTCTCGATTTCTACGCTCAGATTCAGACTGCGACACTGTGGAATAAGTGTATCAATGACGTCACGATATGACAAACCATTGGGGAAGTTGACAAACTGCTTAGTGGAGTCTCTCATCCTGTAATAACGACCATCTCGGTAAAAATGCAGGTAATCATTGTCGACGCGCACCACTGCTTCAACTCCATCGCGGAGGGCGTAAGGTGTATTCCTGAAAAAAGTGGATATGCGAGTCCTCCTTTGGAGCCGATTACTGCTGCTAAATTTGTAGACAAACCCACCTGAAAATGGAAAGGAAAACAAAAGGATTTCATTAATTTTCGAATCGTTTCGTTTATTTAAATTGATATTCAAGCTTCTGGGAGTATGGATGATGATGTCATAAAGACACTTTACCAATAAAATGCTTTCTCGACGCAGGTTGGTGTGAAAATATAAATCAATCAATATCTTGTGAGATATTGATTTTGAAATAGGTGTTAAACAGATTATTAAATCAAAACTTCAGTTTCACATCTCCTGTCAGTCAGTATTCATAATAATGTAATGTATTTCATACAAACAAAGACGAAAGTCTAAAATCCATTCTCGCATGAGACCATTTAGTATTACTATCATTATTATTTAAATGTCAAATCAGGAGATTGTTTTATTTTTTAATGAAATAAATGGATACATGTTTTCATCAAATACGGGACCGATTGCGCGGTATTTAAACATTTAATGTTTTGTTTTAAAAAATTCATAATTTATACAATTTAACAAAAAATGTACCTTTGAAGAAAAAAGTTGGACCAGTGTCACTAGATTTATATGCTGCATCGATGTCGCATGGTAAACCAACCCATCTCCTGTTGATTGGTATCCTTGAGAATCTGCGTTGGGTGGAGGTCTGGTAGTAGTAATAACATTCCTGTAATAACAAAAGAAAGAGGGATTAGTGATCAGAAAGTGTGACGGAGGCGCAACAGTTTCTTACACACAATCTTGAATGCTACAATTAGAATGATTTTAATAGATATTCAATGATTAATGGTCATTCCAAATAAGAGATATATTTATATACCATAGCGTTTTTTATTCAACAATTTAGCTATAAATACGCCCCCAACAAATTAAGCTGCTATTAAATATGTACTCGGTTTCGAGCAACCGGAAGCTTTGATCATTGATCTAAAATCATTGAAGATTCTCGATTCATTAAATTTAGACGGAAATGCTCCTGCGTCTTTGGTGAACGAGGTAATAAAACTGAAGATAATACAGTTTTCGCGCACCTTTTGTAAGTATAGAGTAAATAAATGTTAGATGTAGAGAATACGAAGGGTAATGAACTATTATGTACTGCCAGTTTCACAACGATTATAAAGATCGAATAAAATACTTACGCTGAAGAAATATGAAAAGATCCCATTTTGGAAACTGGCATCCACGTTCTCTGGCAGATCAAATCCAAATCTGTTACGAACTACCCCCCACGAAGGTGATGCCTGATCTAGACGCCAGTAGTAACGCCCTTTGTAACGAAAATATATTAAATATACATATATTAATTGATATATTAAATACATTTCTAGATTAATTAAGCTCTTTCTTTTGGATAAGCTGTAAAGGGGATCGTAGACGGAAAATAGAGCAGAGCTTCGATAAAAGGGTAATAAAGGAAAAAATATCTTGTCGAACTAGCAATACAAGCGTTTATTATAGTACCATATTTGGTAATAAAAACTGATATTCATAGACAGAAAACATTTTTTTTTTTAAATAGGTAAAGTTTTTTTTACTTGCTTGCCAGAGGAAGGATTATAATTATCATCAAATTCGAGCTTAGCATTTATTTAATCGTACAAAATAGGAGCGATTAAATCCTAAGTGGGTTATTAATGTAGAAGTTAAGATGCAATCCATTCTATATGCAGCGAAGAGACACAGTGGTATTCGCTTTATAGAAAAGTCAAAACAATACATCGCTCATGTAAATAATGAAAAGGAATTTAGAGAACAGAAGTTTGGGATAATTTAGAAAGCTGCTTTTGAAACTAAGACATCATTAATATGCTCTTACCGGCCAAGGCGTATATTCTACCACTATAATCTTTGATGACTGCATCGAAGGATCCCGTGCAGGCCTGGCGTGGTGGGGTAGGTGACGTAGGAGGTCTTATTGTGGTAGTCTGTGTGGTGGTTGGTTGTGTAGTTGTACGGCGTGTGGTTGTACGGCGTGTGGTTGTACGGCGTGTGGTAGTACGGGTGATTGTGGGTCGCCTAGTTGTTGTGGTTGTGCCAGTGTTTCCTAAGGAAGAGTAAGATACATAAACATTAGATCTTATTTATGCTTCATTATTTTACATTTAGGTCCAGGGGCGAAACGACTGCTCCTTTTAAAACAAAAACACACCCTCCCCTATTTACAAAAGCTTAATAAATTATCGTGAAATATGTATTATTTAAAATACCTATCGGGTATGTAAGTGTTGAGAGGTATATAGGTAGGTTGATTAAAATCTTCATGTTTAACAATAAGATAAAGACCCGTCATTTTAAAAATTAAAACATACATCTCTATTGATTAAATACCATATGACTTACTTCCATAAAGCGACGTGATACCAGCAATGTCATCACGATCAAGATTGAAGTTGGGATTATAACCCCGATAATAGGGGTACATAAGAGCTGCCTGTACATCCGAGTGGTAGAGACCAAGACTGTGACCAAACTCATGGGCTGCTACCTGAAACAAGTTCGTACCTGATGGATAGAAAAATGATGTGATTATCATAACAGAAAATGTCGGTGAGCATTCAGTGGTAAGAAAAAAAAATGACAATCACAAACACTGGCATCCTGAAGATGTACCATGGATTTTAGTATTTTAACTTCTTTTGATCGTTCGTTACTGTGTTTATATATTATTCTTCCTTTCATTTAGCATAATATATATGTCTCCTTTGGGCCAACTTTTCAAACATATTCAGCAGTTTTAATGAAAGAATATCACAACCTTGCGATCCAAACATTATTTTTAATAAATCTATATTTTAAAAAGGGGGAATAAAACGTAGACAATCATGTGAATTCTTACCAAAGTTTGTCCCGATTGTCCAAGTCTCGGAGTCGTCGAAATGAGCGTCACCGTTACGAGGTAGGAAGGCGTGGGCGAGGACGCCGCCTTGGCCATCGAAAGAGATGCCGTCACCGTGTTCATAGCTCCCGAACTTGATACGGATATCGACAGATGAACTATCGACGACCTCACGAAAGGTCAAACCGGATACATCGTCCCAAACCTGTATTGAAGATGATAAAGACATTAATAAATAAAAGCCAATCATTAACATGTTTAAATCGAAATTTAGAATTAATTCAACAATTTTGTTGATGGCATCATTAGGCGTATCAACAAAAATGGTATAATTACCTGAAACGTTTCAATTATCCTGCACCACAAAAATTGTCTAACTGCATGTTTGTATTATAAATCTCCATTATTTTCAATATCACAAACATGATAATTTATACAATAGCACGACGCGTTTGCTAAACAAAATGGAATGGTTACTTTTAAGAGAGTTACAAGATACTCGCAAAATAGTTCAGCCTTTAAAAGAAGACCCTTAGCCCATAAAAAATATACATGTTTAGCGTCCCCACCCGCTTCCTTTTTGAAATTTTTTAATTTTGTTTGTTTAAGAAAAAAACACATAAAAAACACTGCTAAAATGGATCTTTTTCTGATAAAAAATAAAGAAAAAAAAAATGTCGGCGGACATCTTGCAAAATAGCCCCGACTGTCATGGAAAATGTACCGAGCGGCCATTTTGAAGAAAAAAAGGGCCTCCTCCTTCCTATTTTTCGAAAAACAGGACGCTAAACATGTTATTATTTTTTTATTTGGCCTTAGAAATGTTCATTTAGATGCCTAACTCATACTAATATGGAACGGCAGTTCTAAAGTATGAATATCTCCCCCCCCCCCTCACCGACAAAAAAAAAAAACAGACTCAAACATTAAACATTTATGGGCTCACCTGAAAGGCTCTCCTTATCTCGTTCTTGATCGCGTTTTGATTGAGATCATTGGTGAGTGTACCGAAGCTATACGTCACAGCTACGTTACGTGGCCACGCGATGCCACCTGTGACGTAGGGTAGGATATCGGGAACACCACATCGAGGGGTATCGAGGAGCTCAACTGTTTCAGCATCCAATATACCTGTCATACGGGGAGGAATAAAACGTGACAACACGAATAAGAGTGACGTAACAATAATAATAGTATAAGTAATGATAATACTAGCAATACTATAAAATAGAAGATGCGAAATTGAATTGGGGATATCATAACGACGGTAATAATGTGACAACGGTTTTAACAATGATGGGGTTAGTGATAATGATCACAATAATGTTGTCAATGATATTAGAATAAATATTTAGCTCTAACACAAATCATCGTGTCATGCGCAAGGCTAAAACAAGTTTACTAATCGTAATTTGAAACACCGACCAAAAACGCTGAACTAATGAGTTACACGTTGTAACATACTGATGCTTTAAACTGCAAATGTGTTCAAATCAAATCAGCGACTCACCTGTTTGGTTTATACCGCCATGTTGTTGATATTCCAAGATGGCGGATGTGTAGTTGATGTTTGCCTCGCCAAAGGTTGAACCGAGTGGGACGTAACCGAACTGCTCAAGATTGGCCTAAAATAAGAGGTTAATTAACAATAGAATAATTATGAATGAAGTGAATAATTAAGGAATGAAAGTAACATGAATATCACACTGTAAATTGCTTACTAGAATTAAAATTCTGCTCATAACATAACGTTCTTCTGAAAGGTGGTATTTCAGATTAAGCGGCTACAACTGAACTCCCTCCACAGTTTTGGCGACATCAAGATAACCAATAAAAACGAGGTCTTGTTCAATTTACATTAGAATAGATAGCGCATAAATGTGTCAACCATTCTTTTGGCTTAACATAAGTTAAATTGTATCTTCGAAATGAAATAATGTTGGCGGTAGCTCATGCCCTAAACGCAATCAAGTATTAGACATGGGATCATGAATTAGTGAAACTGGATCAAACTCAAAACCGCATTGATAAGATCGTAGTTTAATTAGATTGGACCCCAAGGAAACAAGATTGAGTGAACACGAATTATTAACCTAATTGTTGCGATCATTGTAGTTTAATATGTAATCATGTAGGTGTATTTAAAACTGTAACGATTATGATTTCGCTGGATCAATTTTGACTTCGCAATGAAACGACATTCATAAAGAAGACACAAGCACATGCTCAAAACTTCATCTTAACAAGCTTAATCTCTCTCTCTCTCTCTCTCTCTCTCTCTCTCTCTTCCTTCCACCTCTCGAAAGTACACCCATATAAACAGCAGAATCATTACCAAGAAAATAGATGTCGTAATAATAGAATCTTACCTTCAATATTACGACTTTTGACTCGTCAATATCCTCGTCGACGACTATGCCCGAAACCACATCTTCAGATGTTGGTGTTGTTGTTGTTGTTGTTTGCAGTGTCGTCGTATCTTCAATCGATTCACCGCCATCGTCATCATCAGAATCGTCTTCGGAGACAGCAGTCAAGATCGCTGATCTCGGAGTGGTCAAGTCGAAATCATCTCCTGCTTCGCTGACCAATGCTGTGATGTCAGCTATCTGTGTCGGTCCGAATGTGGCCGAGATCGGGGTATTTAGTACAGTGGTTAGCCGTGTCAAGAAAACTACTGCTAATATCAAGCAAAAATTCGCCATTCTCAGTCTAAAGAGCGAACGATGATTTTAGTTGAAATGAAAACGACCTTCTAACTTGTATGAGCTTGTTTACAGCTTGATGATAAGAAGTGATAATGATTTTCACAAACAATTCACTGGCTATTTATTCGATTTTGAATCCCTGTAAAAGCGGGTTTCTAGTTAACCGCGCCCTAACGAACGCTGTTCTGATTGGCCTGTTCCGTACGCGTACCTGGTAAGCTCCTTTTTGGTTGGACGACTATTGTACGGACAATAGTGAACTATTGACCAACGGCGATATAGGATGTCAATCTTCTCCCGGAACTCTGCGGATGATGTTTCTTGTTGCCTAGCTACGTAGTTCCGGGTTTGAATTGGGTTACCCTGATAAAGAAATTGAAAGTGTATGGAATTTATTAAACGGATACAAATGGGAGAGAGTCTAGGAAGTTAAATCTCAGAATTTCTTTTTCCCTAACAATCTTTTTTGTTCAGTAGCAATGTTTCGTTTCTCTTTTTCTCGCTACTATGAAATAACATATGTTTAATTAATAAAATAACATGATTAATTATCTGCCATGATCCAATTATTTCATCTAGTCCAATGTGAACTTCCTTCCATCCAATCTCTTAAGAAAGTGGGAGACTCAATATGTTATTATGCTGTTCCCATAAATCCTTTACCATATCACATTCAACAAATATGTATTTATATGTTTCTTCATCTTTTCCACACAGAGGAGCACTTATCACATGATATTAAATGAAACCTGTAAAGTGGTGATTAACTAACACAAACAATATTATACAGCAGTTTGAATTGAAATTCTTTTAGTCTTTTTATCCAATTTGCAAATTCTGGGATGAAGCTGAAACCTTTCCATTTCCGTTACCGATATGTAATATAATGATTTATACAGAAACCTTTCCACTTCTGTGGACTTTCTCAAGCCAAGTGATCAGTCACACGTTTTCTCATAATTATAATGATCGCAAATTATGAAAACTAACAGGTGTATTTATTATATTTTGATACAGACTGTCATAAATTCTTCGAACAAACTAAATCAAATCGAAATGTTTTCTTTGAAAACTCTATTCTTAGACCAGAATGTGATAGCTGGTGCTTTGTGAGATCCGGCACTTTCCATTTCTCAAGTATGACTACATACATTTTTTAATTAATAATATTTTCTCTTCATTTAATACCATACATCTGAAATAAGCATTCGGCTTTAATTTTCCTTCTACATCTATAACATGGTACAAGTATGTTTAAGGAAAAGATTTTCATTAAAAAATGTCACTCCCCTCTTTATGAATATACTTTTTTTTTTTTTTTTTTTAATCACTTGCTTTCTTAGTTGTTTCTTTTTTAATAAACACATTCTTCATATCACGCCAGATAGTTAACATTTCCTGGTTGTTTTTGGTAATGGTATTCTAATCATTTTTCAGGAATAAAATTTCAATATAAAAAATAGAATATCCCAGAAGGGTCTCATTTGAAATTTGAATATATTTTCTGGTCTCCAGTTATAAGTCTTTTAATTCACATCACCCCTTGTATCTTGACATTTCAGTCCTCCTTGCCTTTAATCTAGATATAGGGTACACCTTCTAATCTTATTCCTACCTTGCCATAGAAAATGGAAACAAATACCATTAATTTCTTTGAAGACCCATTCAGGCAAATGAATTTAAGAGCTAACATAAATCATTTTTGAGTATGCATATGTTTTAACGGTTTTGATTTATTCCACCATTTTTAACAATTTCCTTATTTTGCTTAAAATTTATTTATAATTCGTTTCCTCTATATTATGAGGATCTAGAAACACAAATAAATTTGAGTTTGATCGATTACACTACAATCAATACAAAACCTATTAATAACAGATTAATCGCTGTGGCCAGTAAGACAAGAATATAATTTAAAAAATACATAAATTTATTAAAAAATAATAAACACTAAACAAATATATATATAGGTAAAGTTTTTTTTATGGGCTGATCATATTTTAGTTCGTAGCATATAGCGATAGAGAGAGAGTGAGAGGGCCATTACGAAACAATTAATCATCTTCCAAACCCTTCTTTACAACACAAAGATTATCCTTATAAAGGCCACATGTCTAAACGTTAGTCTACTAAATTGTAAGAGTGGTAGTTAAGGATTATAATCTGATTTGAGTTTACAATTACATGGTGTGACAAAATCCGGGTTAAGGTCATTATTATGAGAATCCTTACCCCACATGATTAACGGCTATATCCTGTTTGGCTAATTTAGTAGGCTACTATTGACTACATACTTATTAAAGGTTGACAACTGCTAATGATACTAGTATTGATATTGGTGGACAATTACAATCTCTACCAACCATTTATTATGTTGTGTCTTTCAAAGACAGGGTGATCAACAACAGGTCCAAGATATAAATAATTTTTAAATAATAATAAAAAAGTTCAGTTGATAGTCCCGTGTTTCACATTTTCAATTATCAGTACCTCTATCAGAACGAAATAAAGATAGTTTGTGTAATTTCAAAATTAATATGTAAAATCGGTTCTCCTTGCCTGCTGCACACGTAAAGTCGAAACAAATCGTAGCCATGACGAACCAATTCTATTTTTATGGAAAGGAATCGGGTCGGTTTCGATTAGATTTTGTGATCCTAGTGATGTAAAGTGGAAGTTATTTTATATTATTAAAATTACTTTGTTGTTCCATCTCGTATCGGTTGTGTTGGTATTACTTGGGTGCCAGCTTCTTTCTTTTCTCTTTCTCTCTCTCTCTCTCTCTCTCTCTCTCTCTCTCTCTCTCTCTCTCCTTCTCTCTCTCTCACTCTCTTTCTCTCTCTCTCTCTCCTTCTCTCTCTCTCACTCTCTTTCTCTCTCTCTCTCTCTGTCTCCCCCCTCTCTCTCTCTCTCTCTCTCTCTCTCACTCTCTCTAACTGTCGATCCCCTAAATTTGTTAATACTCTGCTGGCATACTCTGCTGGCATACTCTGCTGTATGATAAGCTGACATCGGGATTATTTTATACAAGGTACAACTTCTTTCTTCTCCTCCTTACTCTCTTCAATCCTTCCGTTCCCGGTATATACCGTTGTTTTTTCAAAATCCGTTAATTTTCTCCACCAAGACAATTTGAAAACAATAACTAATAATATCATTCTGTTTTTGAAATCCAGTTATTACTGACGAAGCTATCTTTAACATTATAATCAACATTTATCCAGGTTTTACGCATTTAATTACTAGGGGTGATCTAAATCATTATCATTAAACAAATCACGTGTATATCGGACGAAGATCGTTCAGCAAATATATCATTTGAAATGTGTTATTTGCAGAAATATGCACATGTTTTCGTCATTAGCTAATAACATTTCAAAGGCTGAAAGTTGATCAAACAATTACATTACCCCCATAATATGGCCAAAAATCTGTTGGCGTGGGATCGGTGTGGGGTCGGCGTGGGATCGGTGAGGGTTCGGCGTGGGATCGGTGGGGGGTCGGTGTGGTGGTGGAACTGACAAACGTGTCCCAAGCATGCACTGTAAACATGTTAGCGTTTGTTTACTAACATGTATTTGTCCCCAAAATCGAGCCTGATCATGCACTAACGCATACATAGTGTAGGTGTTAGTATTCAAATACTTCAAACGCAGGAAATTAAGCACTCATTGTTAAAACAAACAGTTTATCTGCTTGTCATAGCAAACATTTTTGTCTCTTACTGTCAGATATTGAATGGTTTATCCGTTGTGAAATTAGTCAAGATAATTAAGCGGTTGGCAGACACGCTGCAGCTAACAGTTCACAAGCACTATTGTCAGTGGTTGGATCGTTTGAACACAAGCACATACAACAAAATATAAAAAACGCAAGTTTTCTGGAAAACAAGATTTTGGAAAGAAGTTGAAAAGAATATAAAAAAATATTCTATGTTTAACTCTAATTTCGAACCATGTCATCTATTGTTTGGTATTTAATTTAATGAAAAGAAGGAAAACGATGTCGATATTATTTTAGATTATGCACTTTTTACTATTTACAAAAGCTTTGTTGGAAAGAATTTAAAAGAAAAGAACAAACAGAGGCTTCTTCATATTTTGTTTTACCTCTTGGATTATCGTTTACAGATAAAAGAAAATATTTCTTGTAGAAAACTATGTATATCCCTCCAGAAATGGAGGCAAATGCTGAAAATATGAAGATGTATATATCATTATGAGGAAATAAAGAAAACCAGAAATTGTTATTTTACAAACAAACAAAAACAAAAAGAATAAAACAAAAAGAAGCACATACAAAATGGGTCAACCGTTGTAAAAATTTAGAGTGTGTCTGAGATTTGTTTTTGTTCGTGATTACCTACAAAATGTGATAACCTTTTTTTTTATCCTTTCTCGTTTTTATACTGGTTTTCCGAAATTGTTTACCGCCCCTTTTATACGAGGAAAAAAAAACACTGATCGGCCTCTAACAGAATCGTCTATTTCGATTGCAGGTGCCGTTTCGATTATATTTCGTGAACATTTCAAGCATGAAATGTAACAGTAGGAAAATAAATGTTGGTCTTACTTTATTTACTTAGTGCACACGTACACTCTTCATTTCAATTGCAGGCCTCCGTGTGTACTCATGTTATGAAAGAATATCTGTGTTACTACTTGACATGATAACAAGAGTTCAAACTATTTGGCAACTTCATATTATACACGTATCTCTCTCTCTCTCTCTCTCTCTCTCTCTCTCTCTCTCTCTCTCTCCCTCTCTATCTCTCTCTCTCTCTCTCTCTCTCTCTCTCTCTCTCTCTCTCTCTCTCTCTCTCCTCCTTGCTCTTTTTTGTGGTAATCTCTCCTTGTTCCCTTCATAAGGTTACATATCAACGAAAAGTACATGTAACTGCACTTTTCATCCCATAGTACAACGGGGGAATTCCATGGCGCAATTAAAAATGACACGCTTTCTCAACCATGTTCAATAATAGAAATGAAATGTAGAGAAAGTCAACACATGTATCCGAGACAATCGTGACTTCAATTGAATAATTAGTTTTATTTACAGAGAGATAATATAGAAACCCACTTGTAATAGATGAAAACAATATAGATAACCAGCACCTGTGGGTATTTAGTAAGGTTCACCTAAAACTTGATGGGTTTTTTCATCTCATTAATCAGATTCATAAATTAATATCCAAATTAAAATCTAAACATATAAATAAATAAGAGTTATAACATTCGAGGACAATGGCGCAAGATAAATGCAACTGATGATTACAGCGATATTATGAGGTGAACAAATACGACGTGAGGTGAAATTAATTCGTAGAGAGGCTATGTGTAAACATAGTTGAAAGCATTTAAGAGCAATAAGCACTAAGAAAGATTTGCGTAATAAATACACACATTCGTTTAAAAAAAAGGATCTATACAAATATTTTCTTAAAAGTTATGCTCAACTGACATTTCATTCGGTCAGTGCGAGTGCTTTGAAACAAAGTACCACTCTTTCAACTTTGTTATGAATTACAATTTTCTGGGCTGAAATCATAATGAACTATGCTTCAGCTGTAACATATATTATTATAGATATTGGATACATGGTATATTGCTTATATTTATGAAAGTACATTGGCGCATAGAGGTCTTATACAAAATAGTAAGTAAGCAATGAAAATTACCCATATTTAAACTTTCCATCTTAACACTTTTAGTTACTATTCTTCGCTGGGGTCATTACCGCTCGTTGATAAAGGGAAAGTCCCTAAAAAAAATGTCATTTCATTCCGAGGAATTCGAGCAACTCTCGATTTCTACGCTCAGATTCAGACTGCGACACTGTGGAATGAGCGTATCAATGACGTTACGATATGACAAACCATTGGGGAAGTTGACAAACTGCTTAGTGGAGTCTCTCATCCTGTAGTATCGACCATCTCGGTAAAAATGCAGGTAAACATCGTCGACGCGTACCACTGCTTCAACTCCATCGCGGAGGGCGTAAGGTGTATTCCTGAAAAAAGTGGATATGCGAGTCCTCCTTTGGAGCCGATTTGTGCTGCTAAATTTGTAGACAAACCCACCTGAAAATGGAAAGGGAAACAAAAGGATTTCATTAATTTTCGAATCATTTAGTTTATTTATATTGATATTCAAGCTTCTGGGAATATGGATGATGGTATTGTCATAAAGATACTTCACCAATAAAATGCTTTCCCGGCGCATGTTGGTGTGAAAATGGAAATCAATCAATATCTTGTGAGATATTGATTTTGAAATAGTTGATGACTTGTAAAGAGACTTCGGTTATTAATGCATCCTGAGGTTAATAATGAACTTCATTCGTTATGAAATCTCTTGACTATTCACAAAATAGTGCTCAATCACGGATAAATCACAGGTGTTAAACAGATTATTAAATCAGATTTCAGTTCCATTTCTGCTGTCAGTCAGTATTCATAATAATTGTCAATAGTAAAATTAAATACACAAAGGGAGATTCTCTGAAATGTATTTCATACATACAAAGACGAAAGTCTAAAATCCATTCTCGGATGAAACCATTTGGTATTACTATAATTATTTAATTGTCAAATCAAGACTTTTTTTCTTGATGAAATAAATGGATACTTGTTTTCATCAGACGGGACAGATTTTGCGGTATGTGAAACGCTGTAATGTTTTATTTTAAATAAATCATAATTTATACAATTTTAAAAAAATGTACCTTTGAAGAAAAAAGTTGGACCAGTGTCACTAGATTTATATGCTGCATCGATGTCGCATGGTAAACCAACCCATCTCCTGTTGATTGGTATCCTTGAGAATCTGCGTTGGGTCGAGGTCTGGTAGTAGTAATAACATTCCTGTAATAACAAAAGAAAGAGGGATTAGTGATTAAAAAGAGTGACGGAGACGCAACAGTTTCTTACACACAATCTTGAATGCTACAGTTAGAATGATTGTAATCATTATTCAAATGGTCATTATCCGACTAGAGAAAATATTTATAAACCATAGCGTTTTTTATTCAACAATTTAGCTATAAATAGGCCCCCAAAATTAAGCTGCTTTAAAATATGTACTTGGTTTCGAGAAGCAGAAGCTTTGACCATTGATCTAAAATCATTTATGATCCTCGGCCCATTAAATGTAGACGGAGATGCTCCTGGGCCTTTGGTGAACGAGGTAATAAAACTGAAGGTAATACAGTTTTCGCGCACCTTTTGTAATTATAGAATAAATAACTGTTAGATGTAGAGAATATGAAGGGTAATGAACTATTATGTACTGCCAGTTTTACATCGATTATAAAAATCGAATAAAGTACTTACGCTGAAGAAATATGAAAAGATCCCATTTTGGAAACTGGCATCCACGTTCTCTGGCAGATCAAATCCAAATCTGTTACGAACTACCCCCCATGAAGGTGAAGCCTGGTCTAGACGCCAGTAGTAACGCCCTGTGTAATGAAAATATTAAATTAGTAAATCAATGTCTAGATTAAATAAACCTTTTTCTCTAGGATAAGCTGTATAGGGGATCGTAGACAGAAATGGAGCAGAGCTTCGATAACAGAAGTATATAGTCTATGCTGCTTTAACACATTCATACCAGGGTGATAAAAGGGTAATGAGCAATATCCTTTCAAATTATCATTACAAGCGGTCACTGTACTACCATATTTGGTGATAAGAACTGATATTCAAGTAATGAAAAGATTTTTTTTTGTAAATAGGTTAAGTTTTTAACTTGCTTGCTAAAGGATGGATTATAATTATCATCAAATTTTAGCTTAGCATTTATTTTATCGTCCAAAATTGGAGCGATCAAATCCTAAGTGGGTTATTAATGTAGAAGTTAAGATGCAATCCATTCTATATGCAGCGAAGAGACACAGTGGTATTCGCTATATAGAAAAGTCAAATCAATACATCGCTCATGTAAATAATGAAAAGGAATTTAGAGAACAGAAGTTTGGGATAACTTAGAAAGCTGCTTTTGAACATAAGACATCATTAATTTCTTCTTACCGGCCAATGCGTATATTCTACCACTATAATCTTTGATGACTGCATCGAAGGATCCCGTGCAGGCCTGGCGGGGTGGGGTAGGGGACGTAGGAGGTCTTATTGTGGTAGTCTGTGTGGTGGTAGGTTGTGTAGTTGTACGGCGTGTGGTGGTACGGCGTGTGGTTGTACGGCGTGTGGTAGTACGGGTGATTGTGGGTCGCCTTGTTGTTGTGGTTGTGCCAGTGTTTCCTATGGAAGAGGAAGATACATTAACATTTCATCTTATTTATGCTACATTTTTTTATTTGGGTCCAGGAGCGGAGCAAATGCTCCTTTTAAAACAAAATATTTACGGGTCAAAAACACGACCAGGATTCCTTAATATATATTTTTCCAAAGCTAAATAAATCATTAATGATAACAAATATTATCAGAAATAATATCTCTAGTTATATTCGTTTGTCTCGCAATTTATGGTCAACAAGGGATCAAAAAAATTACGACGTTTCGTGCGCCGCTGCAACACTTCGTCAGGTGAACAAATAGTATTAAAAATGATATCTGTCGGATATGTAAGTGTTGAGACGTCTATAGGTAGGTTGATTAAAATCTTCATTTTTAACAATAAGAGACGAAATCGTCATTTTAAAAATTATAACATAAATATCTCTATTGATTAATTCCACATGACTTACTTCCATAAAGCGACGTGATACCAGCAATGTCATCACGATCAAGATTGAAGTTGGGATTATAACCCCGATAATAGGGGTACATAAGAGCTGCCTGTACATCCGAGTGGTAGAGACCAAGACTGTGACCGAACTCATGAGCTGCAACCTGGAACAAGTTCGTACCTGATGGATAGGAAATGATGTGATTATCAGTAACAGAAAATGTCGGTGAGCATTGTGGAAAGAAAAAAAAATGACAATCACAAACACTAGCATCCTGAAGATGTATTTAAAAAAGGGGGAATAAAACGTAGACAATCATGTGAATTCTTACCAAAGTTTGTCCCGATTGTCCAAGTCTCGGAGTCGTCGAAATGAGCGTCACCGTTACGAGGTAGGAAGGCGTGGGCGAGGACGCCGCCTTGGCCATCGAAAGAGATGCCGTCACCGTGTTCATAGCTCCCGAACTTGATACGGATATCGACAGATGAACTATCGACGACCTCACGAAAGGTCAAACCGGATACATCGTCCCAAACCTGTATTGAAGATGATAAAGACATTAATAAATAAAAGCCAATCATCAACATGTTTAAATCGAAATTCAGAATTAATTCAACAATTTTGTTGATGGCATCATTAAGCGTATCAACAAAAATAGTATAATTACCTGAAACGTTTCAATTATCCTGCACCACAAAAATTGTCTAACTGCATGTTTGTATTATAAATCTCCATTATTTTCAATATCACAAACATGATAATTTATACAATAGCATGACGCATTTGCTAAACAAAATGGAATGGTTACTTTTAAGAGAGTTACAAGATACTCGCAAAATAGTTCAGCCTTTAAAAGAAGACCCTTAGCCCATAAAAAATATACATGTTTAGCGCCCCCACCCGCTTCCTTTTTGAAATTTCGAAATTTTGTTTGTTTAAGAAAAAACACTTGAAAAACACTGCTAAAATGGATCTATTTCTGATAAAAAAAATTAAAAAAATTAAAAAAAAAGGTCGGCGGACATTTTGCAAAATAGCCCCGACTGTCATGGAAAATGTACCGAGCGGCCATTTTGAAGAAAAAAAAGGGCCTCCTTCTTCCTATTTATCGATAAACAGGACGCTAAACATGTTATTATTTTTTTATTTGGCCTTAGAAATGTTCATTTAGATGCCTAACTCATACTAATATGGAACGGCAGTTCTAAAGTATGAATATCCCCCCCCCCCCTCACCGACAAAAAAAAAAAAAAACAGACTCGAACATTAAACATTTATGGGCTCACCTGAAAGGCTCTCCTTAGCTCGTTCTTGATCGCGTTTTGATTGAGATCATTGGTGAGTGTACCGAAGCTATACGTCACAGCTACGTTACGTGGCCACGCGATGCCACCTGTGACGTAGGGTAGGATATCGGGAACACCACATCGAGGGGTATCGAGGAGCTCAGCTGTTTCAGCATCCAATATACCTGTCATATGAATGGGGATGAATAAAACGTAAGAATGTTAATAAGAGTGACGTAACAATAGTGCTATTATAAGTAATGATAATACTAGCAATGATAATGAGAATAGTAATGACATTGATGACAGCAAGGTCTGTGACTTACTCAAAACCGTGATGATGTGAGAAATCAAAACAGAAGATGCGAACGTAAATTGAGGATATCATAACGACGGTAATAATATGAGAACGGTTTCAACAATGATTGGGTTGGTGATAATGATAAAAATAATGTTGTCAATAATATTAGAATACATGTTTAGCTCTAACACATATCACCATGTCATGTGCAAGTCTACTGTACATGTTTACTAATCGTAATTTGAAACACCGACCAAAAACGCTGAACTAATGAGTTACACGTTGTAACATACTGATGCTATAAACTGCAAATGTGTTCAAATCAAATCAGAGACTCACCTGTTTGGTTTATACCGCCATGTTGTTGATATTCCAAGATGGCGGATGTGTAGTTGATGTTTGCCTCGCCAAAGGTTGAACCGAGTGGGACGTAACCGAACTGCTCAAGATTGGCCTAAAATAAGAGGTTAATTAACAATAGAATAATTATGAATGAAGTGAATAATTAAGGAATGAAAGTAACATGAATATCATACTGTAAATTGCTTACTAGAATTAAAATTCTGCTCATAACATAACGTTCTTCTGAAAGGTGGTATTTCAGATTAAGCGGCTACAACTGAACTCCCTCCACAGTTTTGGCGACATCAAGATAACCAATAAAAACGAGGTCTTGTTCAATTTACATTAGAATAGAGAGCGCATAAATGTGTCAACCATTCTTTTGGCTTAACATAAGTTAAATTGTATCTTCGAAATGAAATAATGTTGGCGGTAGCTCATGCCCTAAACGCAATCAAGTATTAGACATGGGATCATGAATTAGTGAAACTGGATCAAACTCAAAACCGCATTGATAAGATCGTAGTTATTAGATTGGACCCCAAGGAAACAAGATTGAGTGAACACGAATTATTAACCTAATTGTTGCGATCATTGTAGTTTAATATGTAATCATGTAGGTGTATTTAAAACTGTAACGATTATGATTTCGCTGGATCAATTTTGACTTCGCAATGAAACGACATTCATAAAAAAGACACAAGCACATGCTCAAAACTTCATCTTAACAAGCTTAATCTCTCTCTCTCTCTCTCTCTCTTCCTTCCACCTCTCGAAAGTACACCCATATAAACAGCAGAATCATTACCAAGAAAATAAATGTCGTAATAATAGAATCTTACCTTCAATATTACGACTTTTGACTCGTCAATATCCTCGTCGACGACTATGCCCGAAACCACATCTTCAGATGTTGGTGTTGTTGTTGTTGTTTGCAGTGTCGTCGTATCTTCAACCGATTCACCGCCATCGTCATCATCAGAATCGTCTTCGGAGACAGCAGTCAAGATCGCTGATCTCGGAGTGGTCAAGTCGAAATCATCTCCTGCTTCGCTGACCAATGCTGTGATGTCAGCTATCTGTGTCGGTCCGAATGTGGCCGAGATCGGGGTATTTAGTACAGTGGTTAGCCGTGTCAAAAAAACTACTGCTAATATCAAGCAAAACTGCGCCATTCTCAGTCTAAAGAGCGAACGATGATTTTAGTTGAAATGAAAACAACCTTCTAACTTGTATGAGCTTGTTTACAGCTTGATGATAAGAAGTGATAATGATTTTCACAAACAATTCACTGGCTATTTATTCGATTTTGAATCCCAGTAAAAGTGGGTTTCTAGTTAACCGCGCCCTAACAAACGCTGCTCTGATTGGCCTGTTCCGTACGCGTACCTGGTAAGCTCCTTTTTGATTGGACGACTATTGTACGGACAATAGTAAACTATTGACCAACGGCGATATAGGATGTCAATCTTCTCCCGGAACTCTGCGGATGATGTTTCTTGTTGCCTAGCTACGTAGTTCCGGGTTTGAATTGGGTTACCCTGACAAAGAAATTGAAAGTGTATGGAATTTATTGGACGGATACAAATGGGAGAGAGTCTAGGAAGTTAAATCTCAGAATTTCTTTTTCCCTAACAATCTTTTTAGTTCAGTAGCAATGTTTCGTTTCTCTTTTTCTCGCTACTACGAAATAACATATATTTAATTTTCCACACAGAGAAGCACTTATCACATGATATTAAATGAAACCTGTAAAGTGGTGATTAACTAACACAAACAATATTATACAGCAGTTTGAATTGAAATTCTTTTAGTCTTTTTATCCAATTTGCAAATTCTGGGATGAAGCTGAAACCTTTCCATTTCCGTTACCGATATGTAATATAATGATTGATACAGAAACCTTTCCACTTCTGTGGACTTTCTCAAGCCAAGTGATCAGTCACACGTTTTCTCAAATCATAATGATTGCAAATTTTGAAAACTAATTGGTGTATTTATCAAATTTTGATACAGACTGTCATAAATTCTTCGAACAAACTAAATCAAATTGAAATGTTTTCTTTGAAAACTTAAACTCTATTTTTAGACCAGAATGTGATAGCTGGTTCTTTGTGAGATCCAGTTTCCATTTCTCAGGTATGACTACATACATTTTTCAACTAATTATATTTCCTCTTCATAACTCAGAAATAAGCACCCGGCTTCAGTTTTCCTTCTACACCTATCGCATAGTAATATATGTATGTATTTTTAAGAAAAAGATTTTAATTAAAAAATGTCAGTCCCCTCTCTATGAATATACCTAAATTATTTGTAATAAATCTGTTGCTTTCTTAGTTGTATCTTTTTTAATAAACACATTCATATCACGCCTCATAGTTAACATTTCCTGGTTGTTGTTTTTTGTAATGGTATTCTAATCATTTTTCAGGAATAAAAATTCAATATTAAAATAGATTACCCCAAAAGGGTCTCATTAGAAATGTGTATATTTTTTCCATTTCACTTTCTGGTCTCCAGTTATAAGTCTTTTCATTCACATCACCTCTTGTATCTCGACAAAAAGTCTAACATTTAGCATATTCAGTCCTCCTTGTCTATAATCTAGATACAGGGTACACCTTCTAATCTTATTCCTACCTTGCCATAGCAGATTGAAAAAAATTTCATCAATTTCTTTGAAGACCCATTCATGCACAGGAATTAAAGAGCTGACATAAATCACTTCTGAGTATGCATATGTTTTTTTTAAATTATTTATTTCCACCAATTTTAATAATTTCTTTATTTTACTTAACATTTCTTTATAATTATTTTTTCCTCAATATCATGAGGATCTAGATCCTGGATAACTGGAGAAGCAGAAACCTTAAACCACTTTAAAGTCAAATAGTTCACTTAATGATGGTAGACACAATTCCACAAAAGTGTCTGCAGAAATTAAATAAATTAGTATTCAATTTTATTTGGAAATCCAAAATCGATAAGGAAAAAAGTTCCATCCTTACTCAAGATTATAGCCAAGGTTTTTTTTTTTTTAATGGTTAACACTGAGAAACAGATATTGAGTTTTCGTTTAAGATGGCTTGGTAGATCATTGGATGACAGTGAAGGTCCATGGACAGATATTTGTAATTATTGGTTTGATTTGCTCGGTTGCGTAAATCTTCTGTTAAAGATTATCTGTACTAGTTTATAGGAGGGATTAGACCCCTGCAAGGTCACTGGACAGGTGGTTATCTCATCAACTCAGCTCTCAATTAACATAAGAAAGAGAGGATCATGGGGGACCAATGGTCACCGATTAGGCATTGTTTTCTATATAGAGGGAGCAAGTAGCTACAAGTAGTACAGTGTGGCTTTAAACTGTACATGTAACTATGACCATAAATTATTCGATGTCCATGATTGGCAACTTCCTGATTTCTATCTAGAAATATTACAAGCCTGGAATTAAGTGAAAGGTTATACTTGCAGTGAAAATTATTCTATACAAGACACAATTTTTTATAAGCAAATAATATGGCATAACAAAAACTTTAGTTGTGGAATGATTTATCTAAAGGACCGATTATACTAAATTGAAGAAAGCTATTCCAAATATATGGTTCAGAGATCTTTCAAATGAAGTAACGGAACCAGTATATTATACCCACTCCTGAAATTCCTTATTTCCAATTTTGAAGAGTGTCTTTACTTATCAGTGACGTACAGTAAGCATCAAACGTTTATACAATCTGATATCTTTTAAACTTACATTCACAAACAGATGCTGTCTTTTGGGGGGGGGGGAATATACTTCAAAAAAATATTGACTGGTCTTTCGTGTTCAAAAGGAATTTAACGTTTACAAGGGAACATCGTATTAAGGGACTTCAATTTCAAATTGATGTACAATAAACTACCTGTAAAAAACAACATTTACAAATGGGGATTAGCAGACGACAGATTCTCTCCCCAGTGCCATGTCATAGAGGAAATAGTGCATGTGTTTATCGAATGTGAACAGAATGATAATGTCTTTGATTATATCAATCATGTTGTGAAGTACACTTTTAATATTGATTTTTGCATGGATATCTCTTGTTTACTTAAGATTAATATTAATAGAGAGATAGACGTTGTAACAACGATAGCAATCTGGTGTATGTACAAAATGTTAATCGTCGGGAATAAGTATGGATTTACTGAAAACCGTTTCAAACTAAAACACGTATTTGAAAGAGAAAAACAAAACAGAATTGTTGTAAAAATCAGGAGCTAAAAAGCCAGACAAAATGCTGCCAGAAAAACTGTTAAAAGCACTTTAAATGAAAAGGATAAACTTGAGTTTGATCGATTAGACTACAATCAATACGAAATCTATTTATAACAGATTAATCGATGTGGTCAGTAAGACAAGAACATAATCAAATAAACACTAAACAAATATATATCTAGGTAAAGTTTTAAAATGGGCTGATCATATTTAAGTTCGTAGCATATAGCGAGAGAGAGAGAGAGAGAGAGAGAGAGAGAGTGAGAGAGAGAGTGAGAGAGAGAGAGTGAGAGGGCCATTACGAAACAATTAATCATCTTTCAAACCTTTCTTTGCAACACAAAGATTGTCGTTATAAAGACCACATGTCTAAACGTTTGTCTACTTATTTGTAAGAGTGGTAGTTAAGGATTATAATCTGATTTGAATTACATGGATGTGACAAAATCCGGGTTAAGGTCATTATTACGAGAATCCTTACCCCATATCATTAACGGCTATATCCTGTTTGGCTAATTTAGTAGGCTACTATTGACTACATACTTCCAAGTCCAAGATATAAATAATTGTTGAATAATAATAACAAAGTTCAGTTGATAGTCCCATGTTTCACATTTTCAATTATCAGAACGAAATAAAGATAGTTTGTGTAATTTCAAAATGAATATGTAAAATCTGTTTTCCTTGCCTGCTGCAAACGTAAAGACGAACCAATCCTACTTTTATGGAAAGGAATCGGTCGGTTTCGATAAGATTTAGTGATATGCTAGTGATGTAAAATTGAAGTATTTTCTATTATTAAAATTACTTTGTTGTTCCATCTCGTATCCGTTGCGTTGGTATAACTTGGGTGCAAGCTTTTTTTATTTTTTATTTTTTATATCTCTCTCTCTCTCTCTCTCTCTCTCTCTCTCTCTCTCGCTCTCTCTCTCTCTCTCTCCTTCTCTCTCTCTCTCTCTCTGACTCTCTTTCTCTCTCTGTGTGTGTCTCTCCCCTCTCTCTCTCTCTCTCTCTCTCACTCACTCACTCTCTCTAACTGTCGATCCCCTATATTTGTTAATACTCTGCTGGCATACTCTGCTGTATGATAAGCTGCCATCGGGATTATTTTATACAAGGTACAACTTCTTTCTTCTCCTCCTTACTCTCTTCAATCCTTCCGTTCCCGGTATATACCGTTGTTTTCTCAAAATCCGTTAATTTTCTCCACCAAGACAAAGTGAAAACAAGTTGAAAGTTGATCAAACAATTACATTACCCCCATAATATGGCCAAAATCTGTCGGCGTGGGATCGGTGAGGGGTCGGTGTGGTGGTGGAACTGAGGTTAATGAAAAGACAAACGTGTCCCAAGCATGAGCTGTAAACATGTTAGCGTAATACTAACATGTATTTGTCCCCAAAATCTAGCTCAAGCATGCACTAGCGCATACGTGTTTAGATGTTAGTATTCAAACACTTTAAACGCAGGAAATTAAGCACTCATTGTTAAAACAATCAGTTTATCTGTTTGTTATTGAAAACATTTTTGTCTCTTACTGTCAGATATTGAATGGTTTCAGGCGCGTACGCAGGATTTTGTTCAAGGGGGGAGTTTTAACATTTATAAATCGGGCCGAAAATTTCGCAACGACTCAGCCAGCCGCTGAATAAGCGGAGGGGGGGGGGGGGGGGGGGGGGGGGGGGTTAAGAGGACACTTTTTTTTTGAAAATTTGACATTTTGCTCCGTTGGGGGGGGGGTAAGGTCAGCTATTTTAGGTCAGCCATGGGAATATCTTTTTTCTTTTTTCTTTTTTTTTTTTTATAAAAAAAAAATACAAAACAAAAATACAAAGGGGGGGGGGGGTTTAGGGGGTTTAGGGGGGGGGGTTACACACAAAAAATACCAAAGGGGGGTTTAGCCCTCCCCCCCCCCCCTGAATGGTTTATCCGTTGTGAAATTAGTCAAGATATTTAAGCGTTTGCAGACACGCTGCTGCTTACAGTTCACAACCACTATTGTCAGTGGTTGAATCGTTTGAACACAAGCACATACAAAAAAATATAAAAAACGCAAGTTTACTGGAGAACAAGATTTAACTCTAATTTCGAACCATGTCATCTATTGTTTGGTATTTAATTTAATAAAAAGAAGGAAAACGATGTCGATATTTTTTTAGATTATGCACTTTTTACTATTGACAAAAGCTTTGTTAGACAGAATTTAAAAGAAAAGAACAAAACAGAGGCTTCTTCATATTTTTTTTTACCTCTTGGATTATCGTTTACAGATAAAAGAAAATATTTCATGTAGAAAACTATGTATATCCCTCCAGAAATGGAGACAAATGCTGAACATGTGAAGATGTATGCTATATATCATTATGAGGAAATACAGAAGACCAGAAATTGTTATTTTACAAACAAACAAAAACAAAAAGAATAAAACAAAAAGAAGCACATACAAAATGGGTCAACCGTTGTAAAAATTTAGAGTGTGTCTGAGATTTTGTTTGTGTTCGTGATCACCTACAAAATTTGATACCTTTTTTTTTCCTTTGTCGTTTAATAGTGGTTTTCCGAAATTGTTTACCGTCCCTTTTATGCGAGGAAAAAAAACACTGATCGACCTCTAATTACAGAATCGTCTTTTTCGATTGCAGGTGCCGTTTCGATTATATTTCGTGAACATTTCAAGCATGAAATGTAACAGTAGGACAATGAATGTTGGTCTTACTTTATTTACTTAGTGCACACGTACACTCTTCATTTCAATTGCAGGCCTCCGTGTGTACTCATGTTATGAAAGAATATCTGTGTTACTACTTGACACGATAACAAGACTTCAAACTATTTGGCAACGTCATATTATACACGTATCTCTCTCTCTCTCTCTCTCTCTCTCTCTCTCTCTCTCTCTCTCTCTCTCTCTATCTCTCTCTCTCTCTCTCTCTCTCTCCTCCTTGCTCTTTTTTGTGGTAATCTCTCCTTGTTCCCTCCATAAGGTTACATATCAACGAGAAGTACATGTAACTGCACTTTTCATCCCATATTACAACGGGGGAATTCCATGGCTTTCTCAACCATGTTCAATAATAGAAATGAAATGTTAAGAAAGTAAACACATGTAACCGAGACAATCGTGACTTCAATTGAATAATTAGTTTTATTTACAGAGAGATAATATAGAAACCCACTTGTAATAGATGAAAACAATATAGATAACCAGCACCTGTGGGTATTTAGTAAGGTTCACCTAGAACTTGATGGGTTTTTTCATCTCATTAATCAGATTCACAGATTAATATCCAAATTAAAATCGTAACATATAAATAAATAAAAGTTATAACATTCGAGGACAATGGCGCAAGATAAATGCAACTGATGATGACAGTGATATTATGAGGTGAACAAATACGACATGAGGTGAAATTAATTCGTAGAGAGGCTATATGTGTAAACATATTTGAAAGCATTTAAGAGCACTAAGCACTAAGAAAGATTTAAGATACACACATTCGTTTAAAAAAAGATCTATGCAAATATTTTCTTAAAAGATATAGGCTCAACTGTCATTTTATTTGGTCAGTGTGAGTGCTATGAAACAAGGAACCCCTATTTTAACTGAAGTTTTTTTTTCTTGTATGTATTTATAATTTGTAAACTGAATTGTATGAGTCTCCGGACTTTTTATTCAGTATGTTTTTATTCACAATAAACCAGAATTGAATTGTTATGAATTACAATTTTCTGGGCTGACATCATAGTAAACTTTGCTTCGGCTGTAATAATTAGAGATATTGCATACATGGTATATTGCTTATATTTATGTAAGTACATTGGCACATAAAGGTATTACAAAATAGTTAGAAACCAATGAACATTACACATATTTCAACTTTCCATCTTAATTTTTTTAGTTACTTTTCTTCGCTGGTGTCATTACCGCTCGTTGATAAAGGGAAAGTCCCTAAAAAAATGTCATTTTATTCCGATGAATTCGAGCAACTCTCGAGTTCTACGCTCAGATTCAGACTGCGACACTGTGGAATGAGCGTATCAATGACGTTACGATATGACAAACCATTGGGGAAGTTGACAAACTGCTTAGTGGAGTCTCTCATCCTGTAGTAACGACCATCTCGGTAAAAATGCAGGTAATCATTGTCGACGCGTACCACTGCTTCAACTCCATCGCGGAGGGCGTAAGGTGTATTCCTGAAAAAAGTGGATATGCGAGTCCTCCTCTGGAGCCGATTAGTGCTGCTAAATTTGTAGACAAACCCACCTGAAAATGGAGAGGAAAACAAAAGGATTTAATTAAATTTCGAATCGTTTCGTTTATTTAAATTGATATTCAAGCTTCTGGGAGTATGGATGATGATGTCATAAAGACACTTAACTAATAAAATGCTTTCCCGGCGCAGGTTGGTGTGAAAATATAAATCAATCAATATCTTGTGAGATATTGATTTTGAAATAGGTGTTAAACAGATTATTAAATCAAAACTTCAGTTTCATATCTCCTGTCAGTCAGTATTCATAATAATGTAATGTATTTCATACAAACAAAGATGAAAGTCTAAAATCCATTCTCGGATGAGACCATTTGGTATTACTATCATTATTTTGACAAATCAAGAGATTTTTAATTTTATTTCTTGATGAAATAAATGGATACTTGTTTTCATCATAAACGTTTCAATATTTTAATTTAAATAATTCATAATTTATACACTTTTACGAGCATGTACCTTTGAAGAAAAAAGTTGGACCAGTGTCACTAGATTTATATGCTGCATCGATGTCGCATGGTAAACCAACCCATCTCCTGTTGATTGGTATCCTTGAGAATCTGCGTTGGGTGGAGGTCTGGTAGTAGTAATAACATTCCTATAATAACAAAAGAAAGAGGGATTAGTGATTAAAAAGAGTGACGGCGACACAACAGTTTCTTACACACAATCTTGAATGCTACAGTTAGAATGATTGTAATAATTATTCAAATGGTCATTATCCGAATAGAGAAAGTATTTATAGACCATAGCATTTTTTATTCAACAATTTAGCTATAAATAGGCCCCCAAAAATTCAGCTGTTGTGTACCTAGTTTCGAGGACCAGAAATTTTTGAACAATAAATTAATCTAAAATCACTGATGATTCTCGATCCATTTTAATGTAGACGGAAATGCTCCTGGATCTTTGGTTGACTAGGTTTTAGAACTGAAGGTAATACAGTTTTCGCGCACCTTTTGTAATTATAGAGTAAATAACTGTTAGATGTAGAGAATATGAAGGGTAACGAAATATGAAATCGACAACTATTGGTACTGTCAGTTTCACATCGATTATAAAGATCGAATAAAATACTTACGCTGAAGAAATATGAAAAGATCCCATTTTGGAAACTGGCATCCACGTTCTCTGGCAGATCAAATCCAAATCTGTTACGGACTACCCCCCACGAAGGTGATGCCTGGTCTAGACGCCAGTAGTAACGCCCTGTGTAATGAAAATATTAAATATGCATATTAAATATACATATATAAATTGATATATTAAAATAAATTTCTAGATTAATTAAGCTCTTTCTTTTGGATAAGCTGTAAAGGGGATCGTAGACGGAAAATAGAGCAGAGCTTCGATAAAAGAAGTATATATTCCAATGCTGCTGTTCCGATCAGGGTGATAAAGGGGTTAAGGAAGAAATATCCTGTCAAACTAGCAATACAAGCGTTTATTAGTACCATATTTGGTAATAAAAACTGATATTCATAGACAGAAAAGATGCTACCTTGCTTGCCAAAGGAAGGATTATAATTATCATTAAATTTTAGCTTAGCATTTATGTTATCGTACAAAATGGGAGCGATTATTCTTAGTGGGTTATTAAGTTAAGATGTAATCCATTATATTATGTAGGAAAGAGACACAGTGGTATTCGCTATATGGACAAGTCAAAGCAATACATCGCTCATGTGAATAATAAAAAGGAATTTAGAGAACAGAAGTTTGGGATAATTTAGAAAGCTGCTTTTGTAAATAAGACATAATTAATTTCCACTTACCGGCCAATGCGTATATTCTACCACTATAATCTTTGATGACTGCATCGAAGGATCCCGTGCAGGCCTGGCGGGGTGGGGTAGGGGACGTAGGAGGTCTTATGGTGGTGGTCTGTGTGGTGGTTGGTTGTGTAGTTGTACGGCGTGTGGTTGTACGGCGTGTGGTTGTACGGCGTGTGGTAGTACGGGTGATTGTGGGTCGCCTAGTTGTTGTGGTTGTGCCAGTGTTTCCTAAGGAAGAGGAAGATACATTAACATTACATCTTATGTATGCTACATGTTACATTTGTGTCCAGGGGCGGAACGACTGCTCCTTTTAAAACAAAATATTTACGGGGCAACACGCCCCTCCCCAGGATTCCATAATAATTATTTACAAAAGCTAAATAAATCATCAATGAAAACATATATTATTCAAAATGAGACCTGTCTGATACGTAAGTGTTGAGAGGTATACGGAAAGGCTGATTAAAATCTTCATTTTTAACAATAAGAGACGAACTCGTCATGTTAACATTTATTTATAACATACATATCTCCATTGATTAAATACCATATGACTTACTTCCATAAAGCGACGTGATACCAGCAATGTCATCACGATCAAGATTGAAGTTGGGATTATAACCCCGATAATAGGGGTACATAAGAGCTGACTGTACATCCGAGTGGTAGAGACCAAGACTGTGACCGAACTCATGAGCTGCAACCTGAAACAAGTTCGTACCTGATGGATACAAAAAGATGTGATTATCATAACAGAAAAATAATATCATCTAAGAAAAAATAATAATAATCACAAATAAATAAAAATAATAAAAATTGTTTTCTGTGTTTCTATTATTCTTTCTTTTATTCAGAATAGTGAATATGTCTCCACTAGGCCAAACTTTTCAAAATATTTACCAGCTTTAATGAAATAATATCACAACCACCCCATCACAACATCATTCTAAAGTAAACTATATTTAAAAAGGGGGAATAAAACGTAGACAATCATGTGAATTCTTACCAAAGTTTGTCCCGATTGTCCAAGTCTCGGAGTCGTCGAAATGAGCGTCACCGTTACGAGGTAGGAAGGCGTGGGCGAGGACGCCGCCTTGGCCATCGAAAGAGATGCCGTCACCGTGTTCATAGCTCCCGAACTTGATACGGATATCGACAGATGAACTATCGACGACCTCACGAAAGGTCAAACCGGATACATCGTCCCAAACCTGTATTGAAGATGATAAAGACATTAATAAATAAAAGCCAATCATCAACATGTTTAAATCGAAATTTAGAATTAATTCAACAATTTTGTTGATGGCATCATTAAGCGTATCAACAAAAATAGTATAATTACCTGAAACGTTTCAATTATCCTGCACCACAAAAATTGTCTAACTGCATGTTTGTATTATATATCTCCATTATTTTCAATATCACAAACATGATAATTTATACAATAGCATGACGCGTTTGCTAAACAAAATGGAATAGTTACTTTTAAGAGAGTTACAAGATACTCGCAAAATAGTTCAGCCTTTAAAAGAAGACCCTTAGCCCATAAAAAAATATACATGTTTAGCGTCCCCACCCGCTTCCTTTTTGAAATTTTTTAATTTTGTTTTTTTAAGAAAAAAACACATGAAAAACACTGCTAAAATGGATCTATTTCTGATCAAAAAAAAAACCAAAAAAAAAAAATGTCGGCGGACATCTTGCAAAATAGCCCCGACTGTCATGGAAAATGTACCGAGCGGCCATTTTGAAGAAAAAAAAGGGCCTCCTCCTTCCTATTTTTCGAAAAACAGGACGCTAAACATGTTATTATTTTTTTATTTGGCCTTAGAAATGTTCATTTAGATGCCTAACTCATACTTATATGGAACGGCAGTTCTAAAGTATGAATATCTCCCCCCCCCCCCTCACCGACAAAAAAACAAACAGACTCAAACATTAAACTTTTATGGGCTCACCTGAAAGGCTCTCCTTATCTCGTTCTTGATCGCGTTTTGATTGAGATCATTGGTGAGTGTACCGAAGCTATACGTCACAGCTACGTTACGTGGCCACGCGATGCCACCTGTGACGTAGGGTAGGATATCGGGAACACCACACCGAGGGGTATCGAGGAGCTCAGCTGTTTCAGCATCCAATATACCTGTCATACGGGGAGGAATAAAACGTGACAACACGAATAAGAGTGACGTAACAATAATAATAGTATAAGTAATGATAATACTAGCAATACTATAAAATAGAAGATGCGAAATTGAATTGGGGATATCATAACGACGGTAATAATATGACAACGGTTTTAACAATGATGGGGTTGGTGATAATGATCACAATAATGTTGTCAATGATATTAGAATAAATATTTAGCTCTAACACAAATCATCGTGTCATGCGCAAGGCTAAAACAAGTTTACTAATCGTAATTTGAAACACCGACCAAAAACGCTGAACTAATGAGTTACACGTTGTAACATACTGATGCTTTAAACTGCAAATGTGTTCAAATCAAATCAGCGACTCACCTGTTTGGTTTATACCGCCATGTTGTTGATATTCCAAGATGGCGGATGTGTAGTTGATGTTTGCCTCGCCAAAGGTTGAACCGAGTGGGACGTAACCGAACTGCTCAAGATTGGCCTAAAATAAGAGGTTAATTAACAATAGAATAATTATGAATGAAGTGAATAATTAAGGAATGAAAGTAACATGAATATCACACTGTAAATTGCTTACTAAAATTAAAATTCTGCTCATAACATAACGTTCTTCTGAAAGGTGGTATTTCAGATTAAGCGGCTACAACTGAACTCCCTCCACAGTTTTGGCGACATCAAGATAACCAATAAAAACGAGGTCTTGTTCAATTTACATTAGAATAGATAGCGCATAAATGTGTCAACCATTCTTTTGGCTTAACATAAGTTAAATTGTATCTTCGAAATGAAATAATGTTGGCGGTAGCTCATGCCCTAAACGCAATCAAGTATTAGACATGGGATCATGAATTAGTGAAACTGGATCAAACTCAAAACCGCATTGATAAGATCGTAGTTTAATTAGATTGGACCCCAAGGAAACAAGATTGAGTGAACACGAATTATTAACCTAATTGTTGCGATCATTGTAGTTTAATATGTAATCATGTAGGTGTATTTAAAACTGTAACGATTATGATTTCGCTGGATCAATTTTGACTTCGCAATGAAACGACATTCATAAAGAAGACACAAGCACATGCTCAAAACTTCATCTTAACAAGCTTAATCTCTCTCTCTCTCTCTCTCTCTCTCTCTCTCTCTTCCTTCCACCTCTCGAAAGTACACCCATATAAACAGCAGAATCATTACCAAGAAAATAAATGTCGTAATAATAGAATCTTACCTTCAATATTACGACTTTTGACTCGTCAATATCCTCGTCGACGACTATGCCCGAAACCACATCTTCAGATGTTGGTGTTGTTGTTGTTGTTTGCAGTGTCGTCGTATCTTCAATCGATTCACCGCCATCGTCATCATCAGAATCGTCTTCGGAGACAGCAGTCAAGATCGCTGATCTCGGAGTGGTCAAGTCGAAATCATCTCCTGCTTCGCTGACCAATGCTGTGATGTCAGCTATCTGTGTCGGTCCGAATGTGGCCGAGATCGGGGTATTTAGTACAGTGGTTAGCCGTGTCAAGAAAACTACTGCTAATATCAAGCAAAAATTCGCCATTCTCAGTCTAAAGAGCGAACGATGATTTAAGTTGAAATGAAAACAACCTTCTAACTTGTATGAGCTTGTTTACAGCTTGATGATAAGAAGTGATAATGATTTTCACAAACAATTCACTGGCTATTTATGCGATTTTGATTCCCAGTAAAAGAGGGTTTCTAGTTAACCGCGCCCTAACGAACGCTGCTCTGATTGGCCTGTTCCGTACGCGTACCTGGTAAGCTCCTTTTTGATTGGACGACTATTGTACGGACAATAGTAAACTATTGACCAACGTCGCTATAGGATGTCAATCTTCTCCCGGAACTCTGCGGATGATGTTTCTTGTTGCCTAGCTACGTAGTTCCGGGTTTGAATTGGGTTACCCTGACAAAGAAATTGAAATCTATGGAATTTTTAGGACGGATCCAATTGGGAGAGAGTCTAGCAAGTTAAATCACAGACATTTCTTTCTTTTTTCTCAAAATTCTTTATTGATTCCAGGCATTGCATAAATCATACATAAACAAATTAAATGACTAATGATCTGCCATGAACAAGTTATTTCATCTAGTCCAATGTGAACTTCCTTCCATCCAATCTCTTTAGAAAATGCAATATGTTACCACGCTGTTCCCATAAATCCTTTACCATATCACTTTCACAAAATATGTGCTTATATGTTTCTTCATTTTTTCCACATAGAGGGGCACTTATCACATGATATCAAATGAAACCTGTAAAGTGGTGATTAACATAAACAATATTATACAGCAGTTTGAATTGAAATTCTTTTAGTCTTTTATCCAATGTGTAAATTCTGGGATAAAGCTGATACCTTTCTATTTCCTTTACCGACATATAATATAATGATTGCAAATCATGAAAACTAACAGGGTGTCTCAATCGTATTTTGTATACAGGCTCTCATAAATCAGTTCGAGCAAATTAAATCAAATTGAAACGATTTCTTTGAAAACTTAAACTCTATTGTTAGACCATGATGTGATAATTTGTTCTTTGTGAGATCCAGTTTCTATTTCTCAGATATGACTACTGTTTTATTTAATCAATAATATTTCCTCTTCAGTTAATCCCATACATCTGATATAAGCATCTGGCTTCAGTTTTCTCCTTCATCTATAATATGGTACAATATGTATGTATGTTTAAGGAAAAGATATTCATTAAGAAATGTCACTCACCTCTTTATGAATATACCTATTATCAAAAAAAAAATCATTTGCTTTCTTAGTTGTATCTTTTTTAATAAACACATTCATATCACGCCAGATAATTTAAGGGCAAGTCCACTCCAAAAATAACTTATTTTCAATAGAAGCAAAAAATTCAAACAAACCAATCAAAACAAGCTTGAGCAAAATCGGATAACTAATAAAAAAAAGTCATGAATTTTAATGACATGAACAATATTGAAAATCACAAGATAAATCGGCAACTCACTCATGAGTCTGTGACGTCATTGCCTCACCACCCCCTAATTTTGTCTTTATATTGATAACATAAATTTTCTTTTTTCCCCCTAAGAACCTTATTTCTTCCCACCAGCATCCAGGTTAGATTGATAGTAATATTTTTTTGTGTGGATGTACTAATATAGACAAATGTACGGGAAAAAGTTATAGAAATATATGAAAAATGTGAATGTAAACTATAAGAACAATTCTTCAAAGTTCAATCGCGGATGAGGTTAACGTCACACCATGTGTAAAGTCCTAGAAGGACTAAGGAAAGTGGATAGAAATAGAAGTGAAATGGAAAGGCGAGAAAGTGGAGGTTGGAAGGAAGAGTATCTTTCGGAAGTGAGTGAAAAGGACTGTAAACCAGAAAGTTGTAGACAGGATGAGAGGTTTGAGTAGAAGACTGGATTGAGTTGGAGAGTTGAGTAGATGAGAGAAGCTGGCTTGAGTCGGCGAGTAGAGTTGCAGAGCAGGAGCAGGAGAGTAGACTCGACGTTTCGGACAGGTTGACTGTCCGTCTTCAGGACTTCAAAGTTCATAAAAGATTTTGTGAAATGTCACACGCGCAATATGATACAAATCATATAATAATAATTTGTGTAGTGATTTCCATTGTTCCATGGTTTACATACTTTTTCAAAAATTCGTAACTTTCTTATTAGTTATCCGATTTTGCCCAAACTTATTTGATTGGTTTGTCTAATTTTTCTGCTTCTATTGTTAGTAAGTTACTTTTGGACTGGACTTGCCCTTTAACATTTCCTGGCAGTTTTTTTGGTAATGGTATTATAATCATTTGTTCAGGAATAAAAATTCAATTTAAAAAATATAGATTTGAATATTTTTTCCATTTCGCTTTCTGGTCTCCAGTTTACAAGTCTTTGATTAACATCACCCCTTGTATTTTGACGACAAGTCTAAAAATAGATGCTGCTTAGTAAGTCTAAACTTGAGCATTTTTATAGATATAGGGCACACCTTCATATTTTATTCCTACCTCGCCATAGAAAATTGAAACAAATCTCATCAATTTCTTTGAAGGCCCATTCAGGCACAGGAATTTTAGAGCTAACTTACATAACTCACTTTTGAGTATACATATGTTTTCAATAGATTTTTTTTATTTCCACCATTTTTAACAATTTCTTTACTTTGCTTTAATTTGTTTTTATAATTCATTTCCTCAATATCATGGGGATCTAGAAACACAAATAAATTTAAGTTTGATCGATTAGACTACAATCAATACAAAACCTATTCATATTTATCTGTAAAGCGCTTTGAGAGGGCCTCCGGTCCTGAAAAGCGCTATATAAGAACGAGCTATTATTATTATTATTATTATAACAGATTAATCGCTGTGGTCAGTGAAACAAGAAAATAATGAAATAAATACTTTGAGTTATTAAAACAATAAACACTAAACAAATATATATCTAGGTAAAGTTTTTTAATTGGCTGATCGTATTTTAGTTCGTAGTATATAGCGATAGAGAGTGAAGGGGCCATTACGAAAGAATTACTCATTTTGCAGACCTTTCTTTACAACACAAAGATTATCGTTATAGAGGCCACATGTCTAAAAGTTTGTCTACTAAATTGTAAGAGTGGTAGATCCTTAAACTGTAAGTTAAGGATTAGTTTCTCATTGAAATATAATGGGTGGGACAAATCCGGGTTAAGGTCATTATTATGATAATCCTTATCCAACATCATTAACGGCTATATCCTTTTTGGCTAATTTAGTAGGCTACTATTGACTTCATAGGTTGACAACTGGTATTGATATTGGTGGACAATCGCACTCTCTACCAACCTTTTCGTATGTTGTTTATAGAGAGAGGGCGATTAACAACAGGTCCAAGATATAAATAATTTTTAAATAATAACAAATTTCAGTTGATTGTCCCGTGTTTCATATTCCATTATCAGTACAACTGAGAGAACAAAATGAAGAAAGTTTGTGTAATTTCAAAATTAATATATATATGTAAAATCGGTTTTCCTTGCCTGCTGCAGACGTATAAAGACGAATCGATATCGTAGCCATAACAAACCAATCCTACTTTAAAGGGACTTGGTAACATTCTTTAGATGAGAGAAAATGGTGCTAAGGTAGTGACTTCAATGCTAGATGTAAGATAGTCTGAAAGTTTGAGAGAACATAGACCATTATTAATGGAAACAATTGAGAAAAACTAATTTGATATATTCCTTAATTCTCTCAACTATATTATTACAATTTAATCACATTTTAGGTGAATGCAAATCGTCACGAAGCAATGATGTACTAGTACAGCCATTTAAGTGTTGACAATAAAGCCTGTCTTATGTCTTATTTTCAATGGAAAACGGTTGGAAAAAAAATCAAAAATGGTTGGGAAAATTTACTGTTCAATTAAAAGAGGGTGTTGCACCGCGACGCCTTAAAAAAAACATAATTATCTTTGCGGTTTGATTTTTTTTTTGCATGTTAGAGGGTAAGTACATTAAAAGGAATATAATAAGTCACATTTCTTCATAAAATGATTATTTTTTCATCAACCTTCAACAATGTTACCGAGACACTTTAATGGGATGGACTCGGTCCGTTTCGAGTAGCTTTGGTGGTATGACAGTGATGTAAAATGGAATGTATTTTCTCTTATTAATATTATTTTGTTGTTCCATCTCTTGTCAGTCGCGTTGGTATAACCTGTGTGCAAGCTATGCTCTCTCTCTCTCTCTCTCTCTCTCTCTCTCTCTCTCTCTAGGCTATATATATATATATATATATATATATATATATATATATATATATATATATATATATAACTGTCGATCCCTTTTCACCGGTTTGACATTTTAGTTCTCCCTTCCCCTCCTTTCCTTCTTCAATCCTTCCGTTCCCAGTTTAGTGGATTTGTTGTTTTCAATAAAAACGGTCTTAACAGCGAGTCTCTATAACCGTTAAGTTTCCTCATCAAGACAAGGTGAAAACAATAACTATTAATAGCATTCTGTTTTCAAAACCCTGATACTACTGATGAAGCTATCTCTAACTTTATAATCAACATTTATCCAGGTCGCATTCATCTAATTACTAGGAGTTCACCAAATTCTTATCATTAAAAATTAACGTGTATATCCTACAGAGGTCGTTCAGTAAATACATTATTTGAAATAGGTTATTTGCAGAAATATGCACATGTTTTCTTCATTAGCTAATAACATTTCAAAGGCTGAAAGTTGAAATTGCTTTCTCAAAAATGGGAAAGGAATTACATACCGTAAGCTAACATTTTGGATCTTTTTACTTTCTGGATCATGTCACGAGATGGCGCTACAGCAGTCATTCCTTGGGTAGGTCCAATACCATATTTATTTTAAATCCTATACAATTTTCTTTCTAATGGCGCGATACAAAACACAAGTCGTTTCCGACTATTTCATTCATTTAAAAAAAGTGGTTTCTGACAGTCGCACAAAACTCTCAAATCTAACCAAACAGTGGCTATACAATCTCTGGCTTATTAGAACAGTGGTTATTGAGCACATCAGGAGGTAATGTAATTAATTATTCCAGTGTAACATGGACGGCAACACAACAAAGAGGTAAATCACTCCATAGTGATGTTTTTATAACTCAGTTTCACTCCTTGTTATTATTCGTACGAACGAACGAATTCCAGACTTCATGACCAGACTCCAGACTTGCATTAACTCCATCACATAGACCCCCCCCCCCCATCATTCGTTCTCTTAATTACTCGCCCCCCCTTGCAATAATACTTTGTTCTTATTCATTCTAATCGAAGATAATACATAGCAATGAGCAGCCAAAGGGCTCCAATTACAAGAAGATTAAGAAGAAGAAGAAGAAGAAGAAAAATAAGATTTGTTTTCCTCGGTTGAACATGTACTTTGTACACATTTAAAAAAAAAGTTTTTGAGTTTCAGCCAGACAGAGCTAATTTAAAAAAGGTAGAAATGTTGACTATTGGCGTTCCATGTGTAGTTGCTGTTTATGGCCCACTGAACTCTACACTACATAGTCTAGAGTTCAGTGTTATGAATATGATGTAAACGTGTTATTGTGAATTTATGTTCACTTAATTATACTCGTAATTCCCCTATCAAATTGATTTACAGTAAATCGATAAAAGACGAATAAATAAAATGTTTACTCAAACTATATTATTTTCTTGGCTTGAATGCACGACGTGTTCTGTGTTTATAAAGAAACCATTGACAGAGAATGACGTGATAGATAGGTCGTAGTTTTCTTCCATTTGTTTTGTCGAAATGTTTACTAAAACAAAATAGATTGAGCAAGGGTCAACATCATCATTGCGTCATTGCTAAATTTGATGATAACAATAATGAACATAGAGCTGTGGTGAAAAGGCTACATTTATATGCCTGACTGTTATATGTAAATACATTTTAATTTGTCTGTACACTGCAGCACATGTAGTATATTTTTTTGATTGGGTAACTGGGTACTGGCGGCTTTGGCACTCACATTCTTGGATTGGATTGCTTTTGTCGGAAAAAAGTTTCGGCTGATTACATTTTTTATATGTTTGCCTTCTTCTTTTTTAATTCATAACAGCACATCATCGAGATTCAAGATGTACTAGCTATACAACATGTACAATAAGCATCAAGGATGGATCTAGAGATAGTAGAAAGAGGAGGGGCCGTCCCCCTCCCCCAACCCGATTTTATGTCGCCTTCCACACCCCAATACACTCTCATTTCCAATAGACGTTTGTTTAATAACTCAATATCTTAACAATTAAAGGGTATAGGGTGCGGGGGAGGGGGTTGACATCGAGAGATGAGAGTAACATACACTGTTGGTCATAACGGTGGCATAATTTGTTGAACTCCAATAAAATATTTATGGAATGATTTTGACAATGGTTTATTCCTAATAGATCTAGATAACAGTAAACATTCTCAGATTTCATTGAATAATAATTTGCAAGTGTTTGTTTTGCGTGACTGCTAGAGCATGTGTGTGTGCTAATTTGCCTATAAACTAGGGGACCTACGTCCTTAAGTCATAACTTAAATTAATGAGAATCAATGCCTCACAAACGGGCACTAATATAGCACATTGACACGGTTTTGATCCTGGGGCCTCACAGTTACAATACAAGGCCATTGCTTTGCCACTGAATCATGACTGTACGCAGCGGGGGCTAGGGTAGGGGGCAATGACTCAGCGGTTGTGCATTGGTTTAGTAACTGGGAGGTACTGGGTTCGAAACCAATTCGATGCACTAGTGCCCTTTGGTCCGGGGGGGGGCGCCTATTTTTTTTTACACCACTGTTTAGCCATTTTCGCGAAAAAATTCCAAGAAGTGCTCTGGTGAAAGAGTCTAAGTCGTCAGCGCACTTACACTGTACTATATTATGTGCAAGCACGTACACCCAGGGAAGGGAAGATGATAGAAAGGGGAAAACAAGGATAGTGGAGAGGATATGGAGAAGGGGAAAAAAAGGAAATACATATTGGAAAGAGAAGAGGATAAGTCAAAGGAAGAACATAGAAATACATAATTGAAGAGCTAAGAGGATCATAGATCTAGACTATGGAAAACCAGGGAAATACATCAGATGAAGAAATAGATAACGAAGGAGAAGAGGATATATTGAAGGAGAAACAAAGAAATACAAAAAAACAAAAGAGAAGAGGTTAGAATGAAGGCGCACAAAAGAAATACATAACGAAGGAGAACTGGGGGATAGGTTGAAGGAAAAACAAAGATATATGTAACGAAGGAGAAAAAGGATAGATTGAAGAAAATAAAAGAAATGCATGACAAAAGAGAAAAGGATAGATTGAAGGAGAACACAGAAATACATAATGAAAGAGAAGAGAGGATAGATTTAACCCGAAACAAATAACGAGTAAAACTATGTAGACCCTACACATGTAAAGCTCCAGCAATTATCCAACAAAACTGCGAAGGGTAATGCTAGAATCTGTCTCTAGTCGTTTGCACAGTATACTTGACTGAAGTGGCTAAATAGTTGTGTAAAAAAAATATGCGCGTCAGGGGGGACGGGGGGGGGGGGGGAGTCACTTCCAGCACGACTGGCTACGCACCCGCGTCCAGAAAAGACGTCGAAATGGTGTCTTTTTCAGCTTTACGGTGCTGTCGACGTTTTACCGAAAGGGTTTGAAAATGACCCTTTTTCGGAAAATAATGACCATTGGTTGTCGAATTGAAATAAGTGATTGCAATCACAGACCCATTTTACCGAATGGTCGTACGTTTTGAAATTTCTCTTTATAAAATAATTATTTGAAGCTCATAATTTGATTTCAGTATAATGGAACCCCTTGCATCATGAACAAAACATGTTTGGTGAGTGTTTTAAATACGAGAACTAAGCGGCTACAGTAAGAACTGGGTTAAAGATACTGTCCCCTTTGCAGCTAACATCAAATTCTGTAGAACTTTGTAGGAATTATGAATATGTCATGTATGTCCTATCTGTGAAATTTAAACGTTAGCAGTGTCCTGGTATTCAAATTATGCAAGGAAACTTTCTACACTTCTCTGTCAGACACTATTAAGTGACTGACTGATATTTTTTTCTTTCAAAGAATTGGTGATAACATACATAAAATTTTATTAACGATATAATGATTGCAAATCTGTAAATTGGTGAAATAAATTCTTGAACTCATACAATTATTTTTATCTTACAATGTAAGAGTGTGCTTGAACAAACAAGTTTACCGCAAAATTGAAACACACATACTGCACATTCTGAATGTGTATAAAAAATGACGATAAATGTTTGTTTTTTGTAGCGCCCTAATTATTATTCTACATACAAAATCCCTCAAGCAGGTTTTCAACTTCAACCAGTATTAAACAGGTTGTTTATTAACTATAATGGGCGTTCCTGTTCAATTACCGAAGAGTGAACTTTGTTCGGACCGCAAAATTGAAACACACATACTGCACATTCTGAATGTGTATAAAAAATGACGATAAATGTTTGTTTTTTGTAGCGCCCTAATTATTATTCTACATACAAAATCCCTCAAGCAGGTTTTCAACTTCAACCAGTATTAAACAGGTTGTTTATTAACTATAATGGGCGTTCCTGTTCAATTACCGAAGAGTGAACTTTGTTCGGACTAATAATACCGATATCGCTTCATTCACTCATAATACTATTTGATTTGCTCGCTACATACAAACTATTATGGAGGTCATAACTTTAACCCTCGTAACCCTTGCTACTGGGTAAATACATTATCTAAGTCACTAGTTCGTTGTTTGAGTACCCAGGTTGATGTCGTAAGGGCAGTGTTGCTAATCCTCCAGGGTTAACCGATAATAGGTAATGATCGTTACACCGGACGGCAACTGTCTGCTACTGTCTGCTCCTGATAGATGTACATATTATCTGTGTAGTCATTGTGCTAGGACGAGCAGGGCGCACAGGAGGAATTAGGGGAGATCGTCGTCGACTACATTTGTTGTTTTTTGTAACCTCAGGTAGGAGACAAAATGGATGACCAAGAACCTAAAGGTGGTTATTATCTACGGAAAAGTCAGTTGATTGCTGGGGGTGTTTTGGCAGGATGTCTCTGCCTGATGGTCGGGCTGATGTGCGGACTCCTACCTCAGAGTGAGATCTGTGAGGCACCTCCCGTAGAAGGGGCAGCGGCAGCAGGGCCGGCGAGTGATACAGGAGTCGCTGGTGACACACCCAAAGACGATGTCGGACCTGGCGTGACCGTTGATCCCGAATGGTACGAGTTACGACTACCGACCACCGTCAAACCGACTCATTATCGTCTTCGGCTTCATCCCAATCTGACGACGAATTACTTCACCGGTGAAGTCCAGATCGAGGTGCGTCTTTTAATGAATTTAGTAGTAGTATCTTATATGGGCAGGCCATTCATTTACATTTGCCACTCCTTACCCAGGGGGTGTTTCACAAAGATCCTAAGTTGAACTTAACTCTAAGTTGGACTTACAAATTATGGAGAGACATTTGTAGCCTTAAAATGTAATATATTTATAAGTGAAAATTGAAGTATTTTAGACTTTTTATAAATTCTACATCAAGAACATGAAACTTCCTTGATAATAGAACATCTGAATAATTTGAATCAACATTTATGCGTTAAAAAAACGTTTAAATTATAATTACATAGATGCTAACGGTTTTCCATGATTGTTAAGTCCAACTTACAGATAAGTTCAACTTAGGATCTTTGTGAAACTCCCCCCAGGTGTGGTAAATGCGTACACGGAAGTAAGAAATTCATCAACGTTTATTTCGGTAGCCAGCCAAAAACCAGGTATTATGATTTAGGGCCATCATGAAGACCAGTATTAATACTGATGAGGCTATCATGGGTAAAAAAGACATATCATTATTATTATTATAAGAAATTATCATTCTCATTAGGCCTTTTTATTTTTTATCATTTTAAGTGTACTTTTTTTTACATGAAATGGCAATATTAAGCCCCGTTTCATGGTAGTTGTAGCTAAAGTAGGTTAAATAAGATTTTATAAATATGAGCCCTGATGTCTTCAATTCGAAACGTTTTGATGTTTTTAAAGTAACTTAGTAAAAGTGAATTACAACAACACACGTACCCTAAACACTTGACGAACTGGAACCGTACATTCATGTCTTAAGCATACCAGATAGATCCTTATTCATTGTCTCCCCTGAAAGGAAATTTGAAAAGGAAGAAATAATTAAACGTGTTCCTTCTCCTTACGAATCATCATTGTTTGCTCATTCTCAAATTAACACGCAATCGTGGACTTCTACTCCTACTGGTAGTATATATACATGTACATCCATCGCGAGTTTTTTTTTTGGGGGGGGGGTGGGGGAGGGGGGAGGGGGGAGGGGGGGTGTAAATTACTACGGTGGAACCCCCTTCCACTTACATACTGAGAAGGGGAGGAGAAGATTTGTCAAAAATGGTTCCCGTTTGTCATTATAATTTGGGGAAAATAGGAAGCTCATTGACGGCCAATTGCTCACAATATGAGGGCTTTTGACTTGATACAATGGTAGAATTGTTACTCTGAAACAAACAAAAACGAAACAACAACAACTGCATACAAAGAAAATAAATAATTCAAATTTTGCATTCTTTTCCTATACGAAATTACCTTTGCAAAACCGAGCTCTTTACATGTTTAGTGTTCAGCGCTTCAGCATTGCATCCTCAGGAGATTCCATACGCACTTTCTTAGGTATTATTAAGAGTGAAATTTGGATTATACTCCTTTGTGTAGCCTGTTGCAGTAAGTAGGTAACAAACTCTTTACTTAAATGTTCTTTTCCCCTTCTTCCCCTTTGTTTCACTGTCTACCCCCTCTTCGCCTTCCCCTTTCCTTCCTTCTCAAGCCTACATTTGTATGTGCATAATTTGATTTTCACCTTCTTCCTTCTTTAATAATGCTCTTCAAATCATTTATGTCATATTATACACTTTATTTTACTTGCGTAGTACGAACTATGGAAGAAGACAAAAAATGTTACTTTGAACTGAATTGAATAAAATGATTTCTTTGGTGGATGTCTAATGTTAATTTCCTTCGAATTATTGAGTTTGGATGAAGAACAATTGATTCTTATTCATGCCACTTCCATTAATTTAACTGGCCCCCAAGACAATTTACAATTCATCTTGAGAACTGCCAAGATAGTCTGTCGAGTAATTCTCCAGTTGAAGACGTGTCATGTCCGCATATTCAGATCAAAAGACAGGGGCCAAGAGAGGGAGAGAGAGAAAGAGATCACGAACAGTATGACAATAATTATTATTTTACTCTAAACTTTAAAAAACAAAATAACTTTCCAGCACGGCTATGTCCTTTATCCCTTAAAATCCCACCTGAAGACCAATAAATGTTTATGTTTCCCTAACGTTATTTCCTAATTTCCCTTTACGAGCCTCCATAATGTCCTAATTTATTGAAATTAATGAATTTCCTACGAATCTAGGCCCGTAGTTACAGTGAACCAGTGTGTAGAACTCTGTATGCATTAAAGGCTTATCACTGGAGTGATTCAGACGTGTGTGGGTTATAGGTATATGAATCATAGCGATGATGAAACCTTGAATATATTACCTAAACTCACATTCTCACTCACTAAAAGTGTGCACATAATAGAGCAGGATGTTTGTTAATCTAGTTGAATTCCCGGTGTTACAATCAAATGCATGTAGATTATGTAAATACAGTTGTGTTTACCACGTTCTTGCAGGCAACATTATTATGCGTATAATACAAGGAAAAAATCATAACATGCATAAAATGGACGACTTGACACATTAGTACGTAGATGATGCTAATCTTCATCGTGTAAATCCACACTGTCCTACTTGTAGCTATATTGCTCCCTCTATACACAGTAAAAACGCTGTTTAAAAAAGTGATGTTCACTTACAGTTGTACACTATCTTAAACAACAGTTGATCAAATTGTAAACAATGTTGCTCGAAACAGAAGTAATTTTGTTAAACATTCGTTGTTTAAAATTTAATGACTGCTATATTTACTATACGAGAGCTTTTAGACAGTGTTGTTTACATATGACGTCATGTGTCTCGTGCCAGTTAAGTGCGTGTTGGCTAAAGGCTTTATTTCACATTGTTATGTTTAGAAACAGGTTCCTTGAAACTAACATGCAATTGAAATTGACATGCCACTTAGAAATGCAGTGCAGCTGTTAAGGCACAGCTCATTGTTATTCATATTAGATGCATACACACAATGCAAGTGTATGCAAGGGCCTTTTGTTGACTACACAGATTGATACATATGTAAAAGCACATGGACATTGAGTCTGGATCAAACTACCAAAGCAACCACACGTGTTTCTGCAGGCTCCATCTTGTTTGTCTCTATACTTACATTTATTTAGCTTAATAGTTATTACTTTCCAACCCACAACACAACATCATGGCCGACCAAGCTACCGACGCGCTTCTAAGTGACTGGGGATTCAATGGCTTAATTGAAATCACTTTTCTATTAACCACTTTGAAGTTTTTAACTTATAGCGTAAGTTCACAGTTAAAATTTTCGGTATCTGTACGCAAATGTCAGAATATTGGTAGACTTAAAATCGTCGCGTCATGCAGTGCGGCACTGATCGCGCACTCGGTTATAACGTGTGCTAAATTCCTTGCCATAGAGATTGCATGCATCCCTATATATGCAGTTTATACGTGCGTGCATTCGCGCTCATGCAAAATGGGCACTGTTTTGGCGCTAATTCATGAATTGCAGAATGACCCTAGTCTTCATATACCTATATAGAGACCCAGAAGTAGTGGTGCACTTATTCAGAGTATCAAACCCAAATTATACCCCATTATACAACCCTTTTGTTGTAAACAACCCCCACTGAACAACAGCTCCTTTTTAAACAACTTTCTTTAAACAACCCAGTTGGTTTAAACAACCCCAACTGAACAACAGCTCCATTTTAAACAACTTTCTTTAAGCAACCCAGTTGGTGTAAACAACCCCCACTGAACAACAGCTCCTTTTTAACCAACTTCCTTTAAACAACCCAGTTGGTGTAAACAACCCCCACTGAACAACAGCTCCTTTTTAAACAACTTTCTTCAAACAACCCAGTTGGTGTAAACAACCTCCACTGAACAACAGCTCCGTTTTAAACAACCGTCTTTAAACAACACCGGTTGTTTAAATTGTGATTTTAAACAAGTTGTTCAAAATGTTGATCAACTTAGTGTTTAAACTTTAAACAACTCGAGTTGCTTAACATTTTAAACAACTCTTAGATCAGGTCACCCGTTAATCAAGAGTTGTTTAAACTTTTAAACAACTTGTTCACAAAAATTTTAACTGTGTATAGAAAACAATGCCTAAGCGGTGCCCGTTGGTCCCCCATGATCCTCTTTTTCTTATGTTAATTGAGAGCTGAGTTGATGAGATAGCCACCTGTCAGTTACCTTGCTGGGTGGTCTAATTCCTAGTACAGACGGGCTTTAAGAGCAACTGTAGTACTTAAACCATACAAATAAACCTACACTGCTTCAGACTGGTTGATAATGACGATATATCATGATCATGAAATAGCTCATACCCCATGCATGAACATAATTAACTCAGTAGAAAATGATCCGAGAGCAAAATTGCTTCATCTTAGACTATATTTGACCCCGTTTGAGGGCAACAAATATTGTTTCTAAACTTTTTCATCTCCTGCCGTGAGTACTTTCATTTGATATGGGGTCAAGATGAGCGAATGCCAAATCTAAAAATTTGAGTCGGTTGGGGGTGATTCTGTCATTTCATATTTGTGTTTCAATCTAAGGGGAACATCTGGCATGACCGAGGAAGGCAGAGTCTTAGTTTTTAGAACTTTGTTTGGGTAACATCATGTAACGATATCTTCTAAATTACTGCGATCACATGCGATCAGACTGCGGCATTTTAATTTCAGATACTTTGGGTATCTTTATTCCGCGTGGTGGCAAATCTGTCAGTGACACTAGAAAAGAAATGATTTAGTTACGCCCCTGGTATGATAAAATACTAGCCCGCGACCACTGACCCCCGTGAAGTATAAATAATCTGCCAAAAACAATGATAAACGTCGCAAATATTGTCTTTAGGGCAAATATTTTATAGTTAAAGGTCGGTTTTAGGAATGTTAGGAAGAGTCATAAAAGAGGTTTCTGAGGGAAGAATTCACCTGAAAACTCGCAGTGTTTGAGTTGGGCAGTCGATGTCAACTATGGACCTGTTTCATAACATCAGAAACAACTGCCGCAGATCTATGACAAAGCATAGCCGATCAAAATTGATGTAAACATTTCAGTAGCTTATATAAATTATGTTATCTTGCTATTTATAACAAGTTTTATGAAACAAAAGCCAGGAGTCATGACAATTTTTTTCTTAATCTAACGAGATTGCCACGAGACCGTCAACAGACCAAACTGACATTGCACCGAATGGCAAATCAGCGGTTTGTTTACAGTTACGGTTTGGTGTCGCTTTGGCAGTGTGAGTGAGGTATTTGGTTTGTTGTCAGGAATTTGCATCTAAGAAAGTTCTTAAGATTGTGATAGCAATCCTGCAAATGGTATAAACTGATTATTGGAGCTATGAAGCAAAATAGATCTAAATTTGTTTGCAAAATAACTAAGGGAAACAAACAAACATTATGCAAAAATTGTAAAAAAAAAAAAGGTGAAGCATGTACATGGTTCTATGCGGAAGATGCTAATTGGACTAGTGCCGGGGGGGGGGGGGGGTAGACATATTTGGTTTGGACGGGGATGTGCCGCTGAAGCCTCGATACCCCTACCCATTTGTAAGGGTCATTTGGGAGGATTTTTCTCGAAGTAAAGCCAATTTTTCACAATTTTGGAAATTTTGAAAAACGGCCCATGTTAAGGGATATTTTTGTTAAAAATGGGAAATCACATCTGCTTGATACACATCTGTAAAAACCCAGTTACGCTAAATTACTCATACATTGTAGCTCCAAAATATTAATATATATGTCCTCATCCTACCTTTAGATCACAGTAACCGCCGCCGTAATGTATCCTCGTCTTCACATCAAAGCTATGGACATCATGAATGGTTCAGTTAGTATCACAGACATGGATAACAATACTCAACCAATCAAGGAAATCTTTCAATACGTCCCAAACGAGTTCCTTGTTATGGAGATGGTGAACGAGCTACAGCCAGGTAATTCATTCATATTGGAGTCCATCATCATAGGAGAGAAGAATTTGTTGCAAAAAAATGAATAATTTTTACAAATACAAAGAGGAAGAGAGAGAGAGGGAGAGGGAGAGGTACAGAAAACGAGTGAAAGAGTGAAAAAGAAAGAGAGGGGGGACAGTGAAAGGTAGAAAAGGAAGAGAGAGAGAGAGAGAGAGAGAGAGAGAGAGAGAGAGAGAGCGAGAGTTTGTGTTTGTTTGTGGTTGTGTGAGAGGGAAAAGTCATATGAAATAAATGAATATTAGAAGAAGAAAAAAATGTAGAAAGATATCGGATGAAAAATGGGGTATAACATGCTGACAAGGTAAACGGAATATATTTTGACGAGGGGGACGAGGGGAGGAGGAGGAGGGAGAAAAAGACAGAGGAGGACACATGAGGGCATAGGAGTTATAACCCTTGTCCGCCAATTAGAAATGTTTTTGTTTGTTGTGTTCACCTGTGGGCAAATATGGTCCGACATCTGACCTGATTTCTTCCTTTCATTTGTACATTTATGGCTTAAAATGTACCATCTTTTCTTTTATAGGTGACTATATGCTCAACATTGGGTTTGGTGGATGGCTAAATGAAACCATTGTTGGCTTCTACAAGAGTGTGTACCAGGACGCACATGGAAACGACAGGTAATAATCTCCTTTTAACCCGCCTTCGTCTTTCTCCTGCTCATTGACGCAAATACTGTATACAGTTGATAATAGTCGTTAAAGATATCGTTTAAGTGGGCATGGTGGCTCAGTGGTTAGAGCGCCCGCCTCATGAAAGGGAGGTCGTGGGTTCGAACCCCGGCCGAGTCATACCAAAGACGTATAACAATGGGACCTTCTGCCTTCTAGCTAGGCGCTCAGCATTTTAGATTGAAGAAGGGTAGTAATAACATATTATGTTATGCAGGGCCCGCTGAAAGAGCAGTTTCATAACTGAAGTGGCTACCCTGGGTAAATAAAACGTGATTATTATAACATTGTTAAATCTGATATGCATGGCCCTACGTGTTGTCAGTGTCTGTAATATGATGTAATATTGAAGCCCTAAAAAAAAATCGCGCTTCAAAATGATCAAGAAGTGCCTCAAAAAAGTAAAAAAATCTTTGAGTAACCGGTTTTACCCTACTCGTTTTCCCCAATAGACTGTAGTGTTATGATCACAAGGTCCGCGGTCCGAGACCCGACACGGCACTAATCTCCTTTGGCAAGCATTGATCTACATTTGCCACACTCAACCCAGGTGATGTAAATGGGTACCTGGCAGGAATTAATTCCTTGAAATGCTAGAGTGCCGTAATGGCAGCACAGCTATAAAGCCGGGGTAATAATCTCCAAGTTTGGAACCGCTTAGTGATTGAAATAAGCGCTATATAAAAACTGAGAATTATTATTATTATTATTAATTATTATTATATATTATAATACACGCTATTGCATCACTTTACGTTTGGGTTTACTTGTTGTGTGGAAGTTCAAGAGGTAATATTAGTTGTAATTTCCCAAGAAGTTTAAAAAGGTCAAAATTTGTACCTCAAACGTTGCAATAGCAGCACCTCCTCTTACCATCAAAATACAAATGTGCACACTAGGAAAAAAGCCTAACCATGAAGGGTGCAGCTAAAACTAAATAGGTGCAAATCTGGACCTTTAAGAGGGAGGGGGAGGGGATGTTAGAGCTCAATTAAAGGGTTTAATAAGCGACCTCGGGGATGCTGCTATCGAATTTGATCCTTTAATATTTGTTAGCGTAAATTTCGGAAAGGAAATCTAGGAACTATTAGTTCTAACTTCATTTTCTTTCACTCCACAATCTGATCTGTACAGTCAGGTCGATAAATCTGCTCATATTATTTGTTAATAGAGGTGTGAACGAAGCAAATGTAGGAACTTTTATCTTGACTTCATTTTCTGTAACTTTGCACTTTGATCTGTATAGTCAGGTGGACAAATTTGTCCAGTTATTCTTTGCTAGAACGTGTATGAGGAGCATCAAGTTTAGTGTTTTATAAGGAAGATGACCCAAGTAAATTCCAAAGGTTATATTAGGTTAAGGTGGCATGTCGCCAATCGGGCAAAGCTGTTACATAATATTGTATAAAGTTCCACCCCAATGGGTATCCATGTAGAAGGAATCATAGCCGACTAGAGGTCCATCTATTTCCGAGCGTCCTTTATCCAGTCAATATGGACATCATATTATACAGAGCCTAAAATACGAAGTGAATAAAGCGCCTCTAAATGGCCCCATTTGAAGGTACTATATCCCATATTTGCAGGCCCAAAAAATGAAAATGTTAAAATTAATGCCGTTGGAATTTAACCTTTTCATTTAGTGGGCCTGCAAATGGGATATACATGTAGTACCGGCCTTAAGATAATACTAATTTAGAACTTCCCTCTAAACGGAAGGGCTTGTAAATGTCTTTTTGAGGGAACATAACAACGTTAGTTGTCGAATCGACTTTAGGGATTGCTGTCCTTTTATTAAATAGTCTGATTTGCAGACCCTTGTACCGAATGGTCGTACGCTTTGTGCCGCGCAAAGATTCAATCATTTTGATTTTGGCCATTACAAGAAGTGGGTTATTGATGGAGACAAAATTGATCATGTACCCTTTACAGCTCATTGTATGTATGTTATCACCAAATAAAAAAGAAGTCAGCCAGTCACTCAAAAGTGTATGACCGTGAAGTCTAGAACGTAAACGGGTTTCCTTGCATAATTTGAATAGTAGGACAATGCTAACGTTTAAATTTCACAGATAGAACATACGTGACATATTCATAATTCCTGCAAAGTTCTACATACTTTGATGTTGGCTGCAAAAGGGACATATGACCTTCAAAATGTAGTAAGTGATCTATACATAGACCCACGAATTGAATTTTTTATACTGCAGTCTTCATTACGAATTACGAATTGCATAATGCAGGAAAGTAATGAAACCTTGCCACAGTCATGATGTGTGGGCTTTGATCTCCGAACCTTGTAATCCACTGTCCTGTGACATACCCACACGACCATCTCTAGTTCTTTACTCAGATACAATTATTGAGTAAACAAGTTGGTATGCCGGTGCCGTTGGTAAGGCATTAATTCTTAGTACCAAGTCCCTCGGAGAGGACTTAAAGCCATCGGTCCCCTGGTTACTAAACTTAGATGCATACACACGCTTTCTTATAGCAGCCAGGTAAACACAACACCATCAAACCACTGATTGCTGAGAAATACATTATATAAATAATGAGTAATTAGGTACAACGTAATCCCTTTCCAAAATCTGTTAAAAACCAGAAGGGCTTTTGTAACTCGTATAGCTTTTGACTCTATCAGACTTGCATATTGTTATGAAGTTTCATCATTATTATTATCCATTAGATTCCCAAGTCAAGACCTCAAAATGCATTGTTATTACATATCTCCCTCTTCTCGCTCGGAGTATATTTGTGTTATAATGTGTAGAAAATAGCTGTGCCAGGTACCCCTATCAGCAATTAGGCATAAAGTATCCGTGAGTCAATATAACTTAAGATTCAGTTAATCATAGATAAAGTTAAAGGTACTCGTGCCTATTTAACAAAGTTTTTTCGAGTGCTTTTGGCTTTCTGACCATAATGAAAAACTCTAAAATATAAAATAGTAATAATTAAATCCCAGAATTAAAGAAAGGAAAACAAATCGGATATGAAATAAATGTATACATAAGTATAAAGAAAAGAGTTGAATATGCGCTTCTGTATTAATTTACTAGTGCAAAGGAGTCGATTTACACTCTTAAACAAAAAATCGTTTAAGGGGATTTACATATGGATCGCTTCGTTTTGGAATTGAAACCCACTCCGAATAGAAGGGGAGGTTAAATTACTCTTTTGAGGGTACATTACACGGCTTTTAGCGCGGATTTTCACTCTTTGTATAATGGTAGGCCTCTTCAATGACCTGGAGTCACGTTGGAAATTTATGATATAATCGGAAGCATTCTAATTCTATCATATTTTTTTGGGAGCAATAACAAGAATATATAATCCTGCTTCATACTCGTGATTTAAGGCCTCTTCGATAAAGATAGGTGATTAACTTTGATGGCATACGTTTAATGGTTACCCACGAGAGATAAGCCCAACAAATAAACTGATAGCGAAGAGAGGGCTGACAATAGTATCTTAAGTGTCTATTTGCTCATTGGATACGCTACTTCGTGGTCTTATGACTCTAGCACCACTTCAGACGACCAGTTCAAGAACACTTATCATGTGACACTAGACAACATTAATCACATTTGTGTTACACCCTTTATTTCTTATTTTGAAATCCCCAAATATATAAGAAGATATTAATAGTGATTACCTTCTTCAAAATTCTGATGCTATTTCCAAGCGATTATGATGAAGATAGTTTGTTTAAAAGGTAAATTCATATGATTGGGGCATCGCCCATGTAACCAAGGAAGTCGAACTTTTTGAAAATTCGTTAAAAGGCCGACGACACCGACAAGTCTTCAAAACGCTCGGTCTCAAAGGCTGTCGGACTTAAGTCGGTCTCAAAGGCTGTCGGACAGGTAGGATGTCCCGAATTTGGCAATCTGAAAACACAATTGTCTAAATACTTATTTTTACAACATTTTCGACAAACCTTTCGGGAATTCATAACAATAATAATAATAATAATAATAGCTAGTTCTTGTATAGCGCTTTTCAGGACCGATTGTCCTCTTAAAGCGCTTTACAGATATATATATATTATTACCCCGGTCATTGGATTCAGGCTTTCCCGCACACAATGTATGCACATTCTCCACTCCCTGGGGAGCATTCCAGCCAGGCGTCATTTTTACAAGCGCACACTAGTCTTGCTAATCTAAGCACATTAGCTTTCGCATCCTAACGGTACCCATTTAACACCTGGGTGGAGAGTGGCAAATGTAGATCAATGTCTTGCCGATATCTCCATTTAAAGTGACACCACGCTCTTGAGGGTATCGCGACAACAAAGTATTATACATGTTTGTCATGTTGGAGATGATGTGTTTCCTTAATACACCTTTATCATTGGCTTGATAAGAGTAGAAGATATTCCTCAAACATCTCAAATTTTTCTAATAACCTTGAATTTGAAACTCATATCAAATTGCTTAAAATCTTCTCTTCCGATATTCATGTACCTACGATTACTTATCTTCCCAGTGAATAAAAAGTGGTATATTTGCCGATCTCACCGTGTCTTTTAATTTCGTGACTTTTATGAAGCCCCCCCCCCCCCCCTTAAAAAAAATTACTTGCTCGAATCAGTCATTTCAGAGTGAACCCGAAGATTACAGCTATTTGAACGATCTTTGAGTAAATTTGAATAGAAGAACCAGATTTCAGTTGTATAAAAGGTTTTAAGTGCACGAAGAAATGGCCTTTTTGTAGGTCTGTCATATCATCGCGTGATCATGCCAGCACAAGTGTTTCAAACAGATCGTTCCTTAAAAACAACAATTCTCAGCTGGACCTTCTGGACCCCATGTCCATAGTTCCGCCATTTGTAGATTTTGATCAGAGTCATCAATTGTAGTTATTGATTGGTAACCAAATATCTTTCCCCTGATATAAAAAAAAAAATTACTCCATGCAAACAGAACAATGATAAGCCAATACCTCCTGTTCAACCACTGCGCTTGGACTTGTGGATAAATCAATATGTATATGATCTTCTTCGTATTCAGCTAAGTAATTAGAATCGTCGACGAACCCTGCATTTAAATTGTCTAATTACATCACGAGATCAAACGAGCGTGGAACTAAAATAAAAACGTATACTGCTTTTATAACTATTGTATTGAGCCTTCTATACTAATAGGTGATTCCGATGACACCAACATAGACTAAAAATATCATTGTACTAGAATATTAATTATAATATGCAGCATACATATCATTTATAAACCGGCTAACAAAACTGTCCCATGAAAACCATTCATATACAAAACAGATTTCTCCTCCAATTTGAAAACTGAAGCAATAGGTCTGTAAAATAAATAAGCCGGAATGACTTGAGATATATTTTACGGCTTAAGTTACCACCTAACAGCATTTGTAGTTTATATCCTCTTTAAAAGAACTTTTTGTTACTCCATTCTGCCAGTCGCTCATTTATTTCTGTTTACATATATCACCCTTATCCTCTTTCTTCCTTTATACTTACTTCATGATAATCATAATTCACCTGTGTCCATATTCTGTCTGTCATTCCGTTAACCCTTTACGTACCACCAAGTTCGTTCATAAATTATCGTTTCTTAAATTTCAGTAGTTGATACTGGATTTTAATAATATAATAATAATAATAATAATAATAACGTTTTATTTACCCAGGGTAGCCACTTCAGTTATGAAACTGCTCTTCCAGCGGGCCCTGCATAACATAATATGTTATTACTACCCTTCTCCAATCTAATATGCTGAGCACCTAGCTAGAAGGCAGAAAGTCCCATTGTTATAAGTCTTTGGTATGACTCGGCCGGGGTTCGAACCCACGACCTCCCGTTCATGAGACGGGCGCTCTAACCACTGAGCCACCAATCAGGCTTCTTCTGTTAGAAAATTGTTCATAAATTATTTTGCAATGAAAAAACTTTAAAATGGAGGATTTTTTTTAATTCAGGGAGGAAAATGCAGCCGATCTGACTCTAATTAAAATGTAAAACACTACCATCTCTGAGAGGATTTGCCGCCCATGGCATGCTGAGGGTTAACACATGAATATATTAATATTTTCCCTGTACCTAATTCACACACATCCAGTTAATTCAGCTGACTCTTCTGTTTACCCAGAGGTTCATCTAACTGAGTTAATGTGAAGATGAGATAAAAAGTAGACTTTGTTCTGAAGTAATACTCCTGTCATATCCCTTTTGTAAAGGTGTTCTGTCGTAGTTATGACCTAGGCCTATATGTTTTCCTCTTAATTTTTTTAATTTTTGAAATCCTCTATGATAATTTTTTTCCGATCTCTAGAGCCATCGCGACCAGTAAGTTCCAGCCGACAGACGCCCGTAGAGCTTTCCCATGTTTCGATGAGCCGGCTTTCAAAGCTAATTACACAACCTCCCTGGTTCACCCTGCTGATTACATCGCACTCTCTAATATGGATGTCAGGGTATGTGGTTAATCAATGGCGTAACGTGGTAATGTCATGGGGGGATGAATTATGAATATACAACGCCACCGATTTGGGAACGGAACAGAGGGGGGGGGGGGGGTCGTATCTTTCTCATTTCATGATGATTTTCCCCCTCTCTCTCTCCCTACTCTCTGCTGTTCCCCCCTTTACGCTATTTGATTTTGAGGGCGAGTTTCCCCATACACTTTGCCCCTCTATGCCTTGCCACTGTGATAAACATATCATGAAGCAGTAATGTACAGTTTATATTGATGTTCATTGTATCAATTTTATGTCGCCTACTTTGTTTGATAAGAACTTATGGCTTGGGCTTATTGCACTCTCCTTACTGACTGAAAAAAAGGTGATTTGAAAGGGGGAAAAAAAAAAAAAGCAAAATATATAATTCGTATCAGGGATGCAGACTTGCCTAGGTTTTCAAACCTTTTCTTTGTGGGGGTGGGGGGGGGGGGGTATTTCCAGACATGTTATATAATATTGCTTTCTAAATAATTACATTGTTCTTCATTTGCAGATAACAGACACTTACGAGGACGAATTGATGATAACACATTTTAACCCTTCTGTTCCAATGAGCACCTACCTGGCATGTTTCATCGTGTGTCAGTTCAAATGGAAGCAATTAAATACAACGAGCAACATACCGGTACGTAAAAAAACACTTAGTGAAAGAGAGAGAGGGGGGGGGGGGGGAGAGAGAAAATGCGAAATTGAGTCATAGCGCATAAGAGAAGGATATATTATGTATATTATCTTAATTAAGAGCGGGAGAGAGGTGAAAGACAAAGATAGAAAGTAAGAGAGAGAGAGAGAGAAAGAAAGAGAGAGAAAGAAAGAGAGAGAAAAAAAGAGAAAGAGAGGGAGAGAGAGAGGGAGAGGGAGAGAGAGAGAGAGAGAAAGAGAGAAAGTGAGAGAGAGAAAAAAAAAGAGAGAGAGAGAGAGAGAGAGAGAGAGAGACCGATGGGTACCGTACTTTTACTACAGTACTGATTTTTATTAAATACTGGAAATTAACGTCTAATCATTCTTGTTCCTCTTTACTCCCGGCCCAGTTCCGTGTTTATGCCCCAGAAGACGTTATCGACCAAGTGGATTATTCCCTGCAGATTGGTGTCAATATAACCGACTATTATGAAGAATACTTCGATCTCGGTTACCCACTCCCTAAACTTGGTAGGCCACTTTTATATCTTATTAGTTCAGATAATAATTATGCTACACAGTTCTTATTTTGCCTTGAGTTTTGATCATGTTAATGAAACATCTATGAATTTCCACACAACTGCGCCAGGATTGTCATTTTGACAGACATGAGGCATTATAAATGTTCACTATTATTATTATTATTATTATTATTAATGTTTTTTTAGGATTTTTAAACAGTCATGTTTTTTAAAAATATAAATGAGAATGTCCATAGAAGGTTTTTTTTACTTTGTTTTCGAAACCTTCTGCTATTCCCCGTGAAGATAATGTTTATTTGTTCTTGTTATCATGATACATGTGTTTATATTGATATTGTAATAAGTTGAAATATGATAGATGACATAAACATAGTAGAGGTGTCGTGGTCGAGTGGATACATCGCCGGACTGTCGATCTCAAGGTCGGCGGTTCGAGTCCCGCCGCGGCATTAATGTCATTTGGCAAGACATTGATCTACACTTGCTCATTTGGCAAGACATTGATCTACACTAATTTTGCCTAACTTGACCCAGGTGATGTAAATGGGTACCTGGCAGGAATTAATTCCTTGAAATGCTGGAGCGCTGTAATGGCAGCTAGGCTAAAGCCGGGTATACTGCGCCTCGGAATAGAATTTCTAGATGAACGGCGCTATAGAAATGCCTTTTATTATTATTATTATGATTATTATGAATATTATTATTAAAAGTGGCCTGTGTTATTCCCCGTAGACATGATTGCAATCCCCGACTTCGTGAGCGGCGCCATGGAACACTGGGGTCTCATCACCTACAGAGAAGTAAATCTTCTTTTTGATGACCAGGGATCTTCAGAAAGCAACAAAGAGCGAGTTGCTGTCGTGGTAGCACACGAGTTGGCCCATATGGTATACAACAACAACATTCACCTGCAACTCTTATCTATACTGTCTTGTTATAGCGTAGTCCGATGTTGTTCGTCTGTAGAAGTAGTGATCTGTATGTGTTTCTTTGTTTGTGATAGCGCCCTCTATATTGATCATAGTCATAGCATCTTCATTCGTAAATACTCAAGTCTTAGTTACTCTCCACATTTGTCGTGTCAATCTTGTATTTTCAAATTAGTTTTCACAATATCTTCGCATCTCTTTCGTCACAACTGTTAATGTGAATCACCACCACTTTCAATTATACACATCACCCTCTATTAAATGTTTCGAAGGATCAAATTGAAGGTTATGTCATACACTGTTTCTTTTCAAACTCCAACCCTACATTCACCGTTCCATCTACCACATTATTCTTTTCAGAGACTGGAGCTCGTGGAGTTTAGATTTTCTTATTAGAGTCAGCCTTGCCTTTCACCATGATTTCACCGTATTGGATCGAAACTTATCTACAAAGTCATGTTGAGCTTTCTTTATTTTCCGAAACAGATTCGATCGTATTCTTTTCAAGTTTTTGTTTATGAAGATTCTGCTCCGGTCCTGGCTGCTGCCTTTGCAATATCTCAGCTTTCTTCTTGCATGTTATTGCCGTCTTTGGCGGTTTTGAGGCAGTTCCAGACTTTTTGAGCTATAATGTCGTAAAGGCATCGTTTAACAATGTTAAATCCGAGATGCATGGCCCTACTTGTTATCAGTGTCTTTGATATGGTGTAATATTGAAGCCCTAACAAACTTGCCCTTCAAAATGATCATTGAGTGCCTCAAATAGTAGAAATCTTTGAGTGACAGGTTTTTACCATACTCGTCTTCCCCAATAGACTGCAGTGATATAAAAACCGTTAGGAAAACGATTTTTGAAATTTCGTTTCCCAGTCATAAATATCTTGATATCAGACAGGCGTTCGGCTTGTAAAAGTCATGGGGTTCCTTACTGACCTAAATGTTTATAATTATCATTGCAGCATGAGCTTAATCCAAGATTAGAATTTTAGAATCTGAGACAAAATTACCCAATCCCTTTAAGGGGCTTGTCGAGGATCGGCCGATGTTCAGACACAGCTGTCAATTCGTGGACAATTCGGTGTGCATCGGTTCCCCTAAAAAGTGACCGTATATCGTTTTTGTTTTGCCTTGTTGGTCTGAATGGATAATTAATATCTTCTGATTTTATTCTGTTCTTCTCTAATCTGTACTAGACATGATAGGGATTCCTGATTACGTAAGCGGTGCGACCGAGCACTGGGGCTTGATCACGTATCGCGAAGAGAACCTCCTCTTCGATGACGTCAAGTCTTCAGAAGGAAATAAGGAGCGAGTTGCTATGATGGTTGCTCATGAGATTGCCCACATGGTACACTATTACCACCTCTATTGTTTCATGTGTGAGCTTACTCCCGGTAAACTGCATGGCCGTGATAAAAGACAGTTGTTTGCCGATAAAAATACACTATACTGATGTACGAATTTCGTAAACAGTGCGCCCATCCCTCAGTCATTGTGATGTCCTCATATATTTTGTTTCATATCATCCTACATGAGCGTCCAGCTCACCGAAAATGGTCCAAAAGAGCCTAGGTTGAGATTTATCAAAATAAAGAGAATTGTATCTTAAATTTTATGTTCTGAAAAAAACTCTTTGGATCGGAAATTTTGTACAGAATTTACTCAAGTATATTGGCGACATATAATATGTCTTCTCAAAAATAAGTGAATATGTGATTTGTCGAAAATGGAGGTGTTCTGGGTTTAAGTTTTTTTTATACAGCCTCGTAGCGGTATCCAAAATGAGGACATCATTGGATTCAACGTGTTGATACAATTGCCTCTCTCTAACATAATTCCATTACCTTTAATCAGATAGCATTAATAATCATTCACGCATTACATTATCTAACCCAAATCATATTCCCATATGTATTCATTCATATACCATTCCCATAAAATAAACATCCTTCTTGCACCCTAACCATGCTGACTTACTTGCTCATATGTTTTCATGAATCTTAGTCGATGGTAATCATTTATATTTATATTTTTCTTTTACGCAATAGAGGAAAGGTAATTATATTGGATACGTCTTGAACTTGAGTTGGTAATACATTTACATGTTTACATAATTTTCCTTATAATGACAAATGTGAGCTGTTGCCTTAAAAAACGGAATTTGAATTCTCGAATCTCTCAATGAAAACCTATGTGGACCGATAGTCGATGATATAGAACCAGTATTTTCGAGAAAACAATATTATTTGTCATATCCAAAAGTACGTAATCTTACTGAAATACTCCTGCTATTACTAATATTTTAATAAATCATGTTCAATTATAAAAGATAGATAATTTGTTTAGTTTTCTTTTCGCTTTGTAATCTAACAATGAAATCATTGACACTGCAAATACTTTGAAATGAATGTAATTACAGTTTATCTGCCATCTCTAAAATAAATTATAGTGGTTTGGAAACATCGTGACGTGTGACTGGTGGGATGACCTGTGGCTAAATGAAGGTTTCGCGAGTTATCTCGAGTATCTCGGAGTCAACAGTGTAGAGCCGGACTGGAAAATGGTGCGTATATAATATGTGTCTCCTCCTTTACAGTCATATGTTAATCGGGGTTCAAGGACACCTACCCCCTGGACATCCTCCCCTGGATAACCACCCCCAGTCAACTACCCCCTACGACAACCATCCTCTAAGACGACTACCCCCGGACAACTATCCTAGGGGTGGTTGTCCTTGGGGGCAGTTGTCCTGGGGGTAGTTGTCCGGGGGTAGTTGTCCGGGGGTAGTTGTCCTAGGGGGTATTTGTCCGGGGGTAGTTGTCTGGGGGGGGGGGAGTCGTCCTAGGGGGTAGTTGACTGGGGGTGGTTATCCTGGGGGTGGATGTCCAGGGAGTAGGTGTCCGGATACGGTTAATCGGATACGTTTGGTTCAAGGGTCAATAACGGGATACATGATAATGATGAAAGGGGCAATCATAACTTTCAAAATGAACATAGAATCAAGCAACATCGACGTATTATCTCATGATCTTTCGTTCTCTGAATCAGAATATCTAAGCGGCAGGATATATGACGATAAGACAAACAATTATATAAATACTATTCAAAATACGAAACCTTGATGGAAACCAATTTACTGACACACCAAACTGGAGACTGTATTACTTATTATGTAGCAGTACTATCACTGATTTTCTACTTTTGACGGGACGAAATTTAGGTTGCGTCCCTCTATGTGACAACATTTCGTCTTCATTTTAATATATTTATATTTCTCATGGCAGTTGGAGGTTTTCGTGAGCAGTGACTTCCATTACGTCATGGGTCTTGATCAGATAGTGTCTTCTCATCCAATCATCGTCGAGGTCAACCACCCCGACGAAATCAACGAAATCTTTGACTCCATTCCATACAGTAAGGTAAGAACTGTTCAAAGGTAGTCAACACTGCCGAAAAAGCACACTGTTTCCCAGTATGAGTACAGTGTGGAACAGTGTCACCAGAGTGTGGCCTTAGAATGGAGACAGTGTGGACACTGTATGGGTAGAAACAACGTGGACTTAATTTGAAAACGGTATGGACACAGTGGTGCAACAAAGTGACAACAGTATGGACACAGTTGGCAACAATCTGTTCAGAATTTAAATACAGTATGGCCAATTTGAGAACACTGTCGAACCAGTATTTAAACTCTGTCAACTATTCAATATCTAATTCAATCTTATTTCGTTACGTTACTTTGTGAATCATGACTTCTAGTTTATGAAAATTGTTTTGATCGTTGAAAATATAAATCTTGATGGGGATGAAAAATTTCCTCTTGTGACGAGTTGCTCCGAGCTCGATTTATGTGAGAAAAAAATATGGTTGTGATTGACATTTAGGTTAGATTGAAGATAAAATAGAAATTGACGCCGACAATGTGTCATGCACACATTCACACGCCTTACCTCACACCCAACCAAATAACCTTGCCGAAATCATGAAAATAATAACACCTTCATCATCTTTTACCTATTATGTAACTCTTTGTAGGGTGCCTCTGTTATTCGAATGCTCGACAACTTTTTGGGAGAAGATGTCTTCAGAGCTGGGGTCTCGGTGAGTGATGATATGGTCCCCTCTTCTTCCTACTGCTGTGTAACCGTCTGTCATTGTGTTTGATTATTTAATTGCATTATCTCATATAATTCTATAAAATAGTTTCATTAATATTTTTTCTTTCATGAAGCGAATATGATATTCAACCGTGTACTAATATCTTCTTCTTTTTTTGTGACTGACGGTATGGTATTATGATGATATTATTTGTGAGAGATACCTTTTCTGTACACAACTGTCCATTCAGAGTAAAATGTATAAACCTTTTTGTATTGATATGTAATTATTTTTGAAATGCAGAACTTCTTGAAATTCTACCAGTATGGAACAGCAGTGACTGACGATTTATGGGAGAAATTAACCGAGGTATGTAATACACAACTCTTATTTGAATTCTCATTATTATAGAACTCCCAATTTCCTTTTATAAAATTTATCATTATCGTCAACGCGGAATAATTTACATCTCATGATGCTAACGTCTTCTTTTTTGCCAGTTAGAAAACAAGTCAGGGAGTACAACTAAGGACAAAATACTTATCGGGTCCATGTTTCACGTAGGTACATACATGTATACATGGAAACTACTACTTAAAACCCAAGGCTCATATCAATACCTAACACGATACAATTGGATCGCAAACCCCAGAATACGAATATTTCAAATATTTGAACAGCCTAGCATCAAAAACAGACACATCAAAGCTTTTCGTCTTGAACTCATCATCAGGGTAAATCGCAATAATCAACTGAAAGCTGAAATGTCCGATATGTCCGATTTTGGCTTTGAGTTTATTCTTGCAATTCACTCCGATGGGTGCAAGACGAGCTTCCGCATGCCAGCCTTAGTATGTATGTATGAATTGGTTGATATTCTACGGTTTCGTAACTTATATTGCAAATATTATCATTAATAGATAGAGAATGGCGTAGAAATCTTTATGTCGTCAATATTTCACGGCATTTTGTTTGCAGGATGTCCGGCAGAATCGAGATATCCCAGTAACCGACAATATCGGTCTATATAGTGAACTTTAAAAATGGTTGTCAAGATTGGCTCGAGATTACAGTCTCATGGAACTTCTGACCACCTTTGGACATTGTCGGTCTCATGGAATGTCGTTCTTTTGGCCTCTCACGGGCTGACATCGTCGAGAAGAATAAATCAAATGCTGATCCCATGGGAGTTGGGGATCCACTTGCCAACAAAATAAAAAATAAATTAAACAAATCGGAGACTTTTCTTGCTCATTAAAATTACCCATAGGCAGCAGCAGCCCAAGGTAGGGACGTGAATGTGAAGAGAGTGATGGACACCTGGACACTGCAGATGGGATTCCCTGTTGTTACCATGGAGAAGGTGAACGAGGGGGGTGTTGATTATCTCAAAGGAACACAGGACTGGTTCTTGGTAGATCCTAACGCAAATAAGAGTGCGGACCAGTATGGAACACCTTTTGGGTAGGTTGCTGGTAGGGATTGAAAGTATAGTGATGATGATAGTGGACAGATGATGATGGTGATGATGATGATGATGGTGATTTTGGTTATGATGATGATGGGTATGATGATGATGATGTTGGTGATGATTATGATGGTGATGATGATGGTGGTGACGATGGTGATGATGATGATGGTGATGATGATGGTGATGATGATGGTGGTGATGATGGTGATGATGATGATGGTGATGATGATGGTGATGATGATGATGGTGATGATGATGGTGGTGATGATGATGGTGATGATGATGATGATGGTGATGAGGATGGTGGTAATGATGGTGATGTGTTGATGGTGGTGATGATGATGGCGATGATGATGGTGATGATGATGATGATGGGGATGTTGATGGTTATGATGGTTACGATGATGGGGATGATGATGATGATGATGATGATGATGATGATGATGATGATGATGATGTTGATGGTGATGATGGTTATGATGGGGATATTGATGGTTATGATGATGATCGGGATGATGATGATGGGGATGTTGATGGTGATGATGGTTATGATGATGATGATGATGATGATGGTGATTTTGGTTATGATGATGATGGGTATGATGATGATGATGGTGATGATGATGATGATGATGGTGATGATGATAGTGGTGATGATGGTGATGATGATGATGGTGATGATGATGGTGGTGATGATGATGGTGATGATGAGGATGGTGGTAATGATGGTGATGTGTTGATGGTGGTGATGATGATGGCGATGATGATGGTGATGATGGGGATGTTGATGGTTATGATGATGATGGGTATGATGATGATGATGATGGTGATGATGATGATGATGATGGTGATGATGATGGTGGTGATGATGATGATGATGATGGCGATGATGATAGTGATGATGATGATGATGATGGTGATGGTGATGATGGTGATGGCGATGATGATGATGAAGAAGATGCAGCAAAACTGCTGCATTTAAAAAAAATATATGATGACGCAAAATATAATACCTTTCTCATTCCTGTTTCTTGTTACACCGAGGTCAGTGAACACGTAGTTGCCATTCATTTACACTTAAAAAAACCAAAAGAACTAGGGGCGGTTTACCGCGCCCTTTCTTAACAAGCCTTAAAGCAGAAGCTGGAGAAAGATGTGAATAAAATAACGAAAATTCCATTCTAATAAAGATATTTACAAAGTTTAAATCATATACCCATGTGACATGTATATAAATCTTACGAGTAAAGGTTACAAATGTTATGTGTTTGTCCCACTCTGTGTAGGAATGTATTGAAACTGCACGATGCATGTATTTTATGTATTTGTTATTTTTGCATTTTAATGATGAAGTTTAATATTGAAAGCGACATCATTAACTCGTTCTTTTTTCCTTCCTTTTCTTCTTCTTCATAGTGACTACGAGTGGGAAATTCCTTTTCATTATCGGTTCCAGAGTCAGGAGAATGAGAGTCGAGAATGGATGTGGAGGAACGAGAGCGAATGTAAGTCATGAGGAACCGTTACAAAATGTACTCTTCAATTTCTCATCGTGTAAAAATGTCCACACTTTCCTCCCTTTTGTTTGATTTATCCTCCAGGAAACTTAGATTTTGAGCAACAAGATATTTTTGCTATGACGAAAGAAGTCTACAACCTTTTCAAAATTTAATTACCTGAAATTTAAAAAGGTCAAAATAATATCAGAAGTTGCAGTAGTCTGTATATACCGACTTCTGTTAATTCCGTTACCACAATTTAGGAAATGTAAACCTGCCAGGTGCATGAGATGGTCATTATCCTGATTTAAATTTCTTTGTTTCCTGTAGGTTTCTATTGGGGTTATGATTGACACCTTTGGTATTAAACAGAATGTGGTGGCCGGAAGTAAAACGGTTGTTGATAGATCTATTATAGTATTTGTCAAAAGATCCCACTTATGGGGCATATAGAGAAATTAAGGAAGATTCCCCCCCCCCCCCCACTCAGTGTTATTTATGCACGTTCCCTCCCTTTGAAAGCACCCCTAAGTCCAGTGTGTAAAGTCAATACGGGCCGATTCTTTTTATGTATTACGAGCCGGACCTTGTTGTGTAAAAAGTACCCCTTTACCGGAGATTTTGGGAACATGAATGCGGTCCCTCTGTTGCCGGAGTGGGGGATGGGGGGGGGGGGGGAAGGAAGATAAGAGAAAAGGGACAATATGAAATTTAAACACGATAGCTATCCATCTTGTTTGATGCATACTTCTTTTTTGCCCGACACAGCAACAACTAATGTTTTCAGAGTGGATTCATTCATAGAGATGTCATTATTCATAGTAGGTGATTGAAATCACTGGCAACCAGGAGTTAGGAAGAGAAACTTGCATGAATTGAAATACATTGGTAAACAGGTCTTTGCGTGTTCGGATACGTATTGTGTCATTGTCATGTACATTTAAATAGATGTTGCTATGGCAATAGAATTGCCCTTTCGTGTATATTTTTAAAATTCTTTGTAATCGAGTATTGAATTGAATTAAAACACTTAAACACTTTTTCTTGTATTCTATAACAGTCATGACTCCGTGGGTAGGGAACGACGATTTCTACGTGGCAAACAGCGATCGTATGGGTTATTATCGGATCAATTATGATGAGGAGACATGGGAGGCATTGGGACAACAGCTTCAGGATAATTATACGGTAAGATGCAAGGATATCATCAGATATTGATTAGTTGAAACAGTTGTATTACCAAATGATCATTAGTATACTTGTATCGTATGATAATAACAGTAATAACTATATTTATATTGCGCACATATCTATCCCAGTGATGCTTTATGTGAAGTACAATAATTACCCTGGCTTAAGCCCCCGCTGCCTGGCATATATAAGGCGCTAAAAGCATACAAGGAATTGTTTCCTACCAGGTACACATTTACTGCAACTGGATGGTTGGAGAGTATCGAATGTAGATTAGTGTATGATGATTTGAATTGCGAACCATTGTGATCCACATTCAAAAGACTTACCATTTTGTATGCGTTTATTGAATAATGACAAATCCCCCCCCCCCCCCAATTATTTAGAAGCCTACATATAGTGTGCGATGAACTTTGTGCATTGTCATTTTGATGAGTTAATGTTTGGTGTATTTTTGTCCGCAGGAAATTGGCGAGGGTGAACGTGCAGGAATCATCGACGATTCTTTCAACTTAGCACGGTAGGTGGCAGCAGACAGTAAAACATATTAGGCGCGATGAAGCTTTGTCTAAGTAGTACACTCTCACTGTCTGCAATGCTAACAAAATGCATACCGTTAAAACAAAAACATTACGTAAATAATTCGTGCTTATTTCCTTCCAGCGTGCATACGTGCTCCAAAAGGATGACTTGTCAATATTTATCTGAATAAATAATTTGAAACAAACGAAGAAAAAAAAGAAAAAAAAAAGGAAGAAAAGTAAACGATTTAACATAAACGTAAATTTTATTCGATGCATGTTTTTTAAAAAAAATCATCAACCATGAGTTAAATGTATTACGGAGAACGGTTGAATATATTTAATTGAAACACAACAAATAAACGATAAAAAAACAAATTGATTTTGAAGTGTTTTTTTTTCTTTCTGAATCCCAGGGCGAGTCGGGTTCATTACAGCGTGGCTCTTAATATGACGAAATATCTGACATTAGAGACGGAGTTTGTGCCTTGGGATACTGCCAGAGATAACTTGCTATGGTTGGGTGAAATCATGAGGTTCCAACCTGGATATGGTCTTTATAGGGTAAGGTTTATATATTTGTACAGGTATGAACATCAATAATGACCATTTATTTCTCATATGAAATGTTTACAGAACAAGATTAGATTATTTGCTTAATAAAGGAATAATATTACTTTGGACGACTTTTCTTTTCATATATTTCCTCCTCTAAATCTAAACATGGTCATTGATGTAATACTGACCATGATTATGAGTACTACAGCTGCTATAACTATCGCTACTATGATTACTTTTATAGTTATTTGTACGACTACTATTAGTCTATTACTAATACTACGACGACGACGACTTTGCCTTATACTACATTTACTCTGATGTTCTGTACTTGAATATTCTACCACTGTACAACCGACTGATTGATTCCTACAGGGATTATTGTCTATCATCGTTATCTTTTGATCAACATTAATTTGTATTCTTTTCTCTGCAGACATATATTCGAGATTTGACAAATGCTAAATACAACGAGCTTGGCTGGACAGACGACGGTTCCCATCTTGATAAGTAAGCTCGATCCTCAACACTTTCAACTTTCTACAACGTCTTGAAATATGACAATAGGCCTACTTTGAAGCATGCAAAATAGATTCTATCTTTTAGCACTGATCATATTTTATTCAACAATTTGCATAAGTTATATTATAAAACCGTTATTTTTCACATCCAGTACCCACTACCGTTACGTCACGATCAATATTCTTTGATCTAAGGTGTACCTACTGTTTTGTAATGAATATACTATTTGTAATGACTTTTTAATACTATTGTCTTTTGTGCAGCATCCTTGTGTTATTACTTATGTAAAGTGCACTCAATTCAGCCGCTAGGCTGCCATGTACAATTTTTGTTTCTATACCACAATAAATAAATAAACAAATAAATAAATATGTGTTTCCATACAAAATCATATAAAACTCATTCACTTATTAATTAATTAAAACATTGCAGTACATAGCAACAACAACAACAATTACTTGATGTGATCTATCTCATTTAGTAACCATGCTAATTATCAAATATAACTCATGTTCTCATCATCATTATTCAACCTCCTTTACAGGTTTATCCGGTCCGACATCATTGACCTTGCCTGTCGTCATGGTAACGCGATGTGTTTGGAAGAAGCAGTCAACCTATTTTATGACTTCCTCAATGGAACAACGTAAGATAATATGCTTTTAAAATAATATATTCATGCATTCATTTTAGTCGTGTCAATGGCATTTGAACCCTTATGTGTTGTTGTTCTTGCTCTAGCTTTTTCTGCACAAATTATGTTTTAACAAGTACACACTCTTGTAAACACTGATACTTAGAAATAACTGGCGTAGATAATTTGTTTTCCACAATATATTATAAACATTACCAGGTTCGTTCTAATCAGGAGCCATAACGCTCGAGTGTCTGATTATTTTGTACTCGTTGGTTCAAGTTTTACAAACTCTTAGTTAGGCCAATAAGTTAAGTTAAAGGGATTGGGTAACTTTGTGTAAGATTCTGAAAAAAAAATCCTGGATTTAGCTCATGCTGCAATCATAATTATAAACCTTTCAGTCAGGAACCCCATGACTTTTACAAACCGATCGCCTGTCTGATTATCAAGATATTTATGATTGGAAATCGAAATCAAATTTTGCGTTTTCATAACAGTTGTCATAACACTACAGTCTATTGGGAAAAAGAGTATGGTAAAACCGGTCACTCAAAGATTTTTATTTTTGGGGGGCACTTCTTGATCATTTTGATCATTTTTTTAGAGCTTCAATATTACACCATATCACAGATACTGATAAGACGTAGGACCATGCATCTCAGATTTAATATTGTTAAACAATGCCTTTAAAAGTGAGTGAAAAATTATTGTAATCCCAATTTCGCTTTGTTTGTTTACGTCCACCGTAGCGTTTCTCCTAACCTGGCGTCGGATATGTACCAGTTCGGCATGCAGGAGGTCGGAGGTCAGGAGGAGTGGAAGATACTCTTTGAGAACTACCAGTCAACTGATGTCTCTCAGGAGAGAACTAGACTTCTCTATGGCATGGCACAGACTAGAATCCCCTGGATCCTCGCCAAGTGAGTATCCGCAATTAGGCCAACAACCGTTTTTTTAGAAGAAAAAATGTATTAAAGCATTCAAAACTGAAAAATATAAGAGGGAGTATTACAAAAAAAAGTATATACAAAAAACAAAAAAAATTCCGACCGACCGACCCATGTTTTGGCACCTTGTTTGGACAAAACAACATTTTTTTTTAGGACTTGGGGCTTCGTTTACGCGAGGAAAGAGGGCGGGGCGCACCCCCATTTAGAATCGCTTTTTATAATATATAGTGCTATTTTAGTTTGCCAAGTTTGTGTTGTTGCTTCTTTGTTGGAAAATGACGGTACAATTTTTTTGGTTCAACATCCCCATTTACGGCGGGGGGGGGGGGGGGGGGGGCGCTCTTGCCCACCTTTTCACCTTTTAAATATTAATGAAAGGGTTATTGATGTAAGGGTAAATTTGATTCTAATAAACAGATGATTTCGGGGGAAAAATGCCAATCATCCTGCATATTGATAGAGAACTTCACCTCTCCAATTTTATTAAGTTTTAACGTCTGCTCGGGCAATTGATAAAGCCAGAGGCATATCACTGTTAGTACAGCGCCATCTATTCAGGGAATATGTTAGCGTGCTGAAACAAATTTTATTGCCTTGTTTTCTTCTTTTTTTGTTGTCGTCTAAGCTTTACATTTTAAATAAATACACAGTCATGTTGAATGAAGCAGTGATACTGCTGTTGCTGTTATTATTTTTAGTGTTTTTCGTAACAGTCTAGTAGTTTTGTTTGAACATTATTGTGTGCCGTTCAATTTGAATGTTACTTCATACGGAGCTCATTGCTTTACATACTACAATCTTGATTCATGCATAAAGTTTATAAACTCTCCTATATTGCAAAGAGTAATGCAAACTGCATCCAGAATCCTTCAAATAGAGAGGAAAACTTTTACTTACTTCTTAATAAGAATATAAACGCTGTTTTTTTTTTTAAACCATAGTTACCTGGACATGCTGTTGATGGATGACAGCCCAATCAGATCACAGGACTTCTTTAGTGTTGTAGGCTATGTAGGCGATAACCCTGTGGGTAATCCAATCGCGTGGGACTGGACTAGAGTACGGTGGACTGAAATTGTAGACAAGTAAGTAGTAAGATTTAGTCATTTATTAACTTCAATTTCAAATCATTAAATATATTTTTTAAACACACTATCAATTATGTGATCATCAATTATTGAATATTTAAATGCATTTATAAATCAAATTAATCAATCAATCAGTCAATCAATAAAATCGATTGATCCATCAGTCTATTTACATGACAGTTGTATCCATCCATCTATCCATCAAGTAAATTGATTAACCTATGCATGACATACTGTTAACTATTTTTTTTTTAATTGTACATATTGGAAGAAATAAATGAGAGCTATATGCTCTCTCAATCAGTCAATCCACACCAAAAAAAATTTTTTTTTAAATAAAATCAGTCGATCAATCAGTCAGTCAATCAGGGCCCCGTCTTACAAAGAGTTGCGATTGATTCAAATCAATCGAAAGTCCTCCAATCAATCGCAAGTTTGCAATCTCCTATCTCTTATGTACATCGTTGCGATATATCAATCGCAAATAAGTAGTGATTGATATCAACTCTTTGTAATACAGGGCCCAGATCGATTGATCCATCAATCAATCTACATGTATCCATCTATCCATTAATCAAGCAATCAATCACATCGATTAACCAATCAATCAAATAAGTCAATCAATCAGTCAACAGTTCAATCAGTCAATCAATCAAATCCATTTGTCGATCAATCAAATTGACTAACCGATCAATCAAATCAGTCAATCAATCAGTCAATCAATCAAATTGATTAATCGATCAATCAAATCAGTCAATCAATCAGTCAATCAATCAAATTGATTAACCGATCAATCAAATCAGTCAATCAATCAGTCAATCAATCAAATTGATTAATCAATCAATCAAATTAGTCAATCAATCAGTCAATCAATCAAATTGATTAATCAATCAATCAAATTAGTCAATCAATCAGTCAATCAATCATATTGATTAATCAGTCAATCAAATCAGTCAATCAATCAGTCAATCAATCAAATTGATTAATCAATCAATCAAATTAGTCAATCAATCAGTCAATCAATCAAATCCATTTGTCGATCAATCAAATTGATTAACCGATCAATCAAATCAGTCAATCAATCAGTCAATCAATCAAATTGATTAATCAATCAATCAAATTAGTCAATCAATCAGTCAATCAATCATATTGATTAATCAGTCAATCAAATCAGTCAATCAATCAGTCAATCAATCATATTGATTAATCAATCAATCAAATTAGTCAATCAATCAGTCAATCAATCATATTGATTAATCAGTCAATCAATCAGTCAATCAATCAAATTGATTAATCAATCAATCAAATTAGTCAATCAATCAGTCAATCAATCAATCAAATCAGTCAATCAATCAGTCAATCAATCAAATTGATTAATCAATCAATCAAATTAGTCAATCAATCAGTCAATCAATCATATTGATTAATCAGTCAATCAAATCAGTCAATCAATCAGTCGATCAATCAAATTGATTAATCAATCAATCAAATCAGTCAATCAATCAGTCAATCAATCAATCAAATCAGTCAATCAATCAGTCAATCAATCAAATTGATTAACCGATCAATCAAATCAGTCAATCAATCAGTCAATCAATCAAATTGATTAATCAATCAATCATTTCAGTCAATCAATCAGTCAATCAATCAAATTGATTAATCAGTCAATCAAATCAGTCAATCAATCAGTCAATCAATCAAATTGATTAATCAATCAATCATTTCAGTCAATCAATCAGTCAATCAATCAAATTGATTAATCAGTCAATCAAATCAGTCAATCAATCAGTCAATCAATCAAATTGATTAACCGATCAATCAAATCAGTCAATCAATCAGTCAATCAATCAATCAAATCAGTCAATCAATCAGTCAATCAATCAAATTGATTAATCAATCAATCAAATCAGTCAATCAATCAGTCAATCAATCAAATTGATTAATCAATCAATCATTTCAGTCAATCAATCAGTCAATCAATCAAATTGATTAACCGATCAATCAAATCAGTCAATCAATCAGTCAATCAATCAATCAATTCAGTCAATCAATCAGTCAATCAATCAAATTGATTAACCGATCAATCAAATCAGTCAATCAATCAGTCAATCAATCAAATGTATTAAGCAATTCATCTACATGCATGCATCCATCCATCCATCAATCAATCAATCAACCAAATTAATTAACCAATCAATCAATCAAATTGATTAACCAATCAATCACTCAATCAATCAAATTGATTAACCAATCAATGCAATCAGTCAATCATTCAGTCAACAGTTCAATTAGTTAATCAATTTATAATTAAACCCATTGATAAAGCAATCAAATTGATCTACCAATCATTCGATTTTCACTCTCAGATTCGGCACTGGAAATCGTTATCTTGGGCGTATGATCCCAGGTCTGACTGAATTTTACTCCACAGAGCTTGGACTTCAAGAGGTATGCAATCGTAATTTCTTTATTTAAACAGGGGGGGGGGATTTCCCTGATTCCAATGAGCATCCTAGCTGTAGTATAATCCTCATCGTTTATTTATAAAATCACAATTGCTTTCAGTAAAGTTTGTTTTTAAATTGTATTTTAAACTGTAATTAGTCTTCAAATCTCACACAATAAGGCAGTCGTAAAGTCATGTGTCTTGAGTAAGAAAGACATGAAATTCTAACATGTAGACTTTAATGGTGCAAAAGTACAAAAATGTATACAAATTTCTCTTCCCTGTTATAAACAGTATTTGAAACCTACATTTAATCAAAGGGGCACTACACTTTGAAGACCTCGCTCCAAACAGTCAGTTAAACAAAATATGTTTGAATTATTCAGTGGTATCACATAATGCTTGCATTCCTCAGTAAAATTTGTGTTGTGGAGACGAAGATTTTAGATTTCTGGCTGAACCGAAATAAAGCCCCATCATAATTTAATATCATATCATATGAAACCATTGTTCCTCTACAGATGATGGACTTCTTCGAAGAGTATCCTGATGCAGGGGCCGGTTCACGTGCCAGACTGCAGGCCATTGAAACTGTACAAGGGAACATCAACTGGGTGGAACGTAACGCTGATATAGTGTATGAGTGGCTCCAAGAAAACAGGATCGCATCATAATATAATGAGATTTCAAAACAGACACATAATCAACATTGAATATCACAGATCATAACATGCGCTAGACTGTGATGTGTGTTTAAAACCAAAAGAGTGTATATCCATTTAAATTGCATTAACTCCCTTCTGGTTCTAAGCAATCCTAGGTTTGCTGCAGTTACAATTGATTCAATGCCCTTTTGGGACCTGAAACAATTATTTAAATTCAGGTCCTGTATCATCTGGAACTGAGACGGCAAAGTATAGAGCTCATTGTTGACATGAATAAAACAACCAGTTCAACATTACTGATAAAAAATTCCATTATTGTCTAATTTTTAATAACCGAATGATCCTTGCAGGATTCCAAGCAATTGATAAAGATAGTAAATATATAAACTAATGAACATGTACAAATGTTTTCTTACACGGCTGTATTATAGTAAGCAAAATATTAAGTATACTTAAGAAAAGTTCCTCTTCATTTTGAATAGCGAATTCAATCTGGTTAATGAAAGAACTCGCATTGTTATTTCAACATGTATAATGACCGACCCCTACGAATGCATTGAAACAGCTGCCCATCCTGATTCTATTATGTGTTATGTGAACACTTTGGTGATAAGTGCTTTATATGCACCATTTTCTAAATTATTATTATTATTATGATACTTGCTGTCCATACGGTGTTTTAACTTAGTCCTGAGCGTGCTGCAATGTCTCGCAAACATCTCGTTATGCTAAGAAATTTGGCTTGATTATCGCTTTATTATGTATGAACAGCGAATAACCATGGGGTTTATCAAAGTCGGGCTAATGTAAACACGACCTATGATATGGGCGTACTGGCACAAATTTCGGGTTGATGTCCCTTGCCAGACTAGATGTATTCATGTATTATTGTTAGATTTACGTTACATGGGCATTATGAATAATTCCAGTCAATCTATAAGCACGATGCTGTATATTGCAATGCTTTTTAAATGAAGGACATTTCGGAAACGTATACAAATTGATAGAGCTTTTTACATCAGCAGCGAGCGATAAACAATTTCATTCACCAATTATGATTTAATGTCTCTTCACATTTGTTGGTGATATGTCGGGAAATCCCCATTCTTTAGGGTCGTCACTAGCAATAATTTTGTTAAGGGCATGCATAAAATATTGAATACAATTTGTGAGCTGCTTGTTCTCTTTTGGTGATTTTGTTTGTATATCTTGCGCTCAAACTTTTATTCTTATTCTGAATTTATATCTGGTAGGTATGTGCATTTTAATACAATATAATATAATCAAATTGAAAGTAGTGTCCATGGTAAGATTTACATAGGGTCTCTTCTTCTTAAAGAAGTAGAAGCAAGGAGTAGATCATTCAGAACAAATTTTGACATTTTTTTTTCTTCTTCAAATTTTTATCTTTGATAATGCCCGAATTGAAACATATATTACACGTGTATAAAAAAAACAACGATGCTGTCTGTGATTATATGCCGAACCAAAGAACAATGATGAAAACATGTTATGTAATTGTTAAAGAATTGATTATAATAATTAAAAAAAGAAGATTTCTAATCAATACTTTTAGCTGTGTATGTAGAGTCCTATTTGTGTGCTTCATGGATGAAGTTAACTTGAGCTAACATCATAACATTCTCACATTAAACAATTTTTCTAAATTAATGAGTGATAGGAGATGATGAGATGTGATGGATATGTTTTTAAATAGATAGACAATTTTTAGGAATTAAGAGGGGGAGAAAGGGTGAGAGAAAGTGAGAGGGGGATACAGGGAGTAGAAAGAGAGAGTGGGAGAAAGAAAGAGAGAGGGAAGGAGAAAGAGGGAGAGAAAAATTCACATAGGCTAGCCCTTTTTATCCATTGGTTTAAAAATTCATGGTAATTCATATCATTAAAGGGATAGTTCTGTTGCAGAAGGCGCTACACAAAATAATTTGTGAGATGATGAAAAACTAAGTGTCAAATTTGAAAGAACATACTATTTAAATGACAAAATCATCTTTGTTTGATCAAAATCGGTTCAGAGACGGCTGAAATATAACGATTTCTAATACTTTTGTACCACCACAAATATTAGATATTTTGAAAAATTTGAAAAAACCGTTGAAAAAAAACACGAAATAACGCCTTTTACGTCATATATATCAGCCAATGCCGATGTTGGCTTTTTGTGGGCATTTTCGTGTTTCTTATATTACTTACTTAGGTATACTTGGGTGTAGAGACTGGAAGCTTAGCTTATTTGTCCCTCTTTACTGTTGCATCCCGTCTCAAGTATGGTTCATACTTAATTGGATTATTTCTCTAATACCTTTCTAGGTATGACTTGAATTGGTTAATGGTGGTAGCATTGACTACTTCCTTAGGCAGAGCATTCTAATTATTTACACTCCTTATTGAGAAACTATACTGCCTAAGTCTTGTGTTGAAACGTTGTTTGACAATCTTGAAATCATGGCCTCTTGTTGTTGAGCCAGTGGCTAGTTGAAAGAATTTTGAAGGATTCACTCTGTCAAAGCCTCTCAGGATTTTGAATATCTGTATCTGATCTGCTCTTTGTCTTCTGTAAGCCAAAGTAGGAAGTTGTAGTTCTAAAATTACCTTTATAGCAGTTTTAGGTTCTAAAAGGGCACTATAAAATATGTCATAGATAAGAATAAGAGCAATAACCATGCACTTTGAAGGCATTTGCGGTCTGAAAACAGAACTCAACTATCCCTTTAATTCATGGCCCATCAAGCCGTTACGGCTTGTGGACCATGAATTAATGATATGGTTATAAACATACGATTATAAACAAACACAAGTTTTTCCAATTATTTGGTAATCTCTCCATGGCTAACATTCACCTTTTTTAAATTAATTATTTACGAACGTCCGCTTTTCCTTGCTCTTATCTTCTTTTCTTTTGTCTCGTATATTCCGTACCATTGCATTATTATTCTGATATACCAAAAGTGTTCATCCCAAAGCAATGACGACGTGTTCTTGCGTGTAATGTTTGATTTCCTATTTGTAGTGCAGCGATTTGTTGAATTTGGCTAAGCGATCTTTGATTAGTCACACTTATGGCAGATTGTCCAAATAAACTGGCTCCAAAAATACTGAAGAGTGACAGGATCCCGGAGCTGACGAAGCACACTATATCTGACTGCTAAAGAGTAGGCATATATAGAAGTGATGACTTCTATACGTTTCGTGGGGGTGGGGGAGGGGCGGATGTTTGGTTTCAATAAATGTCCAATTAAAAACATATAGCCTAAGCATGACATTAAATGGACTATTTCACAACTATATGAAACATATTTTCACTTCACAATCTTTAAAAACAAGTGGAAGAGGATAACCGTTGTTTCGCTCTATTATTTTCCTCATCTCCATATTGAAATCAAAGCACGTAGAGTGCAAATACTGTCATTATACAAACAACATCTATTTGTTTTATTCGACCAATAAGGATCAGCTGTCGCTCAGGCTGGATTTCACATTTCATTGTTTATCATTTTACTCTTGAAGAGTCCATTTCGTCATTAATCTGGATAATCGATAAATGGGCCAGTTCAACGCTAGCCTGAAAATAAACTTTCCGTAACCATGGACTCCTTTGTGGTAGGTCCATATTTCAAAATGCTCCAAATCGTCTCAAATTCATTTTGGATACATTTTAGCCATTTTAAGTATCTTAATTTGAAATTGCATATTTATAGAAAATCAGTCGGTTAAATTCTATTGCCTATGATTATGACACTCATATCAACCCTTCAGAATTACAGAGACTTAGGGTAAATGATAAGTAAGATATTAAGTAAGATAAGAAAGAAACTCCCTCATTGCATGCTTTGGGCTTTTGAGTATATAGACAACTTAATATCATGGTTGATTCGGAGTTTCTATTAAAACCAAACCTTTACAACACAGACTACTTAGTTTTCATGATATCAAATAAATTTTCTAAACCTCTAATTAACCTTAATTCAAATTAATTTGAATCACATGAGCTATCTCGAATTCAAAACAACCGCTTAGGCTGAGAGAGTTACCGTGTTTAAATAAATGAAATGAAATGAAATGAAATTTACAAGGATCACGAATGGACATCGTATGGACAGTGTTTTTTATTCTCAAATTTCATTATTCACACATACAACACAAAATAAAATAAATGAACAATCAAAGAACACATAAATATAATAAAAGAAAACCATTGGATTACATGTTATTACTTTTTGTATTCAGCAAATACTAAAAAAAGCTCTCATGTCTGACCCTGAATGACAAACAATAAATCGTGTAATCGAGTGGCTTGTTTGAGTGCTTGCCGAAGAAAAAAAATCAATTTGTCAAATCATTGCAGTTATTGTGGACAACGTATAATCGCGGCATAGTGAGTGGAAATGTTCGCCTGTTTTTGAGGAATATGGAAATATATGAATTCGATGACGACAGACTACGTTCATCGTTTGTATCTTGTACTGTAGCTAGGCTAACACTTTAAAGAATAGATAAATGGTAAGTCTTTTTTCTTTACTATTTCTTTTTTCAACTGCGTGTTTTCGCTCTACCAGCCACGTAACTAGGTTGTATTGGTAATGTGCATTTCTTCTTTGGACGTTTCGATACGATGCACATAATGGGCGATTTTTTTACTAAAGACCTAACATTGCTGAATATTATTCTTCAACGAATTTTGTTTGTGATGATCAGAAGTCTTGCCCAAGAACAACTCTTCATAGCGACAAATATAAAATGTTAGATGGATTTAAAGAATAATGATTTTGACATATTATATAGTTCGGTATCTTTTTTTCCTTTGACCAGCGTCTTACCATCATATCCCGTTCGAAGATGGGGAAGATGATGATGAAGAGTCGAAAGGGCGTGGCATTTCTCTTCTTTCTTGTCAGCATTGTGCTGATGATGATAAAACATCATTACGGTACCATGACACATGATGCAGCCTGGAGTGAAAAGAAGGGTAAGAGGATACCCCGTCAATCAATACTAAGTTCTTTCATGTTTAATCTTAGCCCCTTGTCGATTTATCTCGTACCCTACCCCTTCCCATCCTTCACCGACCCCCCCCCCCCCCGTCCCTCCACAGGTGAATTGCCGTTTGGTCTTGCAACCAGTTCATATACTACCCAATTAGTCTATATTGCAATATGGTCTACACCTAGCCCGTCTATACTACCCACATGTGTTCTAGGACACTTAATTGGAGATAGACCATATGGAAATTAGACCAAATGACTATAAGCCTAAATGGTCATTTTACCAAATGACCAGTAGACGAAATTATTATGAGACCATGTGGGTCGTATCCGGACACCTACCCCCTGGACATCCCCCCGGATAACCACTCCCAGTCAACTACCCCTAGGGCAACAACTCCTAGGACAACTACCCCCGGAAAACGCCTCCCGGACAACTACCTCCTTGGACAACTACCCCCGGATAACTACCCCCCAGACAACTACCCCCTACGACAACCATCCTCTAGGACAACTACCTCCCGGACAACTATCCTAGGGCTAGTTGTCCGGGGGTAGTTGTCGTAGGGGGTAGTTGTCTGGGGGTAGTTGACCAGGGGGTAGTTGTCCCGGGGGGAGTCGTCATAGGGGGTAGTTGTCCTAGGGGGTAGTTGACTGGGGTTGTTATCCGGGGGCGGATGTCCGGGGCGGTAGGTGTCCGGATACGACCCACATGGTCTCATAATAATTTCGTCTACTGGTCATTTGGTATGATGACCAAATGACCAAATGCTTGTAGTCATTTGGTCTACTTTCATTTGGTCTAATCTCATGTGAGTATACTACTCTTTTGGTCTATTATTCATTTAGTCTAATAAACAGTTAGTCTAATTCTTAGTTTTTCTTATGCCCATTTCGTCTACCATCCACAAGGTCTAATAATCATTATTTTAACCACACACACACACACACACTTTCTTCTTGCCTCTGTTTTACTTACTATTCGGCTGTACAGGTATCATGTTCATAACTTAGGCGTTCCAAACACAAGTTCCTTGCTTCTCGGCATTATACCCCTTTTCTTTCTATTATCTGTCCATGATTTCGTATTATATATATTTGCTAATGAAATATACGGTTTATTTGAATACTTCGTTCTTATAGTTACAATCAATTAATTATTATTATCTGGTAACAACACCAATAGAGGCTCAAATACCTGTCTTAATACTTTGCATCGTCACTCATATTACATTGTCATGCTGTTATATGATTTGAATAAATATTGAATTGCAAATAATGATATCAAGCCCAGTCACAACATTGTGACTTTCGTTTTTAAGTACGATGATAAATGTAGGACTACAATCTTCTCGGTAAACTACACACTACATACGTAATCCTTAATTATCTTTGAGAGTCAAGAGCGTAAATAGATAGAGGGGATATTTTATTAATAGTCTTGTTTCTAACTGTTCATATTTCTACCAAGAACACCTGCAGCGCCCTCTGCAGAGAGAGGTTCAGGCGAATGACGTCACACTTGTACACAGGGGACACAATGTACATGAGGTAAGAAAGCAAGAGAGAAATTACCATCATCATTTACAGGTGTTCATTAACCCCTTAGGACTACTATCGGTTAAATCACAGACATACAGAATGTCCATATATACTCCTCCACAGGTTGAACATGTGTAGATATAAGGGGATTAATTGCCATTGTTTGGAGTTGTCATGATATGTCAAATATACCGTAATATACTCTTTCTAGATTTACAACACTATTCTCCCTTTATACTTTTATCCAGATGAATGAGAAAATATGAAATCCTAGTTCTTGATTTATTGACAGATACAAACCAATTCGTCACCTTCGTACAACATCACAGAGACACAAGAACAGAGACAGAAGGCTGTAAGAGAAACTTGTGCCGCATACGGTGGTGGAGACACGAACACTTTCATATCAAGAAACCTCACCGATGGTCAGCTTTCGGGTCTCAGTTACATCTATGCCATACCAGAGTTCAAGCTTCTTTACTGCTCTATCCCCAAAGTGGGTTGTACCAGCTGGAAGCGGTTGATACTGAATATAACCGGTTACGCTGACGCCCTTGCGGAGCTGGAGAAGGAGAAGGGTGCTCTTTCAGTACACGAGACAATGCAGCGTATTTTCCAACCACTGTCCAAAATGGACCCTGGTGAAGCCAGGGAGGTCCTCAAGAGCTATAAGAAGTTTATGTTTGTTCGGAACCCTTACACTCGTGTGCTTTCTGCTTACCGGGACAAGCTCATCCTAGACAAACACTCCAAGTGGAGAGATGAGATGCTGGAATGGATGGTCACTGAAGATCCTCAGGCTGCTGCTGATGTCTTTCTTGGAAGACGCAACTTCACGTTCGAGGAGTTCCTCAGGTTCTACCTGTCTCCAATCAACAACAACCCGCATTGGAGAGAGTACTACCGTCTCTGTCTACCATGCCTTGTCAGTTACGACTTCATCGGGAAGTTCGAGACGATGGCAGAAGACTCCAGGTATATCCTTGACACCCTGTTCCGCGGGAACTCTTCGGTGGGTCTCTCAAAGTCCAATCGAGTCACTAACAGCTCCAACAATGCCAGTTTGATGGATTTCTACTCTCGTGTCCCCAAAGATCTCCTGCGTAGGGTATCCATGTATAGTGGATTTACCATTGATTCTAAACTCTTTAGTTATGATGTCCCAGGATTTATCCAGGAACTTATTCACTGACACTAAAATGATTCATTTGATTTGGTTATATATGCCATTGTATAACATAAACTTGGGGATATAATATACAGTATTACCAGGCCAACTGCCGTAACATGATACATTGTCATGGAAATGAGGGAATAATGTTAGCATGTCTTTTATACATGTATCTTTTTTTTTTAAATGAGCTCTGAACTGGCTTTGCGATAATAATATAAAGACACCGTCTAGAATAAACATTAAAAAGGTTAAGTGTGTAGCTCTTGAAAATGTTTGCTTACTGTGAGGTTTTGGAATTACCAAAAGATTAGAAATTGACTAAGTCTTGCTAAAAGTCATATGCACTGAACTCAGAAAATAATGTATATGTACATGTACATGTAGTATTACCGGTACGTAATAAAATGTTTCAGCCATTACTTGTCATCAAAATAATATGAAAAATAAGAAACTTATTTCTAATCGACTCCACGCCGTATCTTTTACAATGCAATTGCATGGCCAGAACTCAACTTTATCTTTAAAGGTAAGGTTGAGTTATGGTCATGCGATTGCATTGTGAAAGAAACGTTGTGGAATCGATCAGAAAAAGGTTGATCATCTAGCATATAAGTACCGGTATTGGTGTGTACTGCATGGTTCTAGAATCTTCAAAATGATTTTAAAAAAATTGGCCTAGTCTTGGTAAAGTTACAAGCACTGTACACAGAAAGATGTATATGGGACTACACGAACATGTGGCTCAAAAATCCGTATTTGTACGATGTTACATGCCATATTTAGAACATTAAAGCATTTGAAGAGCTATGCTTTTCAGGAAACATTTTCTATCTGATGTTCGTCCACACTTGCATGACACAATGGTAAGACTCCCAGAACTCAACCTTCTCTTTAAGTGAAAAGAAAAACTAAATAATACAGGAATCAAAATCATTTTCATATGTTGACTGTTTTAATGTTGGCATTGGAACAAGTGTAAATGGATGATATACAAATATTTGAGAATCAATAATGAAAACAAATGGGGTAGCACAAGCTGTGCATACATGCCATAGATATTTTGATAGGTGTATTATGGAAGCACTTCTTGATTAGCATTATGCTTTTTCGAGCTTATTTATTTATCGCAAAATTGCGATAAAAAAGAAGGTGAAATTCATGAAGTTCCTTCTTTTACTGTGCAATCTGTTGTAGGTTTCTTGACAGGTGTAACGCTGAATCTTAAGATACATGTATATTCTAATGGTGAGTGTCCTGTTTTTAATATGATTATAATTGAATACGAATGTAGAACTATTCATTCAGAAACAGTAATGATATGGCGGTTTAAACATCGCATACATTTCATTAAATAAAACTAGAAGTACAAAATAAAAAGGAGATTAAATAGAAGATAAAAAGCAAACACAATGGAAAGCAAGTATTGAAGAAAAAAGGTAATTTTTGTTCGTATGATCAGGGCATGGTAATAGGGCTTTCATATACATGTATACACTCCGGGGCCCATACGGCGAGTAAAAACAGACATTTTGGGATTTTTTTCGGCCGGTGCTTTTGGGGTCTTTTTTTAGGGGGGGGGGCCGGTCGAGAACTTGAATAAATGTATGGGGGCGGGATTGAGCCCTCCAATCCATGCAAACTTACAGTGAAACGACCATTATCCTATTTCAAGAATATCTTAATTTTACTCATTGTGATGGTAATAGGTGAGCAGACTCTTTACCTATTTTTGTAATGATTTTCAACAGCGCCATCAAAGTTGTGAGCCGTAAAGTAAGCTTGAGACAATGATGCAATTATTAGATTTTCTCATCTTGCCATTTGATTGCTATGATTCATTTTCATGCCATACAATCTAGATATCTTTGATAAACATGAACACGTTAAGACAGTATCGTTCTATTAACTATATATGATCCAACTAACGGGTTTTAAAAAAAATGAAAATAATAAGTGATTACGTAAAAATTGAAAATTATTGTCAAGTGTGCGCGCGAGTGTATGAATGATGTGTGTGTATAAGTGTGTTTTGGTACGTGTGCATATAAGTTGAGAGTGAGAACACAGAGAGAGAGAGAGAGAGAGAGAAAGAGAGAGAGAGTGAGAGAGTGAGAAAGAGAGAGAGAGAGAGAGAGAGAGAGAGAGAGATAGGAATGGAGAGAGGCGGTGAGAGAGCCGGAGAGAAAGGGGAAAGAGAGAGGGATGGCGGTGTGGCATGATGGGAGATAAAGTGACCAACAGATAGAGAGAGAAGAAGAATGAGAGAAAGAGAGAAAAACAGGAGAGAGGGGGGAGAAGGGAGGTCGAAATTGTTGAATTTTCCAGAGAGTTAAAGATAAAGGTGAGTTCTGGTCATGCGATTGCATTGTGAAAGAAAAGGTGTGGACTGGATCAGAAAAAGTTGCTCATGTATCATGTAAGTATTGGTGTGTACTGCAAAGTTCTGGAGTCATCAAAATCATAATACATTTGGCCCAGTCTTGGTAAAGTAACAAGCACTGTACACAGCAAGATGTATATGGGACTACACAAATGATGTCGGGGCTACTAATCTTGATTTCCTAATCTTTCTATGCTCATTACTGAGCCAGTATACATTTTCTACCAAAATTGTTTGGCAAATGACATTTATTTGTAATCTTGAACATTCAGTGTAACGTTCATTTTTATTCTGTGAGAATTCATTTTTTTTATAACCAGAACTCACCTTTACCTTTAAACCTAATAATAGAGGAATACCAGTATTCTGAACACTTTACTATGCACCTAGACAGAAAACCTAGACACCCTAACGGAAGAGAGATGGTGCATACATTGTGTGCATGCATGAGTCTATATGGCGGGTCATAACAAATGGTAATGTCCCGAGAGACATAATCATGATAGTCGTAATTAAAAGCTTGAATTGGTCGAGAAATTTGTTGCATGGTTCAATGAATGATATCAGAATCAAAGTAAAAGTATTCCTGAAAATCATTTTAAAAGTCATAATATATATTTATTTTGTTTAAAGAAAATTAATTGAGGTCCTATATCGTTGTTTTTTCCACCCTTTTCCCTTATCTCTTTCCTATGTGTCTTTTCATCCCGTTTGTTGTTCGCCTCTCAATGTGAGGCGGGGTAAGGGGCCCATGAGCCCACAACTAATTGCTAGTCGGAATAGTATAGGTTTGCTGGCAACTTGTTAAAAGTATCTGAATACAGATATTAAAGAAACTAAAACACGGCATGGAAATTATATCAATTGCAGATCACGGGAAGGAGCAGGGGGGGGGGGGGGTGAAACCGGGCCTCGGCAAAAAACAATATTGCAATCATTATCCTTTAAGTTCTTACTAAGGATGAAAATGTACCCATGTGGCCATTTTAGACCCCCCCCCCCTTTCAAAAAGTAAAAGAGCACTTAAATAGATGTTGTTGTTTTTTTCGTCCAAGAATTCTAGAGAAAAAAATAAAAACCTCAATTGTCATGATCTTTTCTATTATTTCACCGATATTCCGGTAGAGGGCTCGTGAGCATAGACGAACTTGTAAAACTTCGCAAAATAGCCCAGCAGAAAACATAAAATATAGTACGTGTTTATAATACACACAATAAGCTTCATTGCTTGACAAGGGTCAATTGATTTAACAAATATCCTTATTAATGGCAGTTAATAAGATTTTACAATTTTTGACCAGTCTCTGGATTTCTTGATGCTGTATATAGGTCTGCATTGAATGCCACATGAAAATATCAAACCTTCCACAATATTCATTACGCTCAAGGTCAGACCCTCTTCTTCTGCAAATCCCCCGCATCAATTCGAAGAAGGGTCAACAATTTTTTTCTTTTTCTTTTTCTGGTCCCACTATTTGGAATAGTCTCCCATTAAGCATTTGTTCCTGCACCTCAGTCGCATCATTCAAGAGAAATATCTAAAAACTTATTTGTTTTCTTTGTAATTGTTATTTTTACAGTGTAATGCACTTGGAGAGCAAAATAATTATTCTGTTTTTATTTACTAATGTAAAGCGCTTTGAGCATGTTTATGTAAAGGCGCTATATAAATATCAATATGTATGTATGTATTGCATCGTATATAAAGGAAGATTTGTTTTGGTAAATAATAAGTTGATTATAAATTCGACACATATTTCGAGGTATGGTGTAATATGAGGACAATTACAATAGCCTTATCTTACAAAAGGTATACGTTTTTCATTGCCAGGATAAATTTGAAGTGAAAGAATTAATGAACACGCTACAACGATTCAAAGAAATACAAACTAAGAAGAAAAGGGAGCAAGGATATTTACCGCAGAAAGTACTTTTAAAAATCAACAATTGAATTTTCCTACCTCCATGTCATTAACGACCTGAATACGTGGTTTAGGAAATAAAAAACTAATTTACTTTTGGGAAATTGTATTCCCACAAGTTATATGGTGTGCTAAAAATGTTGATACTATTTGTTCTGTTTTGATAATTTTGGGCTTTTTCTAATTAATGTTGTTTCCCTGAAAACTTAAGTGCGGGTAGCGACAGCATTGTTATCATTTATTCCATTCTAAGGAAGGTGCATTGTATATTCTTTATATGCGCCTTTTGTTTGTATTATGTTGTGAAGTGGGGTCGGGAAATGTTTCTTATTTATAATTTCTACAATACGACAAGCATTGTATTAATTCCTGCTGAAAACCAGTTCCTTAAACTGTAGAACATTGTAGAGGTAGAAAAGGGGTTCTTAAAACTAAAGCAGAAATGTAAAGTTAAGTTTTCTCTCTAAAATGTGTCAAGAGCTTTGTTAAAGAAAATTAATTGATGTCTTATATATCGTTTCCTTTTTTTCCCACCCTTTTCCCTTATCCCTTTCCTATGTGTCTTTTCGTCTTTTCGTCTTTTTTTCCGCCTTTCAATATGGGGCGGGGGTGGGGGCACATGCACCCATGAGCCCACAACTTTTCCTGCTAGTCAGAATCGTGTATATAACCGAAGGTGTGCAGGCAATATTGTGATAGAAGTATCTGAATACAGATAACAAGACTAAAACATGGCATGGAAACTATATCAATCGCAGATCGTGGGAAGGCGCATGGGAGGCTTGGGGGGGGGGGGGGGGGGGCTGGTGTGACACCGGGTCTCGTCAAAACACAATGTTGCAATCCTTATCCTTTAAAGGTAATACAAAGTTTTGGTAAATTTTGGAAATTGGGTGGATATTGATTCTTTACAATTTTGATATATTTGGATGCCCCTGAGGATGTTTTATAAGCACACCAAATTTTAGCCCTTAAAACACTTCTGCTTTTGAGAAAAATGGAAAATTTCAAATAGCGCCTACGATCGTCCATTAGTAGCTGTGACCATGAAAATCTTAGAATATGTCGTTGTGACATATAATTTCCAAACGGTAATAGCTGATCGGTCGATTTCAGTTAAAAAATATTGTTTATAGCTTAATTAATATCTTGACCTTGAGAGGAAGCTATACAACATAAAGAGTTTATTGTGGACAATCTCATAACTTTAGACTCGATTTCAACCGCGACAACGATCATTGAACAACTTCGGATCGCATGTGCCTCCAATATGTTCATTTGAACCAAAATCACGACCCCATACCAAAACTTTGTATTACCTTTTAAGTTCTTATAAAGGATAAAAATGTACCCCCTCCCAGAATCAGGACTTTTTTCTTTTTTATTAGTAAAGAGCACTTTAAAGGTACTATGTCCCATTTGCAGGCCCAAAAATAAAAAGGTTAAATTCCAACGGCATTTGAGAGATAATGCTAATTTAGAAATTCCCTAAAAAAAGGGGCTTGAAAATGTCATTAAGTGGGAAAATAACGACTATTAGTACGAATTGACTTAAGAGCTTTAGAGCCAGTAAGTAATAGTCTGATGTTTAGACCAGTGTACCGAATGGTCGTACGTTTTATGCTGCGCAAAGATTCAATCAGTTTAATTTGGGCCATTACAAGAAGTGGGGAGAAAAAAAGGGAAAAAAGGGGGGAAAGATTTTTTTTTTTTTTGGATAAAAAAGTGTTCCTGAGCTTCCGGGGTTTCCGCACCCTCAACCCCACCAGGGCCCTAAGGCGGGCCCCTGAATGCTTATCTGACCGTATTTTATTGCCTCAATCCCCTTAGATTCCGGGAGCGGACAAGGTATCAAAATATGTTCATCTGACCGCAGACGCGTAGCCATGGGGGCGGTGGGGGCGCCCCTCCCCCAAAAAAAACCTCCGGCCAAAAAAAAAGAGAGAAGAGGACGTAGGAAGAAAAAGGAGCAGACAATTTTTTTTTTGAAATTCAGACAAGGATTAAGAGTCGAGAACGGTACAACGAATCGTCTTCTTTCTTTAATAATTTTAATGAAACGTCAAAGCTTCCGCGCTTCAAAGAGGAGGACGTAGGAAGAAAAGGAGCAGACAAAAAACATTTTTGAAATTCAGACAAGGATTAAGAAGAGTCGAGAACGGTACAACGAATCGTCTTCTTTCTTTAATAATTCAATAACATTTAATAAGACGAAGGGGGAAATTGAATTCAAACGAGGATTAAGAGCCGAAAAAGGTACAACAAATCGCCTTCTTTCTCTAATGATTTAATGAAACGTAAAAGCTTCCGCGGTTTGCGGAGGAGGGAGGGGAAATCGCCACTCCCTGCACCCCCCCCCCCCACTACGTCAATGCTGGTCACCATTACGTACCGATATTTGGCTCGCATAATTTTAAATTTGCCCCCCCCTAAGAAATCCTGGATCCGCGCCTGGTGTATAGCCTCTTAAGCGTTGGGAGCCCCAAAATTTTAATGGAAAAATTTGACTCAAATTGTATCATAATGGGAAAGAGGATCTAATTTAAGACATATTATCTGCAAGGGTTTTCAAAACAAATGCGTTTAAAGTCGAATATTGATGAAAGAATACAAAATTTAGATTTTTTGCGTACAACAGAAAACCCAAATTATTGTTTTGCTTCTAATGAAGCTAACTTAATATCAGGGTGGACTTCCCCTTCCTGTATTCAATGATGAGCGGAAAAGTGTAATCTATTCCTTTTTCCATTAGATCATTTTTCTTCAACATCTCTCAGCAACAATTTGTTTATATTCTCTCAGCAAAATAAACCTGTCTTTAGGTGTTTTTTTTTTTTGTTAACAAAACTTTAAAAAGTTACGCAAAACGTTGTTTGAATATAAAGCCAAAATCTGACCGAACGTTGCCTGCCCCAGATATCGATTTGCACAATCATGGATTGTATGTACTAATTCCAATCATGTTTTCACTCCGAGTCCGATGGATTGATTATACTCCTTAGCATATAAAAGAACTTACAATGAAAACACCATTTGGAATAGTAGAATTGTAAACAGGTTACATTGGGTTCTTGATTATGTGCATGACAATCAAACCTGTCTGATTATCATAATAATTAAAACACCATATGGTATAGAGTTGTATAAGCAGGTAATCTTAGGTTCGTAATTAGTGCACGACAATCAAGCCTTTCTGATTATCATAATAATTAAAACACCATATGGAATAGAATCGTAAACAGGTAACCTTAGTTTCTTGATTATGTGCATAACGATACAAACTTCATGATCATAATAATACTACAAACACCTTTGTTTTACAATCTTTTTAGGTGCTCTTCAAAAAAAAAGATTTGAGATAAAAGAGGTAAAAGTAATTATAGTATAATTGTACAGGTTAATGCACAGAGAAATCCAAGTCCATTGAATTGAAAGAGCGAATAAGCAGGCTAAGGTAATGAGAGTATTCTATCTATCTATCTATCAGGCTATAGTTCATCCAGACGTTGGACAAAGCCCTCCTCATGAAATTTCCATTCTCTTCTGTTTCTAGCTGTCCTGGTCCAAGCGGCCGTTCCCATGTATGATGTTAGGTCATCTCTCCATCTTCTCTTCTGCCTTCCTCTTCTTCTCTTTCCCACCCTTGGTTGCCATTCTGTTAAACGATTTGTCCATCTATTGTCCTGCAGTCTTGCTACATGCCCAGCCCATCTCCACTTTGATTCTCTTACTTTCTCCATGATGTCTTTAACCTTTGTTTTCTGGCGTATGACTTTGTGGTTGATTTTGTCTCGCAGAGATAAATGCGACATCTTTCTCTCCATAGCTCTTTGAGTAGTCACAAGCTTCTGTTCTAGATCCTTTGTCAATGACCATGTTTCTGATCCATATGTCATAGTTGTTAGAATGCATTGGTTGAACATTCTTCTTCTTAGTGACATGGGTATGTTTTTATCGGTCAACATGTCTTTGTATCTTCCAAAGTTCATCCATCCTGCTTTTACTCTCATCATAACTTCTTCTTTTGTGGTGTCCTCCATTTTCAAAGTTTGTCCCAGATACTTGTAACTGCTCACTCTCTCTAACGTTCGACCTTCTATCTCGATGTTTTCATCTGTGTCATAATTAGTCATATATTTAGTTTTCTCTTTGTGCATAGTTAGGCCAATACGTTTGCTCTCCCTGTTGAGACCTGTCAGCTGGTCTTCCAAGTCTTTGGTTGATGTTGAGATCAAGGCCACATCATCAGCAAATCTTAGATCAGTAAGCGTTTCCCCATCAATGTTTATTCCTCCATTTAAATGCGACTTTTTAAATACTTCCTCTATAGTGGCTGTGAATATCTTTGGAGATAATGTGTCTCCCTGTCGGATTCCCCTCTGGATCTTGACCTCCTTTGATACATCATTATCAATGTGAATTCTGGCTACTGCGTTGGTGTAAATATCTTCCAGGATGCGCACATACCCTTCTTCAATGTTAATCTTTCGTAGGGCATCAAACATGTCTGTGTGTTCGATGGAATCAAACGCCTTCTGGTAGTCTACGAATCCGAGGCATAGTTGAAGTTGGTACTCATTTGCCTTCTCAATTAGTTGATTTATAGCTTGTAGGTGGTCTGTTGTTGAGAATCCAGCTCTAAACCCTGCTTGTTCTCTGGGTTGATTTGAGTCCAATCTATCTTTGATTCTATTTTGGATTACTTTGGTGAAGATCTTGTACAGATGAGATAGAAGGCTGATAGGGCGATAGTTTTTTACATCAGCTTTGTCACCTTTCTTGTATACAAGAATTATTTTTGCCTCTTTCCAAGTGGTTGGAATCTGTTGCTTTTCCAATATCTGGTTGAATAGTTCCATTAACTGTGTGATTGTCTCCTCCCCTCCTTGTTTGATGATATCACTTGTTATTTCATCATTTCCCGGTACCTTGTTGTCCTTCATACTGTTTACAGCTTCCTCAACTTCTCTCTGTAGTATTGGCGGTATGTCTGATTTTCTGGATGAGATATCTATATGATCCTTCGGTTGTTTTTTCGTTGAACCATAAAGTTCCTGGTAGAAATCGGCGCATATTTCTAGCAGTTCCGATCTGTCAGAAGTTATATTTCCATCTTTTTTCTTCAGTTTGCTCATTCTGGACTTTTTGCTTGCCATCTTTTGTATTGTTTTTGGTCCCCTTCCGCTTTCTAGAGTTTCCAAAATGAGTTTAGAAGTTTTTCGTCTGTTTCTTTGACGTCGTTTCTTTTTCACCAATTTGACTATTTCTGCATACTCCACTTTTTCTGTTGTTGTCTTGGATTCTTTCAGTCGTATTTCCTTTCTTCTTTGATCTAGTTCCTCTATTTCTTTGTCTTCTTCCGATCTTACTATCTTTCTTTTCTCAGTTGGGGCTACAGATTTGGCTTCTTCTAGCATTGCTGATGTCATCATATCGCATCGCTCATCAATGTCCATATCCTCTAACTCTAATCCATCAAAGCGGTTGTGAAGCTTTAGTTGGAATTCTTCTTTCTTTCCCTTCAGCTTCATGATGTTAATCCGTGTTTTCCTCTTATTTTGAATGAATCTAAGCCTAGCTAGTTTCTTGTTGATGCTTATATTGACTCTTACCATTCTATGATCACTTGCAATATCTACATTGGTGATGACTTCGCAGTTCTTGATTATCCCTCGCTGGTTACTAAGTATGAAATCTATCTGGTTTTTAGTAACTCCATTTGGACTCTCCCAGGTCCAGTAACGACTCTTGTGTTTCTTAAAGTATGTATTGGTCACTTTAAGTTTATGTTCCATTGCAAATTCTATCATCCTTTCACCTCTCCTGTTTCTTTCTCCGTAGCTGAATGATCCCATGATATTTTCTTCCCCTTTTTCACGTTGACCGATTTTCGCGTTGAAGTCACCCATAAGTACTGTGTAGGTACCCGAATTGTCTGTAATGGCCTTATTGATATCTTCATAGAATTCCTCCACTGTTATATCATCATAATCACTTGTGGGTGCATAAACTTGTATGATGCACATTTCATCCTTTCCCGTCAATTGTATTTTCATGGCTGCTACCCTGTTTGAATAGCTTTTAACTTCTTTCACATAGTCCTTAAATTTGTTATGGATTAAAAATCCAATTCCTTTTGTATTTTTGTCATCCTCTGTTTTTCCCCTGTTGTAGAGCCATGTGCCTCCTTTCAGTTCTGTCAATCCTTCTCCTCGTCTCTTCGTTTCAGCGAGCCCGATGACGTCCCATTTGAATCCCTCTAGTTCATCCAACAAACTTTCTAAACTTTCCTCGGTTCTCAAGGTTCTAACATTGTATGTACAAATATTTAGTTCAGATTTTTGGCCAGTTTTATTGCATCCCTCTATCTTACAGCTTCCATTTGGCTTTGACTGCAAAACTTCATCAAAAGAATCCTCTTCGATGCGTTTACTGGTCAATTTGCAACTCTGAGTGTTGCGCCCGTTACGGCCATGGGCTTTACGGCCTCCTTTAAGTTGTCTTTCCATAATTATTGTCATGAGGGTTTTTTGCCATATACTGACGGGCTGGCAAGGCGTGTTGTCAGTAGGGGAAGCAACTGTTGAATGTAGTGAACATATCTGCAGTCCTCCCACCCATGCACGTCGCTGGCTGTACTCGTCTACGGCACTACGGTAGCAGTTTGTTAGATCTTCAACAAACCGGCCAGAAAATGAGAGTATTATGGAAAGCCTATTATCTAGGTACTCTAAAATGCAAAGACTCTCCGGAGTCATACATTTTGCACAATAGAAATATTAGTTATTTTGTGAAAGATTATCGGACACCAGTGGTGGATCCAGGGGGGGGGGGGCCTGAGCGAATTATCGGCCGGCACAATTTTCAAATTTTCGGGAGCAAAAAAAAAAAATTAGAGCTCACTACCTCCCCCCCCACCTGTCGCGCACGTATGCGTAGTCCCATATTCATCTTTCTGTGTACAGTGTTTGTAACTTTACCAAGACTGGGCCAAATTTCTTATCATTTTCATGATTCCATACCCTTGCAGTACACACCAATACTTATATGCTAGATGATCAACCTTTTCTGATCGATTCCACAACGTTTCTTTCACAATGCAATCGCATGACCATAACTGGTCTTTATCTTTAAAGGTGATTCTGTTTTGTCCAAGAATTCTAGAGGAAACAATAATATGATCATGACCCTTTTCTTTCCTTGTCACCGATATTCCGAGAGTGGGCTCGACTTAATATTAAGTCTGAGCGTAGACGAACTTGTAAAACTTCGCAAAATAGACAAACAGAAAACATAGAATAAAGTACGTATTTATAATACACACAATAAACTTCTTTACCTTGATAAGGTTTGTAAAAAAATCAGTGTCATCATAGGGGGTGGTCTAACGGTCGCCATTTTTGGGGAGGGGGGGGGGCAAGGTTGAGAGGACTCTGCTTCCCCTCCCGAACCCTTATTAATGGCAGTAAATTCGATTTAACTATTTTTTACTAGCCTGTGGAATTATAGATGCCAGTATGATTGATGCTGTGTATTGGCTTGCATTGAATGCCACATGAAAATATTAAACCCTCCACAATATTGCATCGTACAATGTTATAGGAAGATTCGTTGGATAAATAATGACTTGAATAATTCGACACATCTTTCGGGGTATGATGTAATTTGAGGACAATTACAAAAAGTATACGGTTTTCATTGCCAGGATAAATATGAAGAGGAATAATTAATGAACACGATTACACGAATTTTTAGAAAGAAAGACTAAGAAGAAAAGAAAAGCAAGGATATTTACCGCAGAAAGTACTTTTAAAATTAACAATTGAATTTTCCTACCTCCATATCATTAACGACCTGAATACGTGGTCTAGGAAATAAAAGCTAATTATTTTCGGGAAAATTTATTCCCGCAAGTTATATGATGTGCTAAAAATGCTTATTTTGTTCTGTTTTGACACTTCGGGGCTTTTTCCAAAAATACTGTTTCCCTGAAACCTAAGCGCTAGTAGCGATAGCATTGTTTGCCTTGACAAGTGTCAACTGACTGAAATATAACCCATAAGTATAACTAAATCAGAGCTCAATAGTGCACGTAATGAGTGAAACTTCCTTGGGGTTCAAGCAATGGGGAATCCAAACACGAGGATTTTGTCGTGAATAATTCGCGATTTCGTCTATTCGCGATGTCCCTTCAGGGCCACCATATAGATATCATCCTCCTTAGGCGAGGAGATTTACCTCGAGACGCCACCTGCTCTACAGACCTAATGCAAAATGTTTTTACTCATGTATTTAAAGGCATCGTTTAACAATGTTAAATTTAAGATGCATGGCCTACGTGCTATCAGTGTTTGTGAAATTGTGTAATATTGAAGCCCTAAACAAATTCGCTCCAAAATGAACATGAATTTCCTCAAAAAAGCAAAAGCCTTTGAGTGATCGGTTTTACCACACTCATTTTCCACAATAGATTGTAGTGTTATGAAAACCGTTAGGAAAACGCAAAATTTGATTTCGATTTTCAATCATAAATATCTTGATAATCAGACAGGTGATCGGCTTGTAAATGTCATGGGATTCATGTATGCCCATGCTTAAAGGTTTTTAATTATGATTGCAGCATGACCTAAATCAAGGATGATTTTAAAGGATCTGAGACAATGTTACCGGATCCCTTTAAAGAGCGAAGAATGGTTGTTACGATGGCTCCCATTTATACGTAACATGTACAATTGATTTAGGGCTTGGTACTGTTCCATTATTTAATAGTCGATGTATAGTAATGGTCCACTAGTGAATTATGTTGTTATAATTACCATCAAGTATTGTCTACTTAAACTTAAAGGGATTGTTGAGCTTTGGTATAGGGAGTACAGTTTTGGTCAAACTGAATTTTAGTATTAAACCATAACCTGCACCATTACATTACAAACTAATAGTTATAACTGCACAATGCTCGAAACTCGAAAGGTATACAAAAGTTACGAACGACTAAGCCTGTTAACAATTAAAAAGAGCCGTTTAAACCACATGAGGGGCCAGACATTTACTAAAAGTTCATCGACATAATACTTTATGCATTTTGCAAGGATCAAAATGCGTCCCGTTGCCAGTTTGGTCTTTTCAGTACGCAATTCTTTATTTATTAACTTGCCATTTTTATTGTTCTATGTCAAAATGAGGTTCATTCAAATCAGCTTCTGAGAATTCTTAAACTCATTTTAAAAGGTGCTGTATTTTAAAGCCAAGAATATTTTCTGCCCGCCCGCCCCTACTCCAGAAAAGCAAGCGAGGACAACCAAATGACTTTTTTTTGGCCTAGAGGACGTTGGTATTAAAAGTGGGCCATTTATTTCTAAGCAATGCCACAACCGCATGTTGTACTTTCCATCGTGGAAGTAAGTTAACGACAAACCGTTATACGGGATAGGAGAAAAATAAATTTGGTTGTGAGATTCGCCGAAATTCTGGTTCATGTTGATAAAGTAATTTGTACTTCGAAAAACACAACCACTATATACAAAGAGTTTTAAAGAGTTATAGGTATCTCTCATGCTACTTAACAATTATCTTCGAATTGTGTTAGCATTCATGAGCCTTATTGCAACGGGCTCCGTTTGTAATGAATGATCTTAGGTGCGTAGTACAGTTAAATGTGTCTTTTTGGAGGGAGGGTGGGGGGGGGGGGTCGTTGCGAGTCCATTTTGTAAGCCACTTGAAGAGTCACTAGGCTGAAGTGGTTGAAATTTGGCGATCGTCTTCTTTTATTTAAGGCTATAACCTTTTAATTTAAGATTCACCTTTATTCTCATTTACCTTTTTAACCTCTGGTAATTCGTCCTGAATTTTTTATCACTGACATCATTCTAGCTTATATTTTCGTGTAATGTATATTATAGTTAACGTATCTTCATACTTGATTGATACCAGTCGATGTGTTTATGAGGTATCATATGCATGGATGAAGCCATGCCAAATTACATACTCGTAACATGTAATTTAGGCTTCAATCAATCTTGAAATTTTGGCAGGCAATGATAGTACCATCGTGCTCTAGTGATGCATTTAATGTATCGATAGAGTAAGCCATGTAATTAAAGAAATCAAGGATATCCTTGATAACAAAACAGTCACGTCCCGTATTTGCCACTAAGATTTTTAATTATGTTATTAGCAAAATGATTCCTGGGAGAAATTGTCAGTGTTGTAAAGAAAAAGAACGTGGGCTCGATCTTGTAATTCAAAACAAGTCTGAAACCTTGGAACCAGCGGGATTTGAACCTGCCATCTACTGCTTGCCGGGCAGCGACTCTACCACCAGGCCGTCACTGGTCCATGACACAGTCACAGTGAACGGGAAACAAATACCTCAGCTCTCCTGATTCTCTAAACGAGGTCATTTTCCCTGGTCATTTTCTCAAATATCAAATACTCCGTAAATGCTTGGGATTAGCATTATCATAAAGAGAAGATAAAATGTATTGCCAACCTTCAGTATACTCGTAATTAATCATTAATCATTTTGTTGTTGAACAGACATCATAAAAATCAAGGTTTTCTGTCTATCTTTAGATTTTGTAGGAGTAAACCGGTAAATAATCTTGCACGAGCAGGTAACGAGGTTAGGTTTGATGCCCGATATGTAATACAGGTAGGCTCATCAAAATTCAGCATGAACATCTTATGAAATATTTTTTTGAAAGCCATTATTTATATTTGGACAGGTAGTTACAAAAAAATAAAGAAATGCGAAAGTTAAAGGTATAGACCAGTTCTAGTCATGCGATTGCATTGTGAAACAAACGTCGTGGAATCGATCAGAAAAGGTTGGTCATCTAGCATATAAGTATTGGTGTGTACTGCAAGGTTCTGGAATCATGAAAATGATAAGAAATTTGGCACAGTCTTGGTAAAATTACCAGCACCAAGCCGGAACTACTTTTTTCTCTTTCAAAACTAGTCGTACCAAATATCATATACGTTTGCCTAAGCTTCTAAGGCTGCGAATGTTAATAATCAACATGCGCATGGGTGTTCTTATATGGTCATTATGACGTGGGCCGGGGAAGTATTTCTGTCACATTATGCTTTTAAAAATTGTAGACTATTTTGTATTTTCAAGTACCAATTAGCACTGCATGATTAAAGTTATTTATTGATCACATGGCAATCAAAGCGATGTAAGGAGGGAAGTGGGCGGGGGGGGGGGGGGTAATCATGTTCACGACAAACAGAACCCTAAATCAAAACACTCGTTTTCTACTTCAATTTAAAGCCCTTTTTTAAAATCGGGTTTTAATAAATATGACAATATAAAATAAATCCAAGGTCTAAGTTTTGTTTTGGAAACAGGCTAAAAGTGATATTAGACCCAGGGTATGAATTAGTAAAGTAAGGACCACAGTGCTTTCTTGGTCTGCGATCTGGGCAGGGATAGACTTCTCCCCGATAATGGATGTCGATAATAAATGATTTTTCTTTGGGCTATTAATCTTAAAGATCGTTTTTACTGAATTATCTGACGATTGTTCTTAACTTTTTCTTTAACTGATATTATTTGATGCATTGATTATACAATGAAACATGTTTTTATATGGTATCAGGGAATCAGCTCTCAGCAATGTTTTATTGATGAATTTATTATAAGGCCTTTCTATTTGTATCGATTGTAACGTTGATATTTTCAGTAGAAGGGGGGGGGGGGGAGTTGCATGGGGGTGTTTTCACCTAACCAGATCACATAACTTGACTTAACCAGCTCCTTTGTTAAAGTCCAGGGGTACTTTTACAGTTTAAAACCCATTTTATTGCCTTAATGTGTTAAAGCATATACAGAAATGGATTATTACCAGTATTCTAACTCTTTGCGTAATTGAAATCATTGCCGTATTATTATAGGTATGAAAGTGCTGTTCGAGTGAAAGGATGACGTAAACTGAGCTTGTTTCGGGTTGTTTACAAATTCACCCATTCTGAATTTTGATATTTACACCCATCCATCAATGTATGTATTTATTAATTATTATATTATGTTGTTCATCACGCTCGTTACAATTATTTTCTTTATATTTTATTCAATTGATTTTAAATCCGCTCTTCTTTTACTGTTTAATTGTTTAATTTGTATTGCGTCTAAAACTTTGAATTGTTTATATATTGTAAGTGATTTTTATTATGTATGCACGGACTTGCTGAAGAACATCCATTGGATGAAGCAAGTGATCCGTGTTGAAATAAAATAAAATGAAAAGAAATGAAATGTCCAATAAAGAATGAAAAGACTCGTTTTCTGTTAGATCTGGTATCCCGGTATGGTAGCAAGAAGTAAAATTGTTCCTTCATTGTCCTAGCCCTTATCCCCCTGCACTATGAGCATCAGGGTACTGTGGGAAAGAGTTCAACAAACTAATAAAAATACTAACCGACATAATACTGATTTTTGCTTTCAAGGAAGGCTCATTGTAGATAGAGGCATCACTATTCTGAGGATGGACAAACCGCGAGAGTATCAAAAGTGCGGGTTGGTTTGGAGAGCTTTTAATTGAAGATGCAATGTCGAACACTCTCACTTCTCTCTTGAGCTTCCCTAGATCAACATCACTTCCTCCTCCTGAGACACGCAGAGAAAGCGAATTAAGCATCTCGAGTGTTGAGCTTCAAAGCCAGGGTGGTTTACTGTGGCTAAAACATCCCTCCTGCTTCTTTGGCTCTACATTCACGTCAAGCTAAAGCTTTATTTTTAGAAGGTGAAGCTGAATATCTGACTGCCTTGTGCCAACAAATATCATGCTTATAATAAATCAGTTTGATTTTGTTAGTGTCAGAAGTGGGAAACCATAAAAGCGTGTTTTTATAAATAATCTAGATTCTGCTTGAACTTCGAAAACAAGAATCGAGTTGATCTCCGCAGCAAATTCGAGAAGATCGTCAATTTCAGGTTCGATTTCTCCGCCAATCGTGAGCAGTCTAATCTAATAAAGGTACTTTATCACGAATAGATGGATGGAGGAGCGAGCCGTTGACACAAATTGTGTTTTAGATTGAGTTGGAATCGATGCGAGGGGGTCGCGTGTCTCGGAGCTGTAAAAGTCTACAGATAAATGCCAGCGCGTGAGTGGTTGGAGAATTCTTTCAGAACCAACTCCCCTGGTTTGACTGTGATCCGTGGTTATTCGGCGGGGAAAAGAAATCAAGATTATCACCTGCCCGAATCTCGGACATTGCTTAACCTGACCAAGACAAGGAAGCACAAAGGTAAGAAGCTTTGATCTGATTAAAACCTCTACCTGTAGATTATGGGTAATAATCTTGATCCATGCACCTTTTTACCCCGGTGACATTATTGCTCTGGGCTTTATTTCGTCAGGGTATGGGCCAGGATTAGAGTTCCAAGTCAGTTAAACATGATGGTTTGTCTCATATTTAGGGTTAGTGTTAGTTACATGGCTGGAGCATATGTCGTAAAACCTAAACAAAATGATTGATTCGAAACAATCCTGTGTCTCTACCGCACATCATCATATTATGACATCATGTCCTGTATAATTTATGCTTCGAAAGTGCTTTGAAAATTATGTACAAATGTAAGCTGATTATGAATTTCAATTAGTAACAGCACATTTGGAACATCATGTGGTGCAACATTATGAAACTCAGACTTTAGTTGAATATTACCCCGATATATATATATATATTTTTTAAACAGTGTTTGAAGGGAAAAGCTGCCACTAATACCATTGACATATAGCGAAAAGGACTTACATAAGCGCTTCTAAAGGACATCACTAAAAATCTATTAATCTAACATACAAATTGATTGATTGATTAATTGCTTTTGTTCATATTCCACGCAGAATTAACGAAGCATAATAATTTTAAAAAAAATATTAATATTTCTTTGAGTAATACGAAAATGAATAATCTTGAATCATAGTAATCAATAATATGAAAAAATGTTCTGTAAATCATTAAATACGGAAATTAAAAGTGGTCCTACTTGATACCTAGGCTTGCGTACATTCCGTGTTGCTTGGTATGACAAGCTGTAATGTGTGTCCTACCTGTAGCAACAATTAAAGGTAATACAAAGTTTTGGGAAATTTTGAAAATTGGCTGGATAGTGATTCTTTACAATTTTGATGTATTGGATGCCCCTGTAGATGTATTATAAGCACTAGAAAATGTAGCCCCTAAAACACTTCTGCTTTTGAGTAAAATTTAATATAAACATTTACCGGTGCTCCCGGTAAATTTTGAAAAATTTCAAATAGCGCTTACGGCCACACAATAATAGCTGCGACCATGAAAATATTAGAATATGTAGTTGTGATATATATTTTCCAAACGGAAATAGCCAATCGGTCCATTTAAGTCGAGAAACGTGTTTTATGGCTTAATTAATATCTTGACCTTGAGAGGAGCTATACAGCATAAAGGGTTTATTATTTATAATTTCATAACGTTATAGACTCGATTTCAACCGCGACAACGAACGTTGACTATTATAGGATCGCATATGCTTCCAATATTTTCATTTGAACCAAATTCATGACCCTATACCAAAACTTTGTATTACCTTTAATGTATGCAATTCGCATTCTGACTATGGCACTATGGTACATGTACTTATCGAAGATATATGCATTGCAATTGATTACATATGAAAATGGTTTATTGACAGCAACCTTCGAGTTTAAAAAAAAATTCTCTAGCTCTAACAAGAAAGAAGGAAAAAAGGTAAAGGGAAATCAGTAACATCGTTACATACATGTAAACACATTTTTTTCTAAAATAGATTCATTATTATACCCATGGAGGTTACTCGATGATGCAATGCCACTATAATCATCATAGTCACCTAGCTAGAGAGAGAGAGAGAGAGACAAAGAGAGAGGGAGAGATTCATCCATTTAATACTTCTGTTTAAAGGTATAGACCAGTTTTGGAAACGCCCCCCTCTCAAAAAATGAAATGGAAGCTCTTATTACCAATCATGTGAGAGAATATGTTTTGACTAATACGTGATGATACTAATATTGCCAGGAAACCACCTACTATTAAATAATTGTTAAATTATTATATCTATCCGGACAGGAGTCCCGTATACATCTTTCTGTGTACAGTGCTTGTAACTTTACCAAGACTGAACCAAATTTCTTATCATTTTGATGATTCCATAACCTTGCAGTACACACCAATACTTATTTGCTAGATGATCAACCTTTTCTGATCGATTCCACAACGTTTCTCTCACAATGCAATCGCATGACCAGAACTCAACTTTATCTTTAAATCTATCCATTGGCTGCAACTGCGGTTCAATCAGGGGAACTGTTAAAGTTACGTAATGTATGTTCTTTTTCGCTATACTTGCTATTCATGTGGTTGAATGCGGCGGTTCTTGCTCACCGTTGCCTATATACAAAACGGATATTTTGGGATACTTCCTGATACATAGTCATTAACGTAGCCATACCACCTGGATTGGTGGAAGTCGTATGAAAAAACGCACACATGTACAATAATGATGTAATCCTTTTTTCCCCCTTAGTTTCGTTCTATTCCTCTCTGAATTCGTGTATAAATAACCCATGCAAAGCCGGAAATGCCATACTTATTTCTCCCCCTCTTTTTTCTGGATATGAGGGAGCTTAAGAAATAAATAATTTCCATTTCCCCCACACTTCGTTTCCCTTCTATTCGCATATGAATGTGAGGGAACTTTATAAATATAACACATGTAAAATCAAATTCATCCCCCCCCCCCTCCTTCTTTCCCTCCCGGATACGAGGAAGCAGTAAAAGGAATAACACTTTTAAAATCGAATTCCTCATAATATATTTATATATATATATATATATATATGACTTTTTTTCATTCCCTTCTTCTGCACCTTAATGTAAAAGAAAATAACAGATGTAAAACAGAATTTACAATATCTATATTTGATTTTGTTTTCCCTCTCCTTTTCCAACTAAAAAGCATCCGAAGCAAAACCATGTAAAAACCGACATTTTCAAATAAAAATGTTTTCTTCTTTGCTTCTGTTCCTTCTTTCTCCTCTTTCTCAGCTGAATAAATGGGAACTGTGTAATGTGACACATGTATGGTTAAATAATGACGACGTATGGACAAAGTCATGTGATATGGTTTCTTATATGTGTAGATAGTTGAACTCCTTTTGTTGTCAATCTCTGTGTCAATTCTCAAATATGATATTGACGTATAAAGAGCAAAATTGTGATCAATAGCACACATACACACATAAGATCTTTTTTTCCTCCAAGGTTTACATAAACTAAGACAATAAATACTAAAGGAATTGGAAGAAAATAGGGTAATGATTATATTTAAGTTGTTGATATATTTTGGAAGAATGTCAAGTTCATGAAAAACAAGAATCAGAAAGCGCAAGATGCCCAAATATATCACTTATGGTATTTTGACGAGGAAATAACTTTTCCGAGACAGTAAAGTGTGTTTTCGGATACGGGATTGCTTCAGGCTGAATATCCACATTTGATGATATGACAATATTCACCTCGTTGCCCTAATATCATCGCGGGGCCCCCGAATATAACCTTATTTATTGTAAATGTATACATAACGAAGTACCCTTTTCCCCCTCATTCAATACACTTCACGTAAAGTTGATAAATCAGCATGATTCCTGGCAACGAAGTGATCCAATAGTCCCAAATATACATAATTTAACACTTCATCTAGTGTCTTAAGATAGCAATTGCGCCATAATAAAGTGCCATTTATTTATGCTAGCTCGCTAACAATATTTAAGTATCTGGATAGTATATTTTTTCAGGCAAGAGGCTCTATGTCTACGTGTGCGAGGGATGGAAAACAAATCCTCTTTGATGAATTTTGGATTGGGTTGACACGAAACTTTTTAGCTACTACAAGGATGCTGTCACCTAAAAAAAATAATTGAAGAACTAAAGACTGGTGCCCCCTATGACTGAGTTCATGCTACGCCACTGTTTCCATTTGTCCCAATTTTCGTCTTTAGATCTTCTAGTTTGGAGAATTATTCTTGTATCTGAAACTTAAAACGTATCTTTGGTTGTTGTTTTTGTTTTTTCGCGTTGGGAGGGTGCAAGGTGTACACGGCCACGCTTACACTGCATATTCGAAGGGATGTCCGTCCGAACGGTGACCCTCGACCTATGTACCCTGATCGGACCGACTGCTGCGATTTGTTGGCTTGGAGTTAACGATTAAATCACTTTGGGGTTTCCCCTTTTTCTTATACACCTAGTTAATTCATTGAGGACCTTGAGGTGATATATACGAGCGTTAGGAAACAGGGAATGGAATTTCGTGACTAATTATACAATTTAAGTCATACATATGTAGTTTATTGGAGAAGCCATACATACAAGCGTAATGACGTACATTCCGTTTGAAAATGTCATTCTAGACCTGACGTCGTATGAAAAGCGACTTTCTGCTCTTTACCGGGGAATATAAAACGTTTTTGTGACGTAAATAAATGTTCAATAGAAGCGTTTTAACGTTCTCATGACATTTATCCTAAAGTTTAATAGAGGAACAAGCATGGTAAAAAGAAATGATTTGTACCAAAACCAATATTCCTCATATTTTCTGTAAGGGACGTTCGCGCTTTGTTCAAACTTGAACATAATGAATCTCATGGTTAAACTCATTATTTTATTCAGATCTTGGAAAATGTTCGCTGTTCATCCAGCCTTATTGCATAAAAAGTACTACAGTAGATTCTACACACATGAATACAGTATTTGATACAATGTCGTAATTTTGTTGTGTGTGTCGAAAGGTTGTCGTCTGATTAAATTCATGTTGCTTCCATTAGAGTATAGTGATAACCATGGCAGAAGTTAAATTAAATATTTCAAGACCAGTATGATTTCACCACGGACATTTGCAGCAACTGGAATCATTGATTACACCATGACCTTTACTATGTAGCGAGATGACAAATGGAACTACCCTGTTGAAAGAAATCATGAATAAATAATAAATATATAAATAAATAAATTATGAACAGATGCATGCAATAATTTAGTTGCGATTAGATTAAAGTTCACCGAATAGCATCTGATTGCTTTCAGTGGCAATGCAAAACAGTATGAAGAAATGCAGAGATTGAAGCTGTTAACATTTTCATTTTTTGGTAATTTGTTGATCATGACCTTCGTTTTGGCTTAAATTTGTCAGTGATGTTTTGTTTTCTTTGGGGGAAAATTCAAAATATTCCTAGCACAAATGTATTCTCAACAAGTCATGCAAACATCACATAATCGTCGCCAGACCATTATGAAAGGAAAGGAGTGGAGGGGTTGTCGGCCAATTGCCAATTACCAATTGCCAATTAGCTCACCAGAGCTATTCTGACAAGCCCCCCTCCCCCAAAAAAAACAAAAACAAAACAAAACAAAACAAAACAACAACAACAACATCACAATCAAAAGGTAAAAATACTCTTTGGACAGACAAAAATATTTAAATTTTCTGTCATAATTTGTGTAGAAGGTGTGGTGATTTGTCAAAAACATCCCCACCATCAAGTCTTCTGATAGACAATGAAATGAGTTGGATCGATCTTAATGAGTCATTGGTACACAACTACAGTAGTTTTCAATAATATAGTTGGGAGAATTAAGGAATCGATCAGATCAGTTTTTCCCAATTTGTATCATTAATAATGGTCTATTTTCATTCAAACTTTCAGATTATCTTTAATTTGTACGTTTAGCATTGAAGTCACTACCTTAGCATCATTTTCTCTCATCTGAACAACGTCGTTATATCAAAAAACAAATATGGGCAGCTGAATAGGTTTCAGTTGAAACAACGGTTTGTAATAAAATATGCCAGCCAGGCAGATGGATTGAAAGAAATACGATGAAGAAATTAAAACGTAACCCTATCATGAAATATACCGGGGCTATATATGATGAGCGATGGAGACTGAGTGGGGGTAAAGGAAAAGAGGAAGCGAAAAGAGAATAAGATAGACGATATACATTGTCGCTCATAACGTTGGAATATATTTTTTTTACCCTAATTTATGGAATTATTTTGACAATGATTTATTCCTAATAGATCTAGATAATAGTATACATTCTCAGATTTTATTGAATAATAATTTGCCAGTGTATGTTCTACGTGACTGCTAGAGCATGTGTATGCTACTAAGCTTATCAACTAGGGGACCTACGCCCTTAAGTCATACATGACAGTAATGAGGATTAATGCCCCACAAAAGGGCACTACTATGGCACATCGACACGGTTTCGATCATGGGGCCTCACAGTTACGAGGCCATTGCTTTGCCACTGAACCATGACTGTACGCAGCGGGGGGCTAGGGTAGGGGGCAGTTCTCACAAATAAAAAAACAAAGAAAATGCAATAAATTATCAATAATTCATTGAATTCCCCCCCCCCCCGGTCCCCAACATAAAAAAATCTTCCGTGTGCCCATGCCTTGAGCCATAATGCATGGCCATACAGAGGATTTTTTTTCTTCAGAAAGAAGATATGTTTCCTTTTGAAACTGTTATGGTTATGCAAACCGTTGTCTACAAGGACACTAAATGGATAACGATAAAACACGGGTTGATCCATTTCAGCACGAAATTTAGAAAAGACGGGTTGATCCACTTTAGTTGAAAGTTAAGAAAATACCGGATGATCTACTTCAATCGGAAGTAAGAGCGATAGACAATTTGTGTAAAGGCGAACCAATTTACTTGAAGCTTTGACAATATCACACAAAATCCTTGTTGCGATGCATCAATGGCGGCTTGCTCTTTATTCATTTATTTTTTACAAAATATGATCCCAAAAGGCTTGTTCTGATGGACTGTAAGATTATCAGATTATTTCTACAAATATGATACGTGTATTTTCCTGCTATTCTCATTTATCTTTATTTCGGCGTTTCGTTCTTTCGTAATTTTGTTATTTCGCTCCTATAGAGTCGGTGGTATTGGTTATTCTCAGGAGGGTTGGATGCTAACCTAAGGGAAAACATCTTCAGAAGTGATAGAGCAAATTACTCTGAGTCTGAGTGGCAATGAAGAGTGCTTATCCCGGAGTCCTAGTCACAGATCCCTTCTAATATATACCAGTTCAAAACGAAAACAAATGAGATGGGAAATAGAATTTGGATCATTGTTGAAGGAAGTAATTAATTTGACATTATAAAGAAGCGTTTAGGCCCAGACGTCGTAGCGAAGTTTATGAGATAAGTTCATAAGTGAAGGACAACTATACTTGACGGCGAAATGGCACATGAAAGTTTACTGAAGCCAATGTCCTTGTGAAAGGTCATGAAAATTGAGGTGAATACTCTGAGGATGAGTTAATGAAACTCGAGCCATACTAGACATTCATGTTTGTGTTGTTTAGTTCACCGAAAGCTCAATTTCCTTTGATAACACCAAAGTGACATTGAAAGTGACATTCAAATGAGGGTCGATCGGTAGTCATGTAACACCAAAATAGATGTTCATTCATGTTGCTAATACCAGGCAATCTACCAGGATAGCTGGCTCCGATGATAAAACGTGATCTAATTTAATGAGACATTAATTTATAATGAACGATCAAGGTCATTTACCGTTTAAAGTGCCAATATTTTGTCACTCTGTTTTACTTAGAAGTACACCACTGATATTTGCCTGATAAAAATGAGCATTTTCTCGATTCGAGCTGTATTGCAAATTGTTGATGGCACCTATATCCTACAAATGAAGCAAGACATTTTTGTCTAGAATGCCTTGTCTGCACCCAGGTTAAATGGGCACCAGGTAACTCCGTGTACTTGGTTGTGCACTATAGCATTGTGAGCATCTCAAAGAAAGGGGTCAAGTGCTCCCCACTGGAGTGAAGATAGTGCACATATTGTTGACTAGCAAGCCTGGTGATTCTAAAAGCCTGATGGGGTTCGGGGGTAATGATATATTTGCAAAGCTATTAGAGACATCGTAGATGTACATATCTAAATGTTTCTATTCTATTGCTATGGGAATACAAGCAAATCTCTATGCTCTATAGAGATGTCAATATTTTATATGTGGTGCATTCATGATCATTATGTTTTCTTTTCATTCATTCCGCACGAAGTTACGCACTGAATAGGATAGAAGAACTTCAGATCGATGCATGATAAACATGCATCGATCTCGCTCACATGCAGCCTCAGGTTTAGTTGCATTAAAGCCCCACGGTACTACTTGTAGCTACTTGCTCCCCCTATATAGAACCAATGCCTAATCGGTAACCATTGGTCCTCCATGATTCTCTTTTTCTAATGTTAATTAAGAGCTGAGTTGATGAGATAGCCACCTGTCAGTGACCACCCTGGATGGTCTAATCCCTCCTAGCCAAACTAGTACAGACGGCCTTTAAACACACGTTCCTTGCATGAAACAGCGAAAGTCCCGTGTAAAAGAGAGACAGAAGTTAAACCTCATTCACACCTCCAAATTAAACCCATCCCACACCCACACCCACAACCACACCCACACCCACAATTTGGAGCCATTCTGGGTACTGTGATTTTTGGGGTTCGGTCTGCTGTCGGTCTGCTGTCGGTCTCGTTGATGTGACCGAGTCATAATAGCGGGTCGGCCTCGGAGGACGGGTGGGGCAAATCCAAAATGAAGGTTAAGACATACTGAATGTGAAAATGGACAGCAAAATGTTTCCTTGAATTTTCGTCACAAGTTTCTATTTGTTTATATTCCCTTATCTAATTGATCATTATTTTGTATTTTGTTTGGCCATTTTCTTTACTATTTTCTAACTCTCATCATATCCATATTAATTTACAATAACGTGATCGGAAACTTTTCCTTAAAAAATCGACGCAGGTCAATAATTATCAAAAGCCTTTGAATACTGTGCGAACAGACAAAAGACATATTACACTATCCGAAAATTATTTATAAAATAAGTTATTAAAATTGCCCTTAAGTTGATTTTTTTTAGAGTTGTGTCACAGTTACATATATAGATGTTTTATGGCGGGGTAGGGGGACTTAGAAGAAAATCTCCCCCCCCCCCCCCCGATCACCGCGCGCTCCGTGAATAGGGAGATGAACTTGATGTAGTGCAACGCCCCGAGGTACAACATCATACGTCACAATGACCTTGTGAAGACAGTGGTTGCTCGGCATAAAGTGGTGTAGAAGATGACAAATGATACTTTGATGGCGATATCCAATATATTGTCTTCTTGAAAGTTGTATTAAGAACCCTGCAAGGAGTACTTCCACATCTGAGCATACGTCTTCCTATGTTTACAAGCTCAAGATGACAAGAATCCTTTGAAGGCTCATCGGTTGTCAGGACGAACACAGATCTGATATGTTTTTACATATTTTACAACCGGTAAAGTTTACTGGAAAAGCCTTGTTAAATGGGGTCCATATTTTTTGATAACTAAAGGTTTACTTACAAAACCTATCCTAGTAATTTTCTTCTCTCTCTCTCTCTCTCTCTCTCTCTCTCTCTCTCTCTCTCTCTCTCTCTTATGTTACTTATACTTATATCCAAAGTATGAAGCAGCAAAGTCCAAACATTGACTTTACAATGGTCATTCATTAACCAATATTACTTAACCATTCCATTGAGGTTTCTCCACTTTTCCAATTATAATGTCCACTATGCCTCTTTAAACTATTATATACTAAAGATTATCACATCACATAATATCACATCGCAAGTTTCTCATTGTGTTTTACATTAGCAAATTAGGCTATTGTTGGCGGCCCCATTCACCTTACACGTAAGGTGACGCTTATTAAACTGCTCTTTGTGGTGAGAACAATAAGTGACAGTTCAATGATTCATTAATAAAAGTAATGAGCCACAACGATGGCCAAACATTATCTGATAATGAATTTAATTTCATTCTAAGTCCCACGGTCACACTTACAAATAATACACAACTACAGACTCGTGCACACGCACGATAAAACGCACAGTGCATCCATCATATGATAGATAAGTCAGTAGGGTATTTGAAATTAATAGCTGAAGTGAATGCCCCTGACTGCTCTTAAATTATTATGTTCACGCAATTGTTATGTCATTCCCCTTATCATATGATGAGTCAGTAGGGTATTTGAATCAATGGCTGAAGTGAAAACCCATGACTGCTCTTAAATTGTTATGTTCACGCAGAAAACTAAACCGAAAAACTCCCTTGTACAATTTTTGTACTTAATGAAAAAGAAATTTAGGGTATGTCATCAGATTCATTCACACACATTGTGTGCACCATCTCCACTATGTGATCTCCATGTAGTGGCCATCTGAACATTACTATCACATAGGCTCATGTCAATCTACCAGTTACCTCATATCTCTCCTGTGTATGGAATGGCAAATGTAGACAGGGCTGTCTACCCCCCCCCCCCACCCCGCATTTGGAGGGAGTCTCACTCCACCACGCACTTCCTCCCGCTCTCTCGCAATCTCCCGATTTATAAAAAAAACCTTCCACCAAACGTGTAAAATGAACCAGCGTACCGTATCGTATGCAATTTTTGTTTTGCTCAAGAGGGAGGGGGGGGGGGGGGTAGTGAGCACTTCAAATAATTATTATTAAATTTGTTTTACCATAATTACAGGGTGTTTTAGAACCTCCTTGTCAGCCAGAAGTGATATCGAAAAAGGAGTGAAGTACCTGCTAAAATGGAGAGTTTCTCCACTAAGAATACATATCTATTTCGTTATTGTTTCTCTACTTTCACCGTAATTACAGTACATAATATATACAGTGCGTCCCAGAAAAAACGAAACCGAGAATTATCGATGTTTTATCATAACTTAGTCACATTTATAATCGATAAATGACACATATTTGGAAAGCTGAGATCCTCCTCTTTCATTTGATGCAACTCATGTGATACATATTTCACGCATGAGTGACTAAAATCAATTTTGAAGAGAAGAAACCAAAAAGTCATTTGGCGGACGGTATCTGAATTTCAAAGAGAAAATCACATTTCTAGAAAGTTGAGTTTCAAATGAAAGAGGAGGATCTAAGCTTTCCAAATATGTGTCATTTATTGATTATAAATGTGTCTAAGTTATGATAAAACATCGATAATTCTCGGTTTCGTTTTTTCTCGGACGCACTGTCAGTTCAAGGGGCAGCCAGGAGCGATAGCGAGAAAGGAGTGAAGAACCTTGCTAAAATGGAGTTTTCTCGACTAAGAATCTGAAGTGAACATCTCATTAGGTTTGTCTAGCCTCAGGAATTGTCTAACAACCGTGTAATTCAGTTGTTCATTTCTGGGCAGACACGATACAGTTATTAAAGGCTACAGTAAGTCCACTCTAAAAATAATGTGCTTTTAATAGATGCAGAAAAACAAGAGAAACAGAGCAACAACAAAAAGATTAAAATAGGATAACTAATAAGGAAGTCATGACATTTAAAAAAATTATGAACAACTATGGAACTTAGAAAATCTCTACACAAATTGCCAATTTGGTTATCAGTTTGTGACGTCATTGCCTATTTATCAACTGCTTTATATATTTTTGTCCCATTAATTTCCCTTTTTATCCCCCAAAAACTTGATTTCTCATGCCTTTGCCCAGGTCATATGATTTGTATCATGTTGCGTGCATGGCATTTCATAAATATTTTATGAACTTTGAAGAATACTATTTTCTTAATATTGTATACTCATAATCATTGATTTTTATATAAATGGTTTATCAAAATTCAAATTTGTCATGATTTAACTGGAAAAAATCTCTATACTAGTGCATCGAACAAAAACATAACTATCAATATGGTGTGAGGATATAAGACTCTTAGGGGGAAATGGGAAATTCATTTTATCAATATAAAGAAAACAATGCTATAGTGTTTCTCCACCTATAATATAGGTCATCATCCATTAAAGGTACTATGTCCCATTTACAGGCCAAAAAAATGAAAAAGGTTAAATTACAACGGCATTTGAAAGACAATACTAATTTAGAACTTCCCTTTAAAAAAAAGGGGGGGTTGAAAATGTCTTTAAATGGGAAAATAACGACTATCAGTTGTCGAATCGACTTAGGAGCTATAGAAACATTAAGTAATGGTCTGATTTTTCAGACCATTGTACGGAATAGTCGTACATTTTATGCTGCGCAAAGATTCAGTCAGTTTAATTTTGGCTATTACAAGAAGTGGGTTATTGATGTAGACAAATGCTCATGTACCCTTTACAGCTCATATTATGTATGTTATTACCAAGGATGAAAAAAGCCAGTCCGTCACTCAATAGTGTCTGACAGTGAAGTCTAGCAAGTAAACGGGTTTCCTTGCATAATTTGAATATTAGGACACTGCTCAAGTTTAAATTTCACAGATAGGACATACATAGCATACTCATAATTCCTGCAAAGTTCTACAGAATTTGATGTTGGTTGCAAAAGGGACATGGTATCTTTAAGTAGCCGATAAATTGATGTAATGCACTAATGCACCACTGACCGCTCACAAGAACGCATGGCGGATAGGAGAAGATGCTACAGGAAACAGAAATGTCTGCTGACGTGTACCAGAGCACATCAATCATGATTCCAATGCAACCTTGTCAATGAAAATAGCATTCAATACAAAGATTTAGAATGGTAATGGGAATAAGGGGGACTGAAGCACCTCCTCCCACCAGTTATTGGAAATATTCAGGCACATGATATTCAGTCAGTCGTTACCTCGTATTCGAGCAGCGAGATGTCCTCGTTGCAATTTGTAGTAGAAAATTCTAATAATTTGATTATGAAATAATGTTATCACTATAAGAAGGCGTTGATTGCTTTGGTCGCCCGCTTCATTTGCTGACATTCCTAACTCCTTTTAAGGTGATATTCGGGCGAAAGGCCTCCCTCCCCCACCCCCTTTATGAGTGAGACATTGTGCCCGTATACACCTATGATAATGTACAAATGTAATAATCTCAGGATCGGGTTTCTTTTTTAGAATGCAACTGCAACGATACAACACTATCGAATTAGCCCACGCCTTTCGTTTTTGTAGCATTTTTGAAATCTTTGGTGCCACGGTTTCTTTGCCTATGTGAGTGATGTCATAGCAGGGTGTAGTTAATACACAAAAACAAATCTCAACATTTTCAGACCGATAAAAAATATTCACAACATGTAGTTTATAACATAAAACATTACCAGAGTGTCCCAAAAATACTCAGACTTAAAGCATAAAGGTTATAAAATAAAAGTTCTGTAATTTATCGAAAAACGGTATTACCCTTCTAGCTATGTAGATAGGTACTTTATATGGTGGTTACAAATAGAAACGTAAATAATATATTTTCAAAAATCATAATAAAGGGAAAAGGCCGTCCTTTTCAGAAAACATGCTGCCTTTGATTTTTAACCTTATAACACGATTCATACTCGAGGAAGCGTGAAATCAATTCGTTTCATAACTTGCCAGATCCGATCGATGGAGTTGCAAGGGAGCTTTTTTACTTTTTCCATATGTAGTACTTCTGTTACCATAGAAACGTTCTTGCAACAGTAAATGTCACAAAAGCAGCAGTTAAGTTAACCCGTTTCCTACGGGAACTGGGTAGTCCCTGTATCAAGCCTATGGGACTTTGACAACGCAGTAGTCATCAGATTAAATTAACCTATCAAGATTTGAATCTATGAATATTTTGCAGCCAGCAGTAGTGTGCATTATTTTATCCATTTGGCGAGGTACAGCTGATAAAGATTAACATAAATTTCTTCAGTTCTTCTAACTAGGTGTGTTAAGAAAGGAAATAAGCATCATTTACAAATGGATTTCTGTCCTTGATTCTCTTTTTCCTTTTACATATTCTGCTAGCACAATCAGCCAAGAAAAGCAACGATAAATGGTCTGGCACTGGCTCGTTATGTAAGGTCGAAAGAAAACCGATCCAATTGTATTATTTAAAGGTGATGAGCAAATCACAGAAGTTGAAGCAAAAAAATGAGAAGTTGGTATTCTTCAGTAGTTCTGAAATATTTGCTGTACTACAGTATTCTTTCGTGAAAAGGAATATACCTGCATGTCTCGATCGACACGTTTCGAAGCGTGTGTTCTGTTCATCGTGTGATCGGCTCACAACCTTCTCAATCTCAATCACTCCTTCTTTCTCTTACCTTTCCTCCTGTCATTTCACCTCATTTTTGGTGTACACAACACCGAAAACAAAAAAACTTATTAGTCTCGTGTAATAATGAAACTTCATTTCATTTCATCTCGTCTTTTCATTCCCTTTCCTTTATATTTCCTCCTCAGTTTCTCTAAACGCCCCATAAGCGGGTTCTTATGACAAACGAATATATCAAAAGCCTTTTCAATAAGCCTCATTCGGTGACAGGCTCAAGAGAAGGCATCTGATTTCTCGGTAACACTTGTAATCCTTAGCTTTGTGATATAATGAATTCTAGTTGGCAATGAAATCCTATAAGTACAGTGTAAATTGAACTGATTGATACGCCGCATTCGATCCCTTTCTGGAGATTCAAGAGTATTTTATTGGTCCATGCATGCACTAATATTAGTGGCGATTAGGTTCAAATTTTAATTGAGTCCAGTGTCGCTAAATTATGCAATTAAAAGTCTAAGGTAAGCTGTAGCCTATTAACTCTTCACAAGAATAATCTTATAATCAACCACAATTATCAGCATTATATACGCGCTTTTGGGCCCCGTTTCACAAAACTTGTCATCAGTGACAAATTACAGTTTTTGTTATAAGCTACTGAAATCCTTGCTTCTGATTAGTTATAAGCAGATTTATAACTGATTTTTTTTTCTCCATTTGTCATTGAAAAAAATCCTTTGTGAAACGGGTCCCTGTTGTTTGCAATATAGATCCTAACAAAATAAACTTATTTACCTGAGTTGGCCGGATTGGTACAGGATGTTAGGTCGAATCCCGGCGTAAATTGGAAGCAAGGCATTTCACTACACTGTTGCTCATAAAGTTGGAATATTTTTGTTTTACCCCAATTTATGGAATTATTTTGACAATGATTTATTCCTAATAGATCTAGATAACAGTATACATTTTCAGATTTTATTTAACAATAATTTGCCATTGTTTGTTTTGCGTGACTGCTAACGCATGTGTATGCTACTATGCCTTTCAACTAGGGGACCTACGCCCTTAAGTCATACATGACAGTAATGATGATTAATGCCCCACAAAAGGGCACTAATATAGCGCATCGACACGGTTTTGATCATGGGGCCTCACAGTTACGAGGCCATTGCTTTGCCACTGAACCATGACTGTACGCAGCGGGGGCTAGGGTAGGGGACAATTCCCACAAATAAAAAAATGAATGCAATAAATTATCAATAATTCATTGCATTTTACCCCGGTCCCAAACATAAAAAAATCCTCTGTACGGCCATGCATTATGGCTATATAATATTATATATAATACAAAATACCGTCTCTAAGCGCTTTACAGATACTATTACCCCAGTCATCGGATTCATTCACGCACAATGAGCACCATCTCCACTCCCTGAGGAGTATATATGGTCACCGTGAGGGAATATAGTATACAAATAATACACATCAGTGAGGGCATTAGTAAGAATTACCCACACGAGGTACCTTTGGAACAGTCTAACACTGTTTTGAAGGTACCAAGTGTGGGTAATTTTACTAATGCTCGAACAAAATGATGTGTATTATTTGTTTTATAAGATTATGTTTTATTTGTTTCATAAAATGATGTTTTCTAACATGATTTCGATAATGACCGGTCATTACCATTGGATAATGACCGGTCATTACCCAAATTACGCGCGATTACGCGTTAGGCAAAATAAATGCCTGGTCACGTGTACGCTTTCAACCGATCATTTGATTAGGATCCACGTCATCATCTTATAATAATTACTAACACAAAGGCTTTCGTCATCCTACCATGTCCCCATTTCTCTCCTGGGTATGGAGTGGCAAACATAAACTGATGCTTTTAAAAACATTAGTGCCGTGTCGGGGATTGAACCACCCACGACCTTTAAACTTCAAGTTAAGTGTTTAAACCACTCCACTACGAGACCTCTAAAATAGACCTTGAGCAAAGGTCTTCGATAATCGTTAGCTGTTCAAATAACATTCCCGTCCCGTGCTTCCAGGCGCGTACGCAGGATTTTTTCGAAGGGGGGGGGGGGGGGGGTTAAAATGTAAAAATCGCACGGAAAATTTCGCATCAACTCTACCAGCCGCTGAATAAGCGGAGGGGGGGGGGGGTGAGAGCACATTAAAACAAAAAAAAATTGTCCCGAAATTTGAAAATTTGGCCGATCGCTATTTCGTTCCGTTTTTTTTTTTTAAATTAAAAAATTAAAAAATAAATTGGGGGGGGGGGTGGGGGTTCGACCTCAAACCTCCCCCATGCGTACGCGCCTGATGTTATCAGTCCATGTCCTAGTTGGTTTGCCCCTCTTTATTCTCCCATCGGTTCCTCCTTATAACAAGAGGGTATTTGATAAGCTATTCTTCCATCAAGTTACGTGCCCAATCCTTCTTTTCACAATTACGATGAGGTGATCATGTTTCCCTATATAACTCTGTATTATCTCTCTCAGTTTCTCGTTGAACGTATGTGAAGACTAGTGGATATGCAGAAGCCTTCTCATACAATTATTCTTCTCAAAAGCATTGATTCGCTTTTCCATTTCTGCATTCATTGTCCGTGTTTCACAGCCATATAGGCTGATGTTAACAGTGCTCTCATCAAGCTCAATCTAGATTTCATTGTGACGCTCCTGTCATTCCACAATGGTTTCAGTTTTGAAGGGCAGATGTGACAATGGCAATTCTGATTTTGACTTCATGAGCAGATTTAAACTCGAATTAATCAGCGGTTTCAAGCTGTTCTCTACCAATCTTAACGGCTTCTCAGTTTGATAAACTTGTATAATGATTGTATTTCTATGATCAAAGTATAACAACATTCGTTCATGTACACATGGACCTGATTTATATGATATACTGTCTACAAACAGAATAGTGACTTTTTACATTACATTGTAAACTGAGTTATATGATATATATGTTTACAGACAGAATATTGATTTGTTACATTGCATTGTAAATTGATTTACATGTTTATAAACAGAATATTGATTTACATGTTTATAAACAGAATATTGATGTACATCAATGAAGTTTAATGAATACAATACAATACACATGAATATCAAGATTCTGGTTTAATGTGCAAATTTAGCCATCAAATTAGTTTTGAAGACAAGACAGCAATTGATGAAGTTTCACGCTTTATTAGGGAAGAATAGAGTGATAATAATAATAATAATAATATTCCGCTTTTATATAGCGCCCAATACATCGATACAACGATGTGTCTAAGCGCTTTACAGATATATATATTATTACCCCGGTCATCGGATTCAGGCTTAACCCGACACAATGTATGCACATTCTCCACTGTATAAATATTATGACGGGAGGCCATATACAATTCTAAAACAGAAATTTGTTAGAATTATCGATCCTTCAAGGATTCCCGATCAATATGGTCAGTAAATTTTCCCTTACGTATTGATTTAATTCTAATCTTTTGACATTTGGATCCCCAATTTATAGGAACGTGATTTGAGAATACACTAATAGTCAAGATAAACGAATTGACCCAGTCCGACGCAGGATTAGACTGTCTGACTTCAAAGTAGTTGGGATGGATGAGGCTGAGAAAACAGATTAATAAAAAAAGATATAATAATTAAGGCATTCATATTTGGAGCAAGGATCATTCTGCCATTTACTTTCTTTACACTCGCCATATTGGTGAGGGAAACTACGCCTTTTATAATGGATGTTTCAAGATCATTTTCTTGAAGACACTATTCAGAAGGCAATGAAGAGGTCATCAATTTATTTGTATTTAATCATAATCTATTCACGCTATAAGCTTAGCTTATAGTTAGTGCTATAAAGGGATTTGGTAACTTTATCTCAGATTCTGAAACAAAATCCTCTATTTAGCAATGATAATTATAAACCTTTAGGTCAGTCAGTAACTCCATAAATTTTTCAAGCCGATCGCTTGTCTGATTATCAAGATATTTATGATTGGATATCGAATTTAAAATTCATTTTCCTAACCGGTTTTATAACACTACAGTCTATTGGGGAAAATGAGTATGGTTATTCAAAGATTTTTTTTTCTTCTTTTTTCTTTTCTTTTAGGGCTTCAATATTACACCATATCACAGACACTGATAACACGTAGGGCCACACAACTCAGATTTAATATTGTTAAACGATGCCTTTAAGACCCATCGGTTTTTTAACCAGTGATTAAATGCTTCGCACACTCTCTTGATCGAGACCAAAAGTCCAATCATGTGAAAATATCCAAGAGGACGAATCTTATTGACCGCATTTTGTTAATTGATTTTGGTACAAACGCATGCACACAATTACAAGGTTATGGACAATTTACTGGTAAATAAATTACAAGAATATATAATTCTTTGACTGAATATTTCCTCGCAATATATCGAATAAACAACATTGATGAATCAATAAAGTCAACTGTGTACTTATATATTTGTATAAGATTCATTAAAAGGCAACACCCGTGCCTAAATGAAAGAAAATATAAGTATAGATGATAGCGTATAATTAAATTTGTCTTTAAAACTTCAAACCATCATTTGCGTTAGACATGGGTATGGGAAAGTAATTGAGAAGAAGTAACATCGCATGAAGCGTGAGTTATTAAGCGAGTAATTGAAATCGAGAATCCGAAGCACTTATAGTTCTACCATGTAAAACGATCAGACAGAAATACGTCTAGGTTGAGACTATAATCCTGCGTTTGAAGATGGAAAATCAATCTAAAGTGTTGTCAATCGTAATATATGAAAGCTTCCTTTTTAATTAGTGTAATATATGAACCTAGTGGAAACTTCAGTAATATTAAAGAGGGTCTAAATAGAATAAAAACTCAAAAGAGTTTTTCAATAAAAGACATGTGAGAAGTTTAAATCCCGAAATGCTATTAACCATAACGGACTAAGTGTCTTTATGGATCTTTTCATGTGCACTAAAAAAACCTTCTAAATCTCTAAATCTCTTTAATGGCCATTGAGAGAAGTTTGTGCTATGCATTTAACGAATAATAATGATAATAATAATAGTCATATTAATACAGCGCTTTATACTCGTTACTAAGCGCTCTGTAATTATTACTACCCCGGTCGTTGGATTCAATTTGCTCATCCGCTGAAAAATATATTGCACAACAACAACAACAACAACAACAATAAAAATGAATGCCTCGCCTCGTCCTTCTGGAATCATCTTTTCGCTGCTACGATTTTATTTTCACTGATTTTCTCTCAGTATGATGCAGACAACCCCCCCCCCCCCCTCCCCGAGGCAGTGCATCAAAAGTTATATTATGTTATTCTTATGACTTTCATTTGTCTATTATTAGGCGCCAATCATATTACTATGGTAACCGCCAGACTGGTTGCTATATAGGGTCCAGACAACCCGATATACTTCAAAACGATTTTAATATGAACGAAGACATTAAGAATTACATCAGTGAAGAAAAAAAATCAATAATAAAAACAAGTATCAGCAATTATTGCATCCAATTGAATAAACATTTCTATTTATTGACTATGAAATCAGATCAATACAAAATTATATAGTCAACGAACATAATTATAGACAGACACTTAAACAAAAAAGACTGAACTTTATAAAAAGAACACCTTCAGAAAAGAAGACACTTCTACCTTCGAATTGAAATTAATTATTTAGTATGAGACGGCAATTGTGGCTGAATATCTATTTAAATCAAAATTATAGCCTACAAACATGCTTTGAATCGATTTACGACCCAGTTTTTCTCGTGCCTCGTCGCTTTTCTCGGAATGCGTTATTTGTCATACTACTTCAATACGAATTACAAACAGAATGTCATGACATAACGATTAAAAAAAACATGTCTTTCGTAAGGCTTTATTAGATATAGTATGAAGGGCAAACCCAGAATGTTGTGACCTAACGGTTACACAAATTCGAGGTCTTCGGTCGACTTCCAGGGACAGTAAAGCCCCACTGCACTACTTATAGCTACTTGCGCCCTTTATATAGCAAAGTAATCGGTGGCCATTGGTGGCCATTGGTGGCCATTGGTCCCCCATGGTCCCCTTTTTCTTATGTTAGTTGAGAGCTGATTTGATGAGATAACCACCTGTCAGTGACCATGCAGGGAGGTCTAATCCCTCCTGGGCAAACTAGTGCAGCTAGAATTGAAAGGAAATCTAAAACAAATCATGGTATAAACTAGAGTACGTTTGATGTAACGGAATTGAAACACATGCATAAAGGTATAAGGTGCAAAGATAATGTGTGCGGGGAACAGTGAGTGGTTAACAATGAATATGAAGTAGACTGATCACAAACAGGGTGGATTACTGTAATTGAAAACGTCTATTCAAAGGGGTAGAGGCTGGGTAAGGGAAAAGGCAGCTGCCATAAAACTTGATAAATATTATCGCACCCCACGCTAAAGCTTTATTGACGCAATACACCCCCCCCCCACACCACCCCTCACAGTGGTGGATTAAGACGAATCACGACGGGCCCAGGTCCCCATTTTTTTTAATCCAAGTGACATATCCAAATTACCTTTATTACACAAGTTTCCTTACGTGCACCCCGATACATTCTGATCACCTTTTATTATTGTGCTAAAATAATCCATCAGCAAATTTCAGGAATGGTAAGCCCTTTCTTTTACAGATTCCTCCTCCTCCTCCTCTATACGTAAGTGATCTCGTATCTGAGTAGCGTCGGTGCTTCCGATTATTGCTGCTTCTCCCCCACCCATCAAGGAGATAGATGAACATCCATATGGCTATATCAAACAAATTACATATTGCCATTGTATAGCCTCGATGTTAGACAGTGCAAGGAAATATCCCCAGAGATTTTGAGTCAAAATGTGGAAGGTGGAGAAGTAGGAGCGCAAAATCAATTTCTATTTAGCCGAACCAATCTAAGATCTTTTCAACGATTTCTCAAACAAATCAAAGGGCTTTACCCAAGGAGATACTGAACGTTTACCATAGCATCTACTTACTCAGGGTGAACGTTTCTGTTCCATCTACCCTATTATACCCAAAGAGAGTCAAATTTCTCTAAGTAACGAAACACAAATTGTACAATTTGAATTTTCTTTAAATTGATTTCTACGAGGGTAGAAATTTTTGATAATGAATTTTCCGAAATATCTATATGGATAGTTTAAATTGTATATCAGATTATATCAATATGAAATGGAGTGATCCCTTCCTACGCACCCGACCCCCTAACAATACAATACAATACAATACAATCATAATACAGCCTCACTCACTCCCGTAACGAATGCATATTCGTTTTGATTTCAAACCGAGGTCAACCTCTTATACAATGTTTAGAGCGCTCTATTACTCAACCATGGCCATTCTATCGTATAGCACTAGTATATTGACCTTTGCTGGAGTGGAGAGGCTTTGCTCTCATACAAAAAGAAATTCAACCGGACGAAAAGAAAACAATGTCAAAATAAGGATTTGAAAAATAATAAAAACATAACAAATTTCTCGGAGTTAAACACGTTCTATCATCTTTGGCCGAAATTACAGCATTATTGTACCTCTTTCAAACTACTATCAGTCTATCACCATTACGACTTCTGTCATCAATACTGTTACGGATAGCGAACAAAATGCACATCTGATATTATGAGGATATACGTGCACTTTCCTGTGACCTGCTATCAAATTCACTGAACCAGTAGGTTATTTTACCTCATATCTATTGCTCTCTAAATTTGATCTCCATCTTGATGACTTTTCACGTATGGCATTTTAATTATGGTCAAGTGAGTCTACCAGAGCTGCATGTTTGTAGATAGAACTAATCCAATATTAATTGGGGGTCAAGATGAATAGCTTAAAACATATTTATATACATGTAGAGAGAGAGAGAGAGAGAGAGAGAGAGGAGTAAGAAATCCATTACCCTACTCCTTAGTAGCTCACTTTTGTCACTTTGTAACCTTTAATCAAGATCCTGATTATTGAAGGATAAGTTGGGCAGGTGTACCTCACAAAAGAGAGCTTAAGTACTTCCCCCTCACAGAGCCTTGAAACACAACCCTATATAATCCATATATTTTCCATATTGATTTTATGCGAGTTTACGAAGGGACAACTTATTTTACAGCCAAAAATTGCCCTTAATAAATTGTTAATTTTTTGGTACAACAATATACATGTATTACACGTATTACAATGTTTCTATGTTTTTAATAAAGATTAACAGTACAGTACTGACATAACTAAGAGGGAGAGAGGAGATGTAAAACTAAAACATAAAGTGTTGCCCCTGCTTTGCTGTACGAAAAAAGAATAGGGAAAGGGTCAGAATAATTATCGGGACGGTGTTTTATCAAGATTCTTTTTCCTGTTTTGTTTCATGTGCGTTCCGGAAACGGAGAGCGGATACTATTGTACTGAATACAAGATATAAAGTAAAAAATATGGGAGAGATATGAAACTGCCGAGGCGAAGTAGGGGGGACCCAAGCATGAGCTTTTAATATCTCTCATTACTTACACCAAAAGGGACATAAGAAAAAGTTTTTTCCAACTCTTGTAATATATATTGTAAGACGAAATTGTGAAACGGTGGTTGCGTAAATCGCATTTAGGCCACCCTCCTTATCCTTAAACAAAAATAGAGAAAAAGCTTTTGACGGGAATCGAACTAGGATTTCTGACTTATGTCTTATCACAGAGTCTGTCTAGTCCTGTACTTCACCTTAAAACATTCAAGAGTATGTGTTTAATCGAAAATGAAACAACTCGATTCTCCCTCTAGCATGTAATTACTGTTCAAGATGAAAAAACATGTCAAATAAACAATTAATGAGTGATTATTTTCACTCTAATGTGAAGATTGATGTCTGTTTATTGAAAAACAGTTATTAGTAGCATGCGAATCACAGTATTCGTAATGAGGCACTCAACAAAGATTTGTGCATTATATTTGATAACTTTACGAAAATGGTCTATTATTGAGAGTACCCTTAAGATATGTCATTAGGCCTGTAAACACAACACTTTGGAGACCTCCCATACTTTAATTTAACATTATCATGATTACCTTGGTGATTTTAATAAAGCATCGTGTGTTTTTTCTTCATCGAGCCCACACTGTAAACATGCACCGACACGTGAAGCCATTTAGGTATCACTCGTCTCTATAGATTGCCTGAGATTCCCCGCTTAGGGAATAATTTGTCAGAGTGCGATATGATCCGTCTTCAATGTTTAATGCCCCTTCATGGATAGTTCATCGCCTTGTGGCGTCAGTTTACAGCGATATTTCACTTTGTGTGTGCCGCATATAATTACCTAAAAGCAAGGACTTAGATAGAGGAGGTAAGTTAGTGGGTGCATGAGCAAAGAAGTGGGGCTGAGAGCGTGAGCATGACTGTGTTTGGGTACGTGTGTGTGTGTGTGTGTGTGTGTGTGTGTGTGTGTGTGTGTGTGTGTGCGTGTATGTGTGTGCGGATGTACGTGTGCGTGTATGTGTGGGAGTGCGTGTGGGTAAGGGCGGATGTGTTTGGTATGATATATAATACAATGTATTGTAGTGCGAGAAGATGTCTCTTTAAAAAAATGACTTCTGGGGTGATCCAATGCCATTTACTATTCGTGTTTTTCTCACGCTATGTACATCAACGAGTTGCACTTGAATAAGGCGCAAATGAGAGAGAGAGAGAGAAAAAAGAGAGAGAGAGAGAGAGAGAGAGAGTAAGAAAAAGAGTGAGCAAATCGCAAACAAGCATTGTCCTTGAATATACACGAGCCTCTCAATCTCGTGGTTTATCAAGCCCCCAAGTAGAGCGCATTTTAAAACAATTCTAAATTCGGAAACTTTTTGCGGATCTCTTACAACAGTTCGTTTCATAGTATTTCCAAAGGTTCAACAATTAAAAGAAAATCCTCATTCTCGGTGTTCGTTTTTAATGTTGCATCCCGGGTATAGGAATAATTGAATTTACATGTTAACATTATAATGATAAGTCCCACACTCTTCTGCATTGCTCCCTTGTGTTTTACATGCTATGAATAGAATTTGTTTTGGTATATCGGGCCGAAACGAGTAACTTTAATGTAGGAGGTCTGCATTATATCGGAGTATGATATTAAACTGGTCTGTTACTATTCTCTTAATTCAGAAATACTCATTAGTGTTGTAACATAATTTTGACAAAAACTAAACATTTCTACTTATTGCTGGCTTCAAATTATTTGGTTCTATACCAGGTGAGTCTTAGGAAACAATTATGGAAGTCATTATTATAAAAAGTATGTATCAATATTGTGACTCGATAACCAATTCACAGAAGCAGTCTGCGCATGAGCAGAACAGGGTCATGTGTTTGGCAGTTAATTGTAAAGCCGCACACACGTATATGAATACAGGATACGTGGTCATAAAGGATGTTCGATCAGTATTCGCTTATTAGCTTATGGCATTCCATGATCCCATGTTAAAGTCTCTTTACAAAAGAGAAAACAACAATTATTCATGAAGCATTTCCTTCACTTTGGCAGTGATTCATTATAAAATGTATACAGCTGCATCGCTCCATGTCAAAGGGACATAATATGGATATTTGTGTTCATTATGCTAACAAATAATTAGTCTATTGAAACATTACGAAGCATTAGGAATTAAACGACCGGTGGCAATTCAAGAGTACTACACGAACATAACATATCGTATCGTCAGCAGAAGTTGAATATTAATATTAATCGTTAATTTTTCTGTGGAAGAACGATAATTTTGAAGTGAAATAGAAAAAACAATCTTTGCAGACGTTTCGATTCCAAAGCGAAGAAATATTTTATCCCCCGTCTTTCGTCATATATGTATTCATATCTACTTAACATATCGTATCATCTGATCAGCAAAGTTGAATATTCATATTACTCATCCATTTTTCTAAGGAAGAACGATAATTTGAAGTGAAATAGAAAATCTTTGCAGACTTTTCGAAGAGTTATTTTATCCACCGTCTTTCGTTCATATATTATGTATTCATATCTACCGAAGATGAGAGGATGGCCAAAACATGATGTTTATCGTAATATAGTGCAATATTCAAGAGTGTTTGTCTCAGTGCTCTTGAGAAGAGGAAATTAACCCCCTTGTGTGGGATGTGAAAGATTTAATCATTATCCTACACGTACCTTTCTTAATTGAAGGCCGTCGCATATTCAGTCAAGTGTTTCAACCATTCGAGTCTTCAGACAACTCTACAATAAAGCTAAACAAACTGCTCGAAAGCACGGTACTCTCTTTAAAAAAAAAAGAGTGAATTGTCACTCTATTTTCACTTTCTTGGGAGTGACGTCCGTGATCACTTGTTGAGGAGTGAAAATCGATTGATTTTAGAGTGCTCTCTAAGAAGAAAAGAGTGAATGTTCACTCTATTTTCACTACATATTCACTCTCCAGAGGAGTGACGTTCGTGATCACTCGATTTTTTTTTTTAGAGATAGCATATTTTAAATGTTGTTTGTTTGTTTGTTATGTTTTTGACCCTGATGAGACTATAGAGAGATAGGGATGGAGGGAGATGGAGGGAGAGAGAGGGAGAGAGAGAGGGAGAGAGAGCGAGAGAGAGAGAGAGAGAGAGTGATATGATGATTGTAGGGACAAAGGGAGAGGGAGGTGGGAAATATATGGTAGAGAAAGGTGGGGGAGAGAGAGAGAGAGAGAGAGATAGAGGAGAGAGAGATAGAGAGAGAGAGAGAGAGAGAGGGGGGGAGAGAGTTACACAGAGATGGGGAAGTAGAGATGATTATACACAGATATACAAATAAATAGAAAGAGATTGAGTGAGGGTGTGCGGGGGTATATATGTGTTTGAGAAAGAAAGAGAGCAAAACCAGAGAAAATCTTATAACGAGAAATGCAAAGAGACTGAAACAATTAACTTGTGTTGATGGCGTATAATATGGCTTCATAGGAGTTCGATGTAAACTATATAAATGTACGTCTCGATGGCGCCACTTTCAGTTCACCAAAATTGCAGCTAATTACTTTCGACCCCCGAAGGATTGGCTTAACGGTCACTGATCGACTCCAATAGGATACGTTACCATACCTTAATAACCATGGTGGCATTGACCTCATAAATCATTTACTTAGACGATTGTTAAAGCATGATTTGTTTTGGGTTTTACAATCTAGCGTTGAGTCGAAGACTTGATAGACTCTCAAGGTTTAATCAGTAGGAGGAAGAAGTACAGAGTACTTTCAAGGAATATTAGTTGTGTGAAGATGCTTTCCTGGTAACCGAATGTGTTTTACATGTGCCTGCTATTTCATTAATTGGTTGGAGTTTGAATGTCTATCTAATCGTGTACGAACAGATAACAGCTGCTTTTCAGACAAGGCGGTATACATTCTCAAATACCCCGGTGACATTAAAGCGAACTATATAGTCATCATGTTTATGTAAATATTATTTAATCATACCCAATATCATAATACGAGCAATTTTTTTTTTAAACCAATGAATGATTTATTGTTATTTTGAGATCTTCCTGGAGTAATGGTAAATCATTACTATTGTTTCTACATTTTTGTATTTCAGATGGAAAACTTTACATCAATCGTAACGGATGGGACAAATGAAGAAAACACCGATGGGGATGCGTGGCCTGGTTATGCCCACCTGTTGGCCGGCTCTTTTCTGACCCTGGTTTTCATCATATCCATAATCGGTAACAGTGTCGTACTCTTTCTTTTCGCCTGGGATCGCCACTTACGAACTCCTACCAACATGTTCCTTCTCTCACTTACCATCAGTGATTGGCTCGTAACAGTCGTGGGGATTCCTTTTGTGACGGCATCCATATATGCACACCGTTGGCTCTTCGCCCACGTGGGTTGTATATCGTGAGTATAATATGTTACCATTCTTATTTCCACAATATAAATGGCAATGGCGTGGGTTTATAATCACAAGAGTTTGGGCCTAACTGGCAGGGGGTCTCATTCGTTAATTCACCAAGTTGACTTTACCCCCCCCCCCCCCAATCCATTTTAGCTACGTATGTTAACCACCATGTAAATTATAATAAATTGTAATAAATAAAACTATAAATCTAAAATCCGATTCAAAAGATTGACATGAGCATACTTTCTATTAGCTACATGAACGTTCAGTTTTTCATGGGTGCAAATATATAAACTTACATTTTAGTGTCGGCTTATTAATAAACAGAGTTGTTATGGCAGTTAATAATGCATGAGAGGTAGTATCTAAATAGGACCCTTCAAAGGAAATATAAGAATGTATAATCATGTATATATCAAGGAAAACAATTAATGATCTTTCCACGACTTTCGTGTTTTCCATCATACCAACTTTAATGCAAATGTTTCACTCTGAAATAGAAGCTTTATCAAAAAGGTGACGTACTTTACAGACAAAGTACAAACTCCTTTTGAGTCAATTACGAATGTGAAATGTAAATGGTTACCAAAGGGAATTGAGGCTAGTATATAAAGATTTTGAGAGAAAAAATACTTCGTTTCCTTTGAAAAGAACGAGAAACTTTGCTGATACAGTCAAATTAATTCTTGTGCATAAAATTGAGAACGAGTCAAGAATAAAGATCGAAACATTTTGCATGAATGCCGTATTAAGCATGAAATTTCAGTTACTAAGCAATTGAAAGTATAGAAGCATCACCAGTACTCCTACATTAAAGGTAGCAATCACCCAAAACAAAATTGTCCACAGTTAGTATGTGGGAGGTAATATCCACAACACTTGACCTACTCACGGAGTGAATCCAAAGCCGACTTGATTTCCTTGTTCAAGTGTTTTCTTATCCTTATTTTTACTTTTAGTCCTATACGTATGCACCCGTAGAATGCCGGGTGATGTTTATGGAGTGGACTTTATATGCAGACCGGTTGCAACAACCTTGTTTAAAGTGTAATCCAATTTCGTCATCTTACTCCATCCAAGGATAGCTCACTCGTCCTAGGCAAGGTCTTGTGTTACAAATGAAGTGAAATGTAACGGTTGCTAGGCAACGAACTTTTTCCGTAGTCGGGATTGAAAGATTTAGGTGACTTAATCTAATCATTGTTAAGCGAAACGTGCTTTAATGTTGTTTCACTCTCGGATTCTCTTTTTATTAGTGGCATGATGCGTTAGCATTCGATATGATGAATGCTGAATCAGTTTATATTGTTTGATTGTTTGTTTGTAATATACAAACTAAGTACATGTAGGCCTATATTATTAACATAAGTCAAAGAACATTTATAATCATATTATTATATAAAGCAATTAAATCAATCATACCTTTCAACAACAAAACGTAGTTGACAATCATTCCAAAATATATAAAATGCAAGAGACCGCCATTTTAAGCTAGAGCTTGAACGTGATGGCGGCCTCCGGAAAGGACCTAGATGAGCGATCAAACTTATAATATTCATGCATATAGTCGGAAAGAAATTAATTATAACAGCCAAATAGGGAAGGAAATCATGTTTAAGGCATCAAATGAAAGGTGTTAAGCTTAAACGTGTAGTATATAAGGATACGTCTCTGCGAAACGTATTATTTATATTCATAAATATGTGCAAGGAGCAGTTGCATACGCCAGTGTGTGTGCGAGTGCTCGCATTTGGAGCGCTTATTAAATTATGATTTGAATGCTGACAATAATTTACGCTTCATGGTAGCCTTCAGAAAATATATCGTAGTCCATGATTTAACCGTAATTAAAGAGAAGGTTGGGTTCTGGGAAGAGGTGAAAATTAATTTGTGAAAAGACTTATCTTAAAGCTATCTAAAAATGTTTCCCTTACTTTATAAAGTATCATATAATGAAAACAATAATGAACATCGGAAATGTCACTTCGGTCTCTGCTTGGTCAAATTCGAACGGGCTGTTGATTTGGCTCACTCCTCGTACTAAAATATTTGATGTAATGGTAACGTAGATATGAGACAAAATCAATTGGCCTTTAACATTAGCAAACACGTACGTTGCCATGGTTTCGCTCTTATTTCCACAAATTGATACTTCACATGAAAGTGTATCTTTTGTTTGTATTGATGATATTAATGTTATATTCCATATCGAAAGAAACAACATGCTATGCTGAACCCGGTCACTTGTAGTAGTAACACTCCCATGACATTCAAAATCAATTTTTCAATTTCTATTATCAGCGGAATCGCTTTAATGGAGTCCAATATGTAAGTGCAACACAGGGTCAAATGTATGCATTGATGTTCAAACGACATCAGCAAAACAAATCTTATAATTCCAACGCATAGTAGTACCACTCCCATGACATTCAAATATTTCAATTTTCATTATCAGAGGAATCGCTTTAATTAGGTCCAATATGTTAGTGCAACACAGGGTCAAATGTCTGCAGCGATGTTCAAACGACATGTCACCATGAAAACAGAGGATTTAAGAATGGAATTAAGTTTCTCCCCCCCCCCCCCCCCCCCCCCCCATTTCAAAATCAGGCTGTACTGAGATTGGGAAAATGATGTCCAAACTTCCTGATTTTGTTTGTCTCTGTCTCTGTGTCTCTCTCCCTTTCTCTCTCTCTCTCTCTCTTTTTCTCTCTCTCTCTCATCACGACCCGGAACACCCGTACAGCTTCCACACCCACCAACTTATTATTATTATTTGTCTCTCACTCACTCCCATCCTCTCGCTCTCTTTTTTTCCTTTGATACAATTTCTGTTATTTATGCATTTTTATCTCTCTCTCTCTCTCTCTCTCTCTCTCTCTCTCTCTATACGTCTGGCTGTATCTCTCTCCCTCTCTCTCTCTCTCTCTCTCTCTCTCATCACGACCCGGAACTTTCGTACAGCTTCCACACCCACCAACTTATTATTATTATTTGTCTCTCACTCCCTTCCTCTCGCTCTCTTTCTTTCCTTTGATACAATTTCTGTTATTTATGCATTTTTATCTCTCTCTCTCTCTCTCTCTCTCTCTCTATCAATCTGGCTGTCTGTCTCTCTCTCTCTCTCTCTCTCTCTGTCTCTCCCTGTCTCTGCCCGACTGTATGTCTGTCTCTCTCTCTCTCTCTCTCTCTCTCTCTCTCTATCCGTCTGGCTGTCTCTCTCTCTCTCTCTCTCTCTCTCTGTCTCTCCCTGTCTCTGCCCGACTGTATGTCTGTCTGTCTGTCTGTCTCTCTGTCTCTCTCTTTCTCTCTCTCTCTAGTGCTCTATCCCCCCTCTCTCTCTCTCTCTCTCTCTCTCTCTCCTTCTTTCCTTTAATACAATTTCTGTTATTTATGCATGTTTGTATGCATGTTTGGATTCGTTGTTTTTGCAGCCATCCGGTAGACGTCACAATGAATGATGCAATTTATCTCACTGTAAGTCATGAATTGACTTGTCTAGCCATAAGTGTTTTACATGAAATGGATGCACTTTATCATCAACTACAAGTGCAATGATACCGAGTGTTTTCTGCTGTTTTCAAGTTTATTTCTACCTCGTGTATTCCCCTTCCTTCTCTCTACCGACTACCTTCATCTGGACACAAAGCACTAGCTATAAACAAAAATCATAGCTAATTGTGATTTTTTTTTTTTTTTTTTTTTTTGTCATGGGTTTTTATGGAAACGTATGGAATTTGTTAGGATCTAGAGAATTTAAATTTCAAACGACCTGAAACAAGAATAGACAATTCAAAGTCAAAAAAGACTTTTTGAAATAAGAAATCAACCTCACTCTGTTTTAAGTCTGGTCATTGAAGATTGAAAACTCTCATTGTTATAATAAAAGTTACAATTGATATCAACTCTTTGTAAGACGGGGCCCAGAAGTGAAATGAGGCTCCTAGCTTCTACGTCTCATATTGACGAGTATAGAAGGCAATAAAACACCTCTAATGTAATTATTCACTCGGAAAATGTTCAATATTTTACTGGTATTATCGAAAAAGGAGGGTGCCCTCTTTACATAGTTTTATGACCAACCTAACGTAGTTAAAAGGCCCTAAAATATATGTTTCATAATTTATATCCAATCAACTTTCTGCTAGTGTTCCTGTGTTGTTTTGAAATCATATTAGGATTCTGATGATCTTGTAGACTGCAGTAAATGAAGACCCCCAAAACGGGTTTTAATGTCGAAAGTGGTTGAAGTCAGCATGTTTTCCCTTGTAGAATTTGATATTCATTTTCTTTGATCTGTTCCACCAAAGAAATCGTTTTGTTTTCTTCCCCAATGTAAAAAGACATAAAAAAGCGGTTACTTGCTGCCCGAAGCTTATAAACTAGAATATGTGCTTGGATTTTATATCTGAATCTATTTTAGGGGAGACTCTAGAATCAAATTTGAAAGGTAAAAAAATGAGTAGTTACATTATTTCTACGAAAATGAAAAATATTTCTCACAACATATTAAATCACCAACAGTTCTCATTGCATTCGTCATTAGACGATCAAGGATAATTCACGCGTCATAGATTTGATGTTTATCAAGCATATTTAGGTTTCAGTCAATGAATAGTTGATTGAGAATTGAATTTGGGTTGATTTCCGGGAAAATTATGTTCATGCTCGTAAAGGTAAACAGCCAAGACAAACCCTTAGGGATGGAGTCATTTTGTTCACTATTTTGTCTGCGTCCCAGTTTCAGAATAACAGTTGAAACATGGAAAAAGACTGACGCCATAATAGATACATGTTGTAAATAACATTATATTTTTCTCGGAATTTCATCTAAAGTTCCTTTTTTTCTATTATGGCATCAGTCTTTTTCCATGTTTCAACTGTTATTAATTATTAGATTGACATTTAATGCCTACAGACCCCCCCCCCCCCTCTCACTCCCAAATATCAAAATACATGTTTTAGATTCATAATGGTCATTGTCATTGGATTACATTATATCCAAATTGTGTATGTTTTATCCATATTTGATACGTCTTTTATTCGATTTGATATTTTGAGAAAGTTGCCTATAAAAGGCCTTAAACGTACTGTACTTGCACTTCGCCAATAACAAAGGCCAAGATAAATCTTTATCTCACCCACTGGGCAAGTATCAGAATCACAGAAACGTAGAGCATGCAGCAGAAGTGAGAGCAAGACGCCCTCACACACAGCCTGGCGGAAAACATCGGAATCGATGGCTAGCGCCGATAAACCCAACAACAACAACAACAACAAGTGTGTTACGACTGAATTGTTCAATTATAAATGTATAAATGATAGATTCCGTATGTTGAAGAATGATGATGTTGGTGTAGGTGGTAGTATTGACTATGGTGATGATGATGATAATAGTGGTGGTGGTGGTAATGACGACGAAGATCATTCTGAATAAACATTCTTTTTATTTCTTAATTGCGCCTTTCGTCAGTTGTCATCAAAACATAGTACAGTAAAAACAAAAAGGAATAAAGTTAATGGAATGCGGATGTCTTTAAATGTTTTGAACATATTCTTTAATTTGCATTGTATTGTATTTATTTTCCGTCAATTAAAAACAAAATATAGACATTTACAATTATAATATAAAGACAAACTAAAACGAGGAAGACGGAGGGATGACCTACTCAGAGTTGTTAGCATAAAACGCTGTTTTAAGGAGGGTTCCCTATAGACATAAAAGACATTTAAATATATGGTACCAACGGTGTCGATTTGTATCCGCGGTTGGGGGGGGGGGATGATAGGTGCCAAAATATTTTCGGCAATGGATCAAAGCAACCAAGAGGTAGAAGCAGGCGCGGATCCAGGATTTCTTAGGAGGGGGTAGGTCCAAATTTGAAATTATGCGAGCCAAATATTGGTACGTAATGGTGTCACCGACAGTGGCAAAAACGTTTTTTTTTTTTTTTTTTTTTTTGGGGGGGGGGTAGAAAAAAAACTCTCCATCACCCACTCTTACATGCAGGCTCCACTGCATGTTTCTCGGCGGGGGTTCAGGGGGCGGAGCCCCCGGAAGCTCAGGGGTTTGGGGCAATAAATTACGGTCAGATGAGCATATTTTGATACCTTATTTGTGACACTGGCAGGACACAAATTGGTGTTGGGTCCAGGGGCATAGCCCCCAGTAGCTTAGAGGTTGTATACATTAAATTATCGTCAGAAGAGCATAATTTTATACCTTATTTGTGACACTGGCAGGTCACGAATTGGCGTGGGGTCTAGGGGGCGGAGCCCCGGAAGCTCAGGGGTTTTGGTCAATAAATTACGGTCAGATGAGCATATTTTGATACCTTATTTGTGACACTGGCCGGACACTTGGCGTGAGCTCCTGGGGGCCGAGACCACAGAAGCTCAGAGGTTGTAAGCAGGGGCGTAGACAACGGGGGGGGGGGGGGGTGAGGGGGATGCATCCCCCCACCTCACAAGGTGGGGGGATGGCATGTACACTCATCCCCCCCCCCCAGGTTTTGGGGAATGATATTTTCTTACTTAATAAGTCATAATGATGATAATAATAGTAATAATAATAATGATAACAATTATAATATTAATAATAATAATAATTATGATGATGATAATAATAATCCTCATCATTGTTGTAATTGTGTTTATTGTTAGCCGCATTCACACGGTGAAAGCCAATTCTAAAACAGAATAGAAAATGAATGTGATACAACATTATACATAATAATTCGTGACAGAGAGTACCATACTACTATCTTTATAACAAGTATTATTCAAACAAACATATATAATTATGTATAATCATGAATTGTTAAACTTCATGCTCCCACTATATGACTATTGTTACACTAATACTGATATCAGGACTATGGTATACATTAGTTTGTTGTTAAGCTTGCAGCAGCTACATCTTTTCTGTATTGTTAACTATTTATTTATTTTTGTTTTATTTAAGATGCACTTTGTTTTGTATTCATTTAAAGTATGTTGATTGATGCATGAAGACATAAGTTTGAAATGTTTAAAGAAGTTTGTTTCATGTAAAGCGCAGTGTGAATTTACCCTGTCTTGAAATGCGAGATAAAAGGAACCTATTAGTATTAGCATTATTATTTGTATCAGTATTATTTTTTATTTGTATTATTATTATTATTATTATTATTATTATTATTATTATTATTATTATTATTATTATTATTATTATTATTATCATTATTATTATTATTATTATTACTATTACTATTATAAGACTGAGATCAAATAGAAGTAAATAATGCCCTAATTTGAAACGATGCAATGCCGTTATGGTTCCGATTTCTTCACAAACTTACAAAGCAGTATTGTTACTCCATGGATCATAGTGATACTGTTTATGTTTTTTGTATCTGTATGTTAATGAGCCGCCAGCCAATATCCATCTATGGATACTATGCCTGTTTCTTTGAGGTAAAAAAAAGCATAGTATGTACGTATTCATTATGCTTTATAATGAACAGACATATTGTTCAAAGTTTAATCGTTATTTGTTTGTTGTTTATGTGTTCTATTCACAAATGGCCACAGAGGCTGTTTTCATTCATAACCACATACCCCTATCAAGACAACAAAGACTATACCTGCGTGTATACAGTTGACATTGGTTTTTTTTCTGAAGAGGTGTAACAGCAAAATTCACAGAGATAAATAAATACGTAGTGTGGTTCTATATGCAATACTATGTGTCAGTCCATTCTGTATGCGTATGCCACGGTGTGTAGATCTTGTCGATGTATGTCTGTCCATTCAAGGCGTAGTATGTGCGCGTGAGTATGTGTGTGTGTGCGTGCACGCTTGTGTGTGTTATTTTACCTCATTAAGTATGCATCAGATTGCACGATTTCAAGTTCAAAATTGCAAAAGCTCCCTACCGTGGGAAGGGGGACACCCCCCTCCCACACCCTCCCCCCGCTCGGTCGCTTCGCGCCCTCACTAGCGTTGGCAGCCCAGTCATCCCCCCAGGTGTACGAACCTGTCTACGCCACTGGTTGTAAGCATTAAATTACCATCAGATGAGCATCCAACCGTTCGCCTTAGGGCCCTAGGTGGGGTCCAGAGCCCCCGGAAGCTCAGGGGTTTTAAGGCATTTAATCACGGTCAGATGAGCAAACAAACATTTGGGCACCGGAAATTGGAAAATTACGTCGTCAGATATTTCGTTCAGGGGCTTGGGGGGGGGGAAGGAAAACTTTTTTGTTGCTTTCTTTTCAAGAGGCACTAGATCCATGTGTGTAACTTAAGAAAGAAATATTTGTTTTCCCGATTTTGTTCAGGTGTCTATGAAAAATTGTTATTAAAAGATGCATGTGCTCATAATTTCTCTCGTAATTTAGGTTAATAATTTTGTTCAAGGTAAATAGAGGAACTTATATCATTATCTCCATTTGCTATCTAAAGATTTTGGTCCTTTCGGAAAAAAGCTCTTCAAATGTTTTACATGTAGAGATATAAATAAACAAAGAAATGGATGAAATCAATATAACAAAATCAGAATCAGGGAACAAACTGAAAGTTTCGTCTCCTACATATTGCCATTTGGACAAAACCGTCTTTCTCTTCAATGATACAATATTTTATTACTTTATTTGCATTATATAAAAAAACGCATCATCAACCCCACATAGTCATAGCTTTAAAAATCACTTCAGATTGATCTGGCAAAAAGTCATGTGATATTCTTGTCCCATATACGGTTGTCTTATTTACTTCGTTTTCTATTTTTATATGTATGTATTATGAAAATGAGATAGAAAAATGTGTATATTGATGGTCATCTTGCGAGTAATAACCATTAACTACTCTCATCGGGCTCTCATCATTAATTTTTCTCTTCATTTTTTGTTGTAATGGTGAATTATTGGGGGGATGATTGTACAGGCCACCCCCCCCCCCCCACCTGAAATATTGGGGGGGGGGGGGAATATCCCCCCATCCCCCGGGATCGACACCCATGTATGGTACAGGAATGAGGACAACTTATCCCCCAAAAAGAACTTTAATAATGACAAAGCGAATCGGAGTAAAACAAGAAAAAGGAGAGAAATATTTACAAAATATTCAAGAGAAAAATCTAAACAAGTAAATATAAAAAGAATATTAAAAAAATAGCTTACATAATAATAGGGTATCTAAACAGGTACAAGAAGTCTGGAATAATATTGTTTAAATTCTTTCTAAATGTGTTATTGATGGTTGGAAAGTATGCTATGCCTTAGAAAACAGACTGAGGGACTCTAGGTTCCTCTCTCACCTATCCCATGTGCCTCACACGCATGCATTCAAGCCGATATATCCAATTCTGTGGCATAATGACCTAAAGCTCTAATGTACGATGAAAGTAATTATAAACAAGCTTACCTTGAATTATTCCAGGGAGAATAATGTTGTCAGAAAGATGAATATTTATTTGAGACTGTATTATGATGTGTTAAAAATGTATTCCCTTGCCCAATCAAGGATGGGTACATACATAGGTAAGCGGTGATGATTCTTGCAGCCAAGAAACACTTCATTCATAACGAAGTAGAAGAAGGAGGCCACTTGTTAGAAAAATGGGATAAGGGTGGGTAGGGATTTAGCAGATAACATGGTATTGTTAACATACACATTAATGTGACGCCAGATAAATGTAGCTTCATATTGAGGTTATATTTTAGCATTGCAGGTCATTCTTTATCGAGATTAAGTAATATCACAAGATATTTTGTTCATATTTCCGTCTTCAGAGGTAGCTTGTTAATTAATTATACAATGCGGAAACATTTACAACATTAAAAGTATTTAGCAAATGAATATTAACACATTGAACAACAATAATAACGTCAAAGCCCCTATTAAGTGTTGGGAGCCCAACAAAATTGATGGCAAAATTTCTCATAATGGGAAAGAATACAAAATTCAGGTTTTCTGCGGACAACAGAAATCCTAAATTATGTATTCTTTTATCAAAGTTTTTTTTGGGGAAATCTTTGCAGAATTGTGTCTTAAAAGACATCCTCTTTCATATTATGATACAATTTAAGTGAAATTTTGCCACCAGTTTTGGGCGAATTATGGGCTCCCAACACTTTAAAGGGCCTTAAAAAGGATTTGAACACGTAATTCATAAACATTGATTTTACATTTTAAAAAAGAAAGAGGTGTAGTAATCAGTTAAAATGTTGAAAAGCATTTGATAATATGATTTTATTCAACTGCATTTCGTTTTTAAAAACATGCCATATCGAAAAAGTATATTACTTTTTCCCTTGAAAGTAGTTTACCATAATTATATACATTTTATATGTTGCTTATTGTGCTTATCCAATGACTATATTTATATCTTTTGTATTTGGACTATAAGAATCTATATTAAGAATCAAGTGCTCTTCAATTAATAGTAATGGTGGTTTGAAGTTACAGTGATTAAATCCATCAATGCGGTAACAAAACAGTATTACCTTCAGGGCATTTTTGAGGATGCAAAACGATAGAATCGTTTGTTCACGTTTTGTTAGAATGGCCTATTATAGGTTTTATTATCACAAGATAAACTGATCAGTTTACATTTTGTAACGCTCCTTCTTTTTTTTCTTTGGCAGATATGCATTCATCATGACGTTCCTTGGTCTCAACTCGTTAATGTCCCATGCTGTGATCGCTGTCGATCGATATCTTGTCATCACAAAACCACATTTCGGTAAATTCAAAAATCAATGTTCAAATGAATGTGATAAAATTAGTGAGGACTGAACTTAAATACCAAAAACGTTTTAATGAAATACTTTCTGCGTTATTTATGTGCTAAATAGTAATCTAATGTTATGGCTGTAGAATGTAAAAACTTTTATTTCACTGTTAAAGCCAAGAAATTCAAGTAAGAAAAAATAGCAAAGCTACATAATACAAAGATGACGAAATACTGTTGAAAAAACAAACAAGAAACGATGAATGAAGTATCAAGAATACTTTTTGTGTCCCTCAATGTAAGAGGAATAAGAGACAAGACTAAAAGAGGCAAAATATTTCGCTGGATTAATGATCAAAAATGTCATATCGCATTTTTACAAGAATCATTTGTAACAAAAGATCTGGAATCAATAATAAAATCAGAGTGGAACGGAGCATGTTACTTCAATAATGGAACAAATCATTCAAAAGGAGTCGTGATTCTAATACACAACCGATTATTTAGTTCACTGATATCAGTAAAAGCTTTCACACGAGGAGACGGAAGAATTCTTGCATTACAGTTTTGCTTGTATGGTAAATCATACTTTTGTATTAATATATATGCACCAACAAAGAGTACGCTGAAAGAAAAGTTTTTTAAAACTTTAAAAATATGGTCAAATAAGTACAAGAACCATAATGATGTGCTTCTTGTAGGTGGTGATTTTAATTGTGTCCAAAACCGAAAATTAGATACTAGGGGTATTTCACACATAAATATACGTAAGCGTAATCTTTCATGTTTTCAACATTTGTTCAATTTGATTGATGTATGGAGAAAGCAAAATCCAGATAAAAGACAGTTTACATGGAGACAGGTTTCTTTAAAGATGTTTTCAAGATTAGACTATTGGCTTGTTCCAGCTGATTTTATGCACAGGGTTTACTCAACCGATATCAGACCTGCATTAAAGTGTGACCACAATGCTGTTTCACTTACGATTAAGGTTCATGAACAGAAGCGTGGGAAAGGTATTTGGAAACTAAACTGCTCTCTGCTTGAGGACGAGACATATAGAACAAATGTCACAGATGTTATTCGAAAACTAAAACTTGAATATAGACACTTAGATTTGCAACAAAAATGGGAACTTTGTAAAATAAAGATAAAGGAATTTAGTATGAAATATGCAATAGATGTGAATAAAAAGAAAAAATGTTACATTGTTAATTTAGAAAAAGAATTAAGAGATCTATGTGAAAATGAATGTAACCTATCTGTAGAGGATAACGATAGAATGAAGAAACTAAAAAATAATATTGACAAATGGTATACATATCAATGTAGAGGTGCTTTTGTACGTTCAAGGGAGAAATGGTTAGAAAAGGGTGAAAAATCAAATAGATATTTCTTGCAACTCGAAAAGAGAAGGGGCCAGAAAAAAGAAATAGACTCTTTAGAAGTTAATGGGAAAATTCAGAAAGATAATATTTTAAAGCACATACATAGTTATTATACGAATTTGTATTCAATCGATGATCATCAATATAGCTCTCACGACGTGTTTACAAACATAGATATTCATTCATTGTGCGAAGAAGAAGCAGACAGCTGCGAAGGTTTACTTACTGAAGCAGAATGTTGGAACTCATTAAAAGGCATGAATAATAATAAATCGCCAGGCAGTGATGGCCTAACAGTGGAATTCTATAAATGTTTCTGGTCAGAGATAAAAGACCTGGTGTTGGAAAGTCTGAATACGGGATTTTGTAATGGGGAGTTGTCATGGTCACAAAAACAATCTGTTCTTACTCTTATGTATAAAAAAGGTCCTAAGACGCGCCTTGGCAACTGGCGGCCAATATCATTACTCAATGTCGATTACAAAATCGCTGCTCGTGCCTTGTCACATAGACTGAAGCGTGTAATAAATACTATAGTATCGGTCGATCAGTCGGGTTTTATGAAAGGAAGGTCAGCTACTGAAAACGTACGTCTTATACAAGATATAATAGACTATTGTGAGTCAGAACATGTTCCGGGTATTATTATGTTTATCGATTTCAAACAAGCTTTTGACAATGTTAATCATTCTTTTCTTTTTAAAACGTTGGAAATATTTGGGTTCAAAGATACATATATAAAATGGATTCGCACACTATATCACAATGCATGTGGTAGTGTTATGAATTATGGATGGCTCTCAGAAAATTTCACAATTGAGAAAGGTGTAAGGCAAGGATGCCCACTATCAGCATTGTTATTTATTATTACTGCAGAAATCTTAGCGTTAAAGGTGAATCAAAATAAAGATATTAAAGGTATACAAGTTCTAGATAAAAATCATGAAGGACTTGAAACAGAAATTAAAATTGCACAATATGCAGACGACACGGTAATGACACTCAGTTCACTTGCGTCAGTGAGACATGCAATGGACGAAATAAAAAAAATTGGCAGATATGCTGGTATTTTGGTGAATTGGGATAAATCGAAAATAATGCAGCTTTCACAAAGATGTGATGCAAATGAAATTGAAGGATTGGCTTTTTCAAACGATCCATTTAAATTTCTTGGGATTTATGTAGGGATGAATATAAAAGAAGTAGAAACACTAAATTGGGAAGAAAAAATTGACAAGATTAAAAGAATTTTAGATTTGTGGAAAATGCGTCATCTGACGTACTACGGGAAAATCACAGTTATAAAGATGCTAGCTGCATCACAAATAGTATATGTGGCTACTGCTGTTCCAGCACCCAAGGATGCCATCAAAAGAATTAATAAGTTATTATACTCCTTTTTGTGGCGCTCAAAAACAGAAAAAATAAGAAGAAATATTTGTATTAATGATGTTACAAGTGGGGGGTTGGGAATGATTGATCTGGAAGCTAGAGTTAGTGCATTGCGTCTTTCATGGATAATGAAATATTTGAACTGTCAAAATACCTCATGGAAAACATTGTTTTCCTATTGGATTGACAAGGTTGGGGGAATACCCTTAAGTTTAGAATTTAACTGTCACAAGAAAGACATGGAAAAATTATGTAAAACAGCAAATTTGCCATATTTTTACTTTGATTTGCTTTGTACATGGTCTGAACTAAAATATGTAAATATTGAGGGGACGAATAACATAATGAGAACGATACTATGGAATAATAGTAATATTAAAATAAGGAACCGAATGCTTCATTTTAAGGTGTGGGAGAGAGGAGGAATAAAAAGAGTACACCATGTTCTTAATGACGGTCGATGGAAAAACTCTGACGAAACTGCCCAAAGATATGGGTTACCCAAAATGTTATTTGCTTTTAAGTTTGCTATGTTGAAAAAGGCTTTCCCCTTGGTATGGTTGCGTAAATCACAAGATGTAGAACGTGATGAAGTAATTGATTTACAGACCATTGAGATTTCGACAGGGGATATGATAGATTTGTCAAAACTTAATACGAAAATAATATATTCACTGATTGTGCAAAAAAATAAGAAAAAACCATATATTTTAAACGCATGGCAACAACGACTACACTTACATGCGGATTTTAATTGGTCATCTGTTCTACAGTTTAAATTTCATGTTGTACGGAATAATAAAATCAGAGAATTTAACTTTAAACTTTTGCATATGATTTTACCATCACGATACAATTTATGCAAATGGAAGATCTTAGATTATAATACATGTGAGATATGTAATACGCTAGAAACCACTAAGCATATGATGTTGGAGTGTGAAAACGTAAGATTGTTTTGGAGAATTGTTTCAGGTGTAATCTTCAATTTATGTGGTCTAAATATTCAGATGACTGAACAAATTTTAATACTTGGTTATGAAGTTGAAAACTCAATTTGTCATTTAGTAAATTTAATAATAAATTTTGCTGAGTATGTAATATATAGAAACCACATAAAGAATTTACAATCATTTAATAGAACACATGCGAGAACTCTATATCGTAGTCTTAAATATGAGTTGACATTTTATTTGAACTGTAAAAGTATTAAAAGAGAAAATAACAATATGGTACAGAAATTAATTGAGATGCTGTAGACAACGAAAACAGATGTACTCATGAACAAACTAATGGGACGTTGCAATATTTTATTTGTTTATGATTGTATATGAGTTGAATTTGTTTATTTGAAGGAAAAGAAACAAAAAGGAATGTCAATTTGAATAATAAAGTTCCTCTGATTGAGGTTAAAGAGAAAAAAAAAAATTTCACTGTTAAACACTGAACAATACCTCAATTTCAAAAGATCTCGGAGAGCTTATCACGGGGATGAAACGCTGTAATTATATGTTTATACTCGATATATCCCTGTGTATTATTATGCGTACATCGGTTTAAATATTCCTCTCTCTCTCTCTCTCTCTCTCCTCTCTCTCTCTCTCTCTCTCTCTCTCTCTCTCTCTCTCTCTCTCTCTCTCTCTCTCTCTCTCTATGCAGGCATCGTGGTGACGTACCCCAAGGCCTTCTTGATGATCTCCATACCGTGGGTGTTCTCATTCGCCTGGGCCGTGTTTCCACTAGCCGGTTGGGGTGAATTCACCTATGAAGGAACAGGTGCTTGGTGCAGTGTGAAATGGGATAGTGATCAACCTCAGATCATGTCTTACGTACTCGCGATGATGTTCTTAACGTTCATATCCAGTATCGTGATCATGATGTACTGCTACATCTGTATCTTTCTCACGACGAGGAGAATGCCACGATGGGCTACGTCCAACAGCATCAAGACACATGAGAGGAATAGAAGAAGAAGGTGAACTCTTTAATATTATGACATGTCCATTCGAAATGATGCACAGATCTAGTGCGTGGGACGAGGTGCAGGCACGTAGTCACGGGGGGGGGGGGGGGTGGGGGCACGTGCCCCTAAAATTTCCAAGATCGGTTGAACTTTTTTAGACCCCTTTTTTTTTACCTCGATCGATTACATGTATGTGCCCCCCCCCCCCCCCTCCAAAAAAAAAAAAAAAACAAAAAACATCGAACTCTGGCTACGTGCCTGACGAGGTGCACTCGCTAAAGCGAAATAGACTCTGTCGAGAAAGTTTCTCAAGGTCATTAGGACAAAGCCCGGCGCATCTCACACTATCGGGTGCTCCGAACTGCACATTGTTTTATCAAAGGGCTAGATATTCTATAATAACAAGTGTGAACACAATTTTATTCCAATGTGGTGATAGTGAGAACCTTTCTTTCAAGGTGAGAAATGTCTAAATGGATACTTCTCATGACCCAACACGACTCATCTTGCTTATTTATTTCAAATAGAAACCATTGCATAAAATGTATGTCAGAAGGAAAAAGAAAAGATACGTGATACAATCACATTTACGCTGTGAAATCTAACTATGATTGATAACCTTGGTCTATTTCGTCATAAACAATATAAATACTTGTATATTAGCTAATAATACTCTACCTTGATCAAAAATAGATATTTCGTGAATGTAAGGCTATAATGACACAGCCTCGATTTACTCAGACCAATGGTTGGTTTGAAACACGAGATGGCGCCCTCATTTCGAACCCGATGCGCTTTTAAAGAGTGCGGATGGTTTTTTCAACCCCACGAATCGATAAGTTATGACACCAAATTGCACTTTCTGTGTTAGTGCCATAAACTTCTGTATTACACATGGATGAATTGTTTCTTCTTTTTTTTCCACTCAGCTTCCCGCCCCCCCCAAAAAAAAACAACAACAACAACACACACACAACAACAACAAAAGGAACAACAACGGCAGCAACAAGAACAACATCAAATGATCCCCATTATTGTTTTTTACGATTTCATTGATAAATGTCAGGCATTTACCCATTTCTGTTTGGACCATCGTGGCATAAAATGGACCTGCTCTGAAATCTTATAATAAAGAAAAATAAGTTATAGTGGGTCCTGAAATCGTATTTCAGAGAAATATTATCGGAATATGTTTTTTTCTGCCCTTCAAACTACCCCCGCTTTTCGCTAAAATGGTGTTCACCTGCATTTTAACCACAGATAAATTAGATAATTGTTTCCTGTCGCAATTACTTGACCGATTTTGTTATAATGGGTTTCTACTGTCATTTATCATCACAGAGAACAGAAGTTATTGAAGACCCTTATCGCCATCGCAATTGCTTTCCTGGTGGCCTGGTCACCGTATGCCATTACGTCAATGATTGTTGTCTTTGGTGGATCTGAACTGCTCTCGCTGACGGCCACTACTCTACCTTCTCTCTTCGCTAAGAGTAGTGTCATGATCAACCCAATCATCTATGCCGTCACCAGCAGAGTGTTCAGGAAGAGCCTCAAGAAGGTAACGATCAGAATGTTTAAAGCCCCACTGCACTACTTGCGCCCTTTATATAGCAATCAATGCCTAATCGGTGCATGTTGGTCCCCCATGATCCCCTTTCCCTTATGTTAATTGGAGCTGATTTGATGAGATAACCACCTGTCAGTGAACTTGCAGGGAGGTCTAATCCCTCCTGGCCGAACTAGTGCAGATGGGCTTTAAAGTGTTTCAACACTACGGTCTGTATTCTTTTCCACTCGTAACCCTGCCCCCTAAGCTACGCCGCCGAATCTTGACAAGTTTACAAGATGAAAACAGCCACCATAACAACAGCCTTTGATTGATTTATTATCCGATTTAGTGACTTAATATCAATATTGTATTCAAGGCTGTTATAAAAAATAGAAAAGTTTATTACCGTGACAGCAAAGTAAAGGGTACCAGCGTATCTTTGGAAAATTTGTCTAAAATGAAATATCAATGAATCTTGCAGTTATTTTGAATAACACTCTGAATATTAACCCAGCCTGTCTTCTGATGAGGACTTGCATAGTATTAGAATATGAAAGGATTAAAGATGTGTGTCATACAGGGGTTGTATAACAATATATATGCAATAGGGCCTACATATATTTGGGGTGCATGTATGATTTCACTTTTCGTTAGGGAACATTTCTGAATATATTCTAGTACAAAGCAAATGGGAGGGAAGCTCGCAAGATATGTGACAGAGTTGCCAAATTTTGTTTGATAGATCGCAAATTTAAAAAATCATAACTTTAGTATTTTAATCGGATTTTGCTCAACTTTTCACTGACATGTTGCTCTCATTTTTCTGCTTATATCGAAAGTAAATTAATATCAGGGTGAACTTCCCTTTAAGATGGGACCAGTAGGGTTTTACAAATGAATCAACTCAAACATTTAATTTATGAAATCCACATGAATGTCACATTTAAGGGTTTCGTCTAGAACAACATTTGGATGAAACAGATGAAAATACACCATGAATCATGACTAATTTACGAAGAAAACAAGAAAATACAATATCAATTCTTGTACTTAAAGTTCGTAAGCTCTTCACTTTGAGGGCCGACATGCGTTTACAAAAGGTCACGTGACTTCGTAACTGGACGCCTGATTTTCAACTCGATGCTCCAATGGCGTAAACAAATTTGAATTTAAAAGACATGGTAGCAAGAAGTACAAAAGCTCTTGGGTATATGTCAATATTCAGGAACAAAAAGAGTCCGAAAAAAGAACATGAAGAAGAAAAGAACAACAAGAACAACAACGACAATAACACCAATGACGCATACTGAAATTGGCATGGAAAAGGACCCATATATGGCTGGGGGGGGGGGGGGGGGGACACTGTTGGTATAGGAAGCGTAATCTTTACAAGACGGTTGTGTCAATGTTTTGATCGAGGGGGAGGGGGGGGGGGGCAGGGGCGTAAGCCAGATTTGTCCTGCAATGGGTAGTGACAATATCTAACATGTATGTCATTTAGAGACATACGCCTAGATACTTCGGTGGGAAGCACTTTATAAGCACCGCTTTATCATTATTATTATATTATTATTATGTTTTGTTTATCGTTTCAGATGCTGACTTCATTCTTCCCTGGGTGTATGACTTACATAATGACTGACAAAAGTCCTCCTAGTAGCTCCAGACCGATACAATTAGGCCTATGTAAGTATCATTTCTTATATTAAAGTGACTCGGTAACATTGTTGAAGGTTGATGAGAAAACTACGTAATTTTATTGTTGGATAAAATGTTACTTATTATATTCCTTCTATCGTACTAACCCTGTAATATACAAAAAATCCTGAACAAATTCTCAAACCACAAAGATATTAATTGTTTTCTTTGAAGGCGTCACTGTGCGAAATCCTCTAACCGTTAATTCTTCCCACCATTTCCCCATGAAAATAAGACATAAGACAGGCTTTAAAAAAACTTTCAACATGTCTGGAATGTTTTATAGAGCCAATTCATTGCGTTGTGACAATTTACTTTCAACTAAAACGTAATTAAATTGCAATAATATACTTGGGAGAAAGAATGAATCGATCAGATCAGATTTCCCCAATTTTTATCATTAATAATGGTCTGTTTTCACTCAAACTTTCAGATTATCTTCAATTGTACATCTAGCATTGAAATCATTACCATCGCACCATTTTCTCTCATCTAAACAATGTTACCTAGTCAGTAGTGTACCTAGTCCCTTTAAGCCGACCACAAACTATACGATCTCCCTGTGATCCGATTATCAAAAGCATGTGACACATGACAGTGTCCGTGCTCTTCATGCGATCGCACGGAAGCGAGTAGAGTCGCTTGAACAAAAACGGAATCTGTTTAGAAATTGAGCATTGATTTTATTCCGGTTTTGGGTCACATGATTCTCCTCGCTTCCTAGCTAAAGCACTACTGACCGGAAAAAGTCAGAATAGCAAAACACCGATGGATTTTTTAAAATATGTTTTTCCACTAATGTAAAAGGCAGAAGAAGAAAAAAAATCATTGCTTTTTAAAAATGGTGTTTTAGGCTGTGTAATTGACCTTTATACAGAGCTCATTCAATACGCGCAGGACCTTTGTTACGCGTAAGTTGCCATTATTTTGTTTGCGGCGGTTCACCGCGTCGGGACCGCGTCGGGACCGCGTCATTTCCGAACGAGCCTTTACAAACACTCATCAAATAAAGTGTTTGTGTATACTTGGTATATAGTTGTCTTGAGGTCGCAGCACCGTACATGTCTCTTAGTAGGTTACATGCCTCTCTTGTGATGTAAGGCGAAATGACAATCTCCTTTTGGTAATGGTTATAATATCTTCATTTTTCTTTCTCTTGTTGAATCACAGCAAGTGACAGCAAGCTGAAGAAAGACGACCAGACGAGTTCATGTCTTGTACCAGGTAACTATGAGATATGTGCGGCGGCCGTTCCAGTACCACCATCTGCTATCTTGCCCAAAGTCAACGTCGAACCAAGCGGTAACAGATTATCAGCAGCTATCGAAATGGAACGGTTAAACAAGCTGTTGCCAGGGAAACACGGGAAAGGACGCCCACCTTATTTCGGTAGACGCGCATCCGATATTGGCATACCCGAGACTGGATACAAGACAGTCGTGAAGGAGGTAACGCAACTTGACGAGGAGAGTCAGAACTGCGTGACAGCAGAGGGCGCTGTGGAGGTAATAGGGGATCGCGCCAAGCAGAATTCAGTCTCGACGGATAACTGTTCCTTAGAATTGAACCATATTATCGATGGAATCCACGGCAAGTATGCTGGAATAAAACAAGACGTGGATGATGAAGAAGAGGATACAAGTTGTGACCAAATTAAAGAAATTCCCGTGAAAGAACCAAAGAAATTGAGCAAGTTGGACAAGACTAGTTGCTCTGTTGTTTCTGCCGGAGGTAAAGAAGACAAAAGAAAGACAGCGATAGCGATAGACTATTACAGCTCTCAGAGCAGTGTTAACGCGGACAGTGGTGTTTTTGAAACGAGCCCAAATTGCAACACGGCAAAGAAATCACAAATTAGCGTGCAAAGGCAAATAGAAAATGAAATATAGCTGCTAGTGTAGCATTAAAAAGCCGATCAATTTACCAGAGTAAGGTGAACTGAAAATATATAAAAATGACCTATATGTTATATTTATACTATTATAAGGTAATGAAGAGCATTTGCATAAATAAGTATCAGCAGGAGAGACGGCCCCCAAAAATCTCTTTTGTGGCATGCATAATTGTTTTGCACCAGTTTGATAAGATGCCTTTTATTTTTGTGTCTTTTCTCAAACATTGAGCAGTGTCTAGCCTACAGGAAAGCTTGCCTGATCTTTGATTTAAATAACAATATGCCCTGGGGGCGTTTCACAAAACTTGTCATCAGTGACAAGTGATCGTTTTTGTTATAAGCTACTGAAATCCTTGCTTCTGATTGGTTATCAGCCGATTTGTCACTGATTTTTGCATTTGTCATTGAAAAAAAGCTTTGTGAAACGAGTCCCTGGACACTGATACTTATAGAGTTGTAATTCTATACCATAAAGTTTCAAGGAACCTCACAATGGGTTGTGGGATGCAAAAACGATATGACAGTTTTTAAACCGTTTATTAACAAAAATTCTATTATAAACCGCTTCATGAAGATTCTAGGCTTCGATCTGATAGAAGTCGAAGCTGCATGCCTAAAGCGCGCTACTTCTCTCTCTCTCCCTCCCTCTTTCGCTCTACTCTCTCTCTCTCTCTCTCTCTCTCTCTCTCCCCCTCCCCCCTCTCTCTCTCTCTCTCTTCTTCTGTTATTCTATTTCTTTTGCGACAACGGGGGCGGTCGTTCCCACTGCTACTGTTTTCAAATCACCTCTTCTAGAATGTTCGCAAAATTAATGCTTGTCACTATGTAAATAGGTTCATACAAATATTGACTGCTTTGAATGTTCGGGTTTCGGTTAAAACAGCTATAGCCCAATGTGATCTAGAAATTGCACTGTTTTAACCGTAACCCGAAAATACAGCAATCAACATGTCTTTTTATTTTATATCCCGTTCAAAATGTAATTTACGAATTTAAAAGAAATGCGCGTATCCACTGGCGCATCTATATTGCTTCCTTAAGTGTACTCGCTAGAAGACCTATGCCCAGTCGCGTATTTTTTATTTACACGCTAGCGAGGGGAATTTCTCGATTAATTCCAATGGAACCGCTCGCGAAGAGTCTAGACTAGTGCTATATAGTGTGAATTTACATCGAGGACAAAGTTTGCTTAAGTTTTTCTTGAAACACTGTCTTGAATGGTTATGGAATCTGTTCGTGTTTCTAATCTTCAAATATTAATATTATTCTGCATCAAATATAAAATATATAATATTTCTACTGTGGTATGTAAAGGCATGAACTTACGTTAATACATGTACAGTTCATACAAATATATCTTTTTTAAACCAAGAAGGTGCACCATGGTAATACATTTTAACAAACACATCAACATATTACCTAGACATCTCATCACAATAGCCATTGTAAAACCATATATTAATGATGTAAAATATAGATTGAAGCAATTCTAGTCCATTGGCTGTATCCTGAGTGTGATTTATATAATGGATTTTGAGTAATATTTGCATCTACCTGTAGTTGAAGAATAGATATAGTGCATAAACTAGAATATATGGAGATGTGTAGAAATCAAGTTGGAGCAATTGGAAGGAAGTAACGAGAAATATTAAAGCAAGAGAAACTGAGAGATGAGGAATGCAGGAAGTTATTGAAATTGAGAGATTACTCACGAGAGAGCCTTGCATTAATGAATCCTTTATATAATGTTGTCTTGAGAGGAAGTAGACGATTTTTTTTAAATTGGAGATTAGTGTGTAAGTATTAGAAAAACGGAAATAGAATTAATGAGGAACTTTAAAAAAAAAATCTTAAATCGAGATCAATACTTGTAATTAGACAGGGAATCTACAACTGGCATTTATGTGCGATGTCACACCAACGCGTAACGCATGTCACACCAACGCGTAACGCATGTCACACACAAAAAAAGGAGAAGAAAAGAGACAATAATGTAAAAGAGAAGAAGATAGAGGATAGAGGAAAAGGAGAGAGACAGAGAGAGAGGGAGAGAGAGAAAGAAAGAAAGAAAAAAAAAGGAAGAACCGGGGAAGAACATGAAACTTAAATTTACACTTAGGCCTACATATTACATTTCCGACTGAGTTGGCTTGACATAATATGTGCCTAAGAAGTCTGCGGACGAAAGTACAACAATACGAAAACAGAAGTTATATAAAATTTTCTTTAGGAGAGAAAGAGAAGTTATTTCTAGAATGAAATGAAAGGGGCTATGTGACTTTCAAGGGGGAAATTATAATTTATATCGCTCGTAACGACTATTTTGAATTTCCGATTTTTTTTTTATTCAAGAACTTCCTGGGGCTTCTCCCCAAGACTCCCGGCAAAGTCAAATTATTTATTTCTTGCTGTCTGCTGCCTCGAGATCACTGGAGCGAAGAAAGGTATCAATGTATAGCAAGAATTCCTATTCCGTGAAGGATTTATCCTTTTTATTATTAAAGACTCCCGGCAAAGGCTCTCCCCCCTGCACCCTATCCGTAAAGATAGAAGTGGTTCCCAAGACAACCTTTTGTTGTATAAAATTGGAGAGAGTGTGCGTTTTTTGTAGTTTAAGCTTCTAACAACCACTCCCTTGGACTTTTATTATTCACACGTCTTGCTGTCTGCTGCCTCGAGATCACTGGAGCGAAGAAAGGTAACAATTAATGTATAGCAAGAATCCCTATTCAGCGAAGGATTTTATCCTTTTTATGCAGATGCATTCTTCTACCATTCTTGACCAGAAGTGCGTTTCAAACTCAATGGCCCGAATTTACAAAGGAGGTTTGTCGACAAACCTTGGTTTTCGTGCGTCATAATTATGACGCGTTTCGACGCGTTTTTACAAACCAGGTTTGTAAAGGCTTTGTGAATTCGGGCCAATGTGGGCATCACCCCATTATCATTAGGGGCTTTTATATTTGCGTGGGCTGATACGTGTGACGTCCATTCAAGGCAGTGCATTAAAAAGGACGCCGATCGTAGCAATCCCCATTGTCTTTGTGCGAATCTAAAAGTCTCTAATATCAGTACAGTACGTACATAAAGGTTTAAAATACAGTCTATGCTCTCCGCGAGCGGTTTCATTGGAATTAATCGAGAAATTCCCCCTCACTAGCGTTTAAATAAAAAAAATACGCGCCCGGTCAATAGTTTTAGCTATGCTGCCCAGCAGTCAGTAGTGAATTTCATGCCTGCCATTTTTGACCTAGAAGCCTAGAATCGTGTGGTATATATATATATATATAGATTGTGATATATAATCATGATCGACTGTGATAGCGGTTTTATACTGAGTGTACAGAATTTGAAAAACGATATGAAATCCTCTTGACATATTTTTGGTTATTTGGGAAGAAACTTGTGTTGTTTCTTGAGATATTTTGTTAATAACATTATGTACAGTGTCAAAGAAATTTTATTTTCTAACAAAATAATACATAGCATAATATCATGCACTGACTGTATTTGACGTCATCTACACTTTGAACATTTGAACTATACATGCAAATATTATTATAATGAAAAGAAATGAAATAAAATAATGTGTAACTCGAGTTTTACTAAATTGAAAATCAAATATCGGTGACCCTCGGGTCTCTCCTTCCGGTGTAATTGATTAGAATGTACAGGTAAGCCTACTGTATACCTACATCACCATGCAAGCCGATTCATAGTTGTTTGTGTTAGTTATCAAGATGTATCATTACACACAATGGGCCTGGAGTCTACTGAATTAGTTGCCTCACCATGGTTATAAAGGGGAAACTTAGACTTTGGTCTACCTACCTTTATCTGAATTACGTGTACACCCCAATATTTATTTTAATCCTACGCTGGTTTGAAGGGTAATTCAACCCTTGTATTGACGTCATTGGTATGGTAGCAAAAAATAAGAGATATAGAATGACGAGAGTTTGAAATAAATCAGGTCAATAATAAGGGAAGTATGAATGTTTTGAAATATATAAGATCACTAAATCCATGCGAATATCAAATTGGTAATTTGGTCAATGGATTGAGACGTAGTAACGGGATATTTCTCCCGTTTGTCCGGCCGGCATACACAATTATCATTATTTTCTCTTGTCTCCTCAGTTCCTTCTCACTTGGGGCACGAATCAAACTATATTATGGGCAGCAATAGCATAATAGTATAGGTCCTCTAAAAAGAAAAGACCTTCCTGAATCATACATTTTGAAAAAAATTACACTTTAATCATTTTTTGTTTTGAAACGATTAAGAAAGTAGTCCGGCATTTCGTCATAGTGACATTGCCGATTCAGTCAACTTGGCTCGAAGTGCCCATATATAGTGATTACAACTTTCAAAACATGATGTCATTACTTTCTTACCTTTTCTCTGATTCGATTCAAACTTTCACCAATTTGCTTTTATGATTTTTCCTGCTTTCTTTTTGAGCAGTTGTATGCTAAAGTTGGATTTCCCTGTTAGTTTTATGAAGATTTGCTTATCCATGCGATACCCGATGTATAATTATTGTTTCCCTTGGTAATTTGTTTTAAATCACCATCAAGTAGTGTTGATAGCCTTGTGTGCCGTCTATTGACATTTCGAAAATGTGACTAAAATTATTGCGTAAGCGAACATGATTTCTATAGCGTTTGTGTAACTGAAATTGCCTTTCAGTTGAAGTCTTACAAAGTCTTTGTAATCTTGATTTTTTTAACCCACGAACGTAATCAAAATGTGTGTTTGTTTAAGTTTTCTTGCCGACATTAAGTGCCTGTCTAATTTTTGTTACAAATAAATAATATAAAGATATAGTACCGTCTACATTCTTCATGTAGAAAATCGTTTTTGATGACAGAACAGAACCACCACCAAGGTATAGACAATTCTATTGAATATTATAGACGCTTTCATTATAGGCGAATCTAATAGTCCTGAGAAAATCTCGAAATAATCTGGAGGTGTTGAATGGTTACCCGGTAGGTAGGATGTGAAAGCTAACAATATGAACATGACTGACAAAGAAAGCGGACAAAATATACAGTTCCTCAGGTAGACAAAGGAACATCCCTTCACTGCTATTATGTAGAAATGTGCAGAACAGGTGTCACATGCATATTCACCTTTTTACATAATAGCAGTGAAGGGATGTTCTTTTGTCTACCTGAGGAACTGTATATTTTGTCCGCTTTCTTTGTCAGTCATGTTCATAGTGTAATGCTTAGATTAGCAAGTGTGCGCTTGTAAAAATGGCGCCTGGTTGGAATGCTCCCCAGGGAGTGGAGAATGTGCATATATTGTGTGCGGGTAAGCCTGAATCTGATGACCGGGATAATGATATATATCTGTAAAGCGCTTTGAGAGGGCCTGTAGTCCTTAAAAGCGTTATATAAGTACTAGCTATTATTATTATTAAAACCAATTGCAACCCTAATTCAGTAGCCCTATATCTTTGTCGAAATCATTAGAGTCCGAAAAATACTTCGCGTCACTAAATACTCGTGCTATTTACAATGAACGATGCAACCTTTCATGTTGAATTAATATCAATATCTGTCAAGGATATGAGAATTGTGCACTATGCGAATAAATGCAATCAATGTTTATTAATGTTATTATATCAAATGTTTTTATGACGGTGTTTGGAATATCATATACATGTACTGGATCATTAAAAAATAATAAAATACTATACTGTATACGAAGGTTTCACAAAGTTATTGCCTTATTCTTTTATATTCTTATATGTTATGTCTTAGTTTGCCTAGTTAGTATTTAATTCCTTTATTATTTTTGCAATAGCAAAATATATCAAATAATTCATTTTAAAAGAAATGAATTTTTGCTTCTTTCTGATGGCTTTTGCGGTGACCGCCCATCTGTCCACCCCGATTAGATATCCATGTATGAAGCTGAAGGTGGTTAGTCTCTATATTCAGGCCTGTTTCTTCCAACCCCGTCGTGAGGGCTTTAGTCTCGATAGGCTTCTCCCTCCCCATTTTCCTTTTCTCTCACCATGGACCTACTAGGTCGTGTTCTCTCTTTCTCTCTCTCTGTCTCTTTCTCTCTCTCTCTCTCTCTCTCTCTCTCTCTCTATTTCTGTTTGCAAGAATTGCGACTCAATAATCAATAAAGGACTTCCCTCAAACTCTATTGCAGGCCACGAGCCTTTCCTTCATCAACATTGACACGTTTTTTATACGACGAAGATAATTGTACGATGTCGTTTTCTAGTCTATACGCTCTTCGCACGATATTTCTCTAATAGTTTGGTAAAGGCGAGGCTTTGCTGAATAAGTGTCAAAAGGTCATATTTACACTCCGTTTGCGCAGACATGCGTGCTACCGTGGACCTTCTGGTTATATGGATGGTGCAACTTCGGTAGGCAGCTATAACAACTGACCTCTCTGGCTGTACCAAAACGTTCCAGTCGTAATCCTCTATGCTTGCGAACCTGTGTGAGAAACGCGGGGAGAAACGGTGGAAAAACTACGACAAGGTGAGGGTGCTTCTATTTTCGGGAATAGTCGACGAGATAACTATAATCAAGGTAAGACCATAGAATCATTCAGTGACAATAAAATAATCATCTACGATTTGAGAGGAGGAAAATAATTGGAGTATATTGGTACATGTATATGGTAGGCAGGGAGAGTGGGCGTGGCCCCATGTACTACACTAGTCTAGTGCCTGTATTGTAGAGCGCACATGTATTTCGTACTTCTTTCAGAAACCAGTTCCGCATAAATTATAACTTGTAATTAGAAGGTATTCAGGGGTGGGTGGGAATGGGGGAGAGGGATATTTCCCTGCGATGTTTGTATACATATTATGTAATTAGAAGGTATTCAGGGGTGGGTGGGAATGGGGGAGAGGGATATTTCCCTGCGAGGTATTCAGGGGTGGGTGGGAATGGGGGAGAGGGATATTTCCCTGCGATGTTCGCAGGGAAATATCCCTCTCCCCCATTCCCACCCACCCCTGAATACCTTCTAATTACAAGTTATAATTTATATTGTGTGTGTATGTGTGGGTATATGGGAGGGGCTATCGAAGCCAAAGCGTCGCTATCCAAAACTAGAGCGACTAAATGGGTTTCGATCTCGGAGTATACTATAGGAAGACAAATGAGGCGACCACAGGACCAGCTGACATCTCTCTATTAAACTTTAGTCCTCTTAGACTACATCTTACATAACAAGCTTCATAGGTTACAGACATAAGAAAATCCTTTTGACTGATATAACCGACCACCTGCCAATCTTTGTCACGATTTTTTGGAATGAACCTGTACACGAGTCACGGGAATCTTTTTACCGTAGGAAGATATCTGAACTTGGTATAAAAATGTTCAGTGCAAATTTTCATGCAATAGATTTTAATGACTTTTATGATGAACCTAATATTAATGTAAAATACGATATGTTTCTACAATCCTTCATGAAACTGTATAATGAATGCTTTCCTCTGAAGAAAGTCTATGTAAAAAGGAGTAGTTGCATTAGACCTTGGTTAACTAATGATTTGAGAAAGAGGTGTAAAAAGAAAACAGGTTATATAAGAAATTCATTCTGAATCCATCTCCTTACCGTGAGAGCAATCATAAACACTTTAGAAATTCTTTGAACAACGACATTAGGCATGCAAAGCAAGAATATTTTTATAAGAAATTCCATACTATAAAAAATGATATAAAAAGACTTGGAAATACTTGAATGAAATCATAAAGCAAAAAAAGCAAAACAATAGTCCTGACTATATTATTAAAGATAACATAAAGAATTAAAGATAACCTAATAAACTTGAAATGTCAAAGGAATTTAATGAATATTTCAGTACAATCGGCAGTTCTATTGGGAATCAGTCGATACCTTTGCTGAGCACAAATTTTAAACATTATCTCACAGGCAATTATGTTAATTCTTTATTTCTTAAACCTGTAACTGAATCAGAAATAATTAATTGTGCTAAAGAATTGAAAGTGGGTAAAAGTGCGGGATACGATAATATAGATCCAACATTTGTTAAAAAGACCATATTTTTGTATACAAAGCATTTGTGCTGTCTTTTTAACGAATCATTTATCTCTGGAACAATACCGGATCAAGTAAAGATTGCCAAAGTAGTTCCTATAAATAAAAGTAAGGGTAAAGAGTGTTAAGACAACTATCGACCAATATTTATCTTGCCAGTATTTTCCAAAATTTTAGAAAAACTTGTCTACAGAAGACTCGTTGACTATATTGATAAAAATAATATTTTTTTCTCAAAACAATTTGGATTCAGGCAGAAATATTCAACCTCAATGGCTTTAATAGAATTCATGAATTATGTATCCCGTGCCATAGAAAGCAAACTGGTTTCAATTGGTATCTTTCTTGATCTTTCTAAGGCTTTCGATAGTGTCAATCATTCATATTTGTTACAAAAACTTTCATTTTATGGTATTAGAGGTATTTCCTTGAATTGGTTTGAAAATTATTTGAATAATCGTAAACAATTTGTTATTATTAATCAACAGTCTTCTGATTTATGTACCGTTGTGACTGCGCCATGTCTGCTGGAGCTGGAGGCGATCGCGCAAGGGCAGAAACATGGTCATGGCCTGGAGAAGTTTTTCGTTGTCAGCAAATAATGAACCTCGACCAGTAAATCAATATTAGGGACTTTTAGATTTGCACGATGAGAACGTGGACTGCAACGTGTGACCTCCTTTTAAGGCACTGCCAGTGCTTAAAAGGACGTCACATGACTGTGACTGCCAGTGCCTTAAAAGGACGTAACACGTCCACGTCCACGCAAATCTAAAAGTCCCTTTTGAGGAGAAGAGGAAGACCAAAATGTCGTGGAATGATATGGTAACATGGGCAGATCTACGGGGGGTTAGGGGGTTTAACCCCCTCCTCCCACCCCCCCCCCCCCCCAGCCCCCTTGGGCTGCCAAGTGAAAATGTGATATTAAATTAAAGCGGGGGGAGGGGGATGCTGGAGAGGAGGACTACTAATCTATTTTATTTTTTTCAGGGGGCGAAGCGCCGTTTTAGCATGACTTTCTTTTTAACTCTTCACCTATCTCAGATAACCCTAAGTTTTTGGTTGCTGCTTTATATGTAGTTGATAATGCATGATTAAAATAGAGAGAGAGAGAGAGAGAGAGAGAGAGAACCACCATCATTTTGCAATGGTTCAGGGTTCGTGTTATGTACATTTGAAACCATTTCTTAGCGTCTCAACCCTAAAAAAATAGCAAAACTATTTTTGAGGAAAAGCATTATACTGAATTAAATGGGGGGAGGGGGAGAGCCCCCGTAGACAAACAATTAATTTGAGCCCTGGCAGCTAGGTAGTTTCAAAGCACCCGTTTCAAATGACGGATAGAAATCAAAAGTCCGCACTCTGTGGCAAGAATCTTAACTATATCTTTATACAAGAGTCCCATTTCGAAACATAGTTTAATCACAGTATTTCGTTCTCGTTGTGGTTCATCCATTCTCGGCTATGTAACGTATGAAGACAGTTTGTCATACTCACTCAATGTACAGGGCCTCCGAACCCTCGTGATAAGTCGTGGCCACGAGATACTAAGTCGTGGCCTCGAGATACTAAGTCGTGGCCACGAGATACTAAGTCGTGGCCTCGAGATACTAAGTCGTGGCCACGAGATACTAAGTCGTGGCCACGAGATACTAAGTCGTGGCCACGAGATACTAAGTCGTGGCCTCGAGATACTAAGTCGTGGCCTCGAGATACTAAGTCGTGGCCTCGAGATACTAAGTCGTGGCCTCGAGATACTAAGTCGTGGCCACGAGATAAAAAATAATTTCTCACATCGTTTTATGTCCCCTTAGGGGCTCCGTACTTTAGCAACTCGATCACAGCACTTTTTTTTATAATCACTGCGCCTATAGCTTCCATAATTTTGGACTCTGGACTCCCGGATGTAACCAAGGCAACCAGGAAACCCTGAATATAAAATAGTCTTTTTCCACAGACCGTTACTTCGCTTTCGGGTCATGAAGTTCCGGTTTATTTGACTATCGAACTCCATACACATGCAGAGTTCTAGAATAGTGATGTTTGAAATTAAGCTGAATTACAGGACAATCCAACCGTTGCAACAAAATGGGTACCTGGCAGGAATTAATTCCTTGAAATGCTGGAGCGCTGTATAAACGTCAGCTAGGCTAAAGCCGGGGTAATAATAAATTCGCCTCGGAATAGAATTATCTAGATAGACGGCGCTATAGAAATACCTATTATTATAATTATTATTATCTAAATATTATGGTCAAGCTATATGGTCAAGCTAAATGGTAAAATTGTGTATCGCAACATTTCTAATCAAGTTCCTCCGACCGTGAATTCACTGATTTCGGCTTTCTGTTCACTCATGCGATTTACTACGATAAGTGTAAGTCGAGAAGCTTTAGCATGTCTGTTTTCTGTGCTATTTTGTAGTACCAATCGTCTCTTTATTCAACTCTCTCATCATTAATCCGATTTATTTCAACTTTTATCATTCTATTTATCTGTTTTCATACCAATGAGTTTATTACAAGGATTGATTGTCACCCGACAATGTATACTCTAAAAAATGTTGGGCAAAAAATTCCCAAATTTGTACCTAACATGAGGGCAGTGATGTCCAAACAACTATTGGGAAAATTAAGATTTTGCATGATTTACCCAGTATTGAATGAAGTGAAAATGCCCAATTTTTAACCAACAAAAATTCACCCAATTCTCACCATAAGGTGAAGGATATTAGACACTAGTTGGGCAAATAAGTTGGATAAAATATTATATATATTATATATAAAAGGACATTAGTGCCACGGCGGGGATTAGAACCGCGAAAGTTGTGATCCACAATCCTGTGACATATCCACTCGACAAGAATATAACCCTATTGTTGTATAATTGTTGCCCGACCTACGTTTGCCCAGTAATATCTGCCCAACTTATTTTTAATATTTAATTGGGTAAAAACAGTCATGTAGTAAATGGTTGGGAGAAAATAACCCAAAGTTTGGTCCAAAATGGCCCAACTTTGAATTGCCCAATAAAATCACAAAATTATTTCATCGGTTACTACATGGCAGTGGCGGATCCAGGGAGGGGGGCGGGAATAACACAATTGCTTGGCGACGTTTGCCCAACATCGATCTAACTGCTAAGTAACACCTACCCAACCTATATTTTACCCTTCATGAGGTAACTTCATGCAATAAATGGTTGGGAGAAAATCACCCAATTATTGGACAAAATTTGGCCAACTTTGATTTGCTCAGTAACGTCTGCCCAACTTTTTTTTACAGTAATTAATTGCATCGCATTACACGTACTAGCTAGCTATTATACAGCTTTAGCTAAGCTCAGCATTGAGTGGTTAGTCGAATCAAATAAGCAATTTACCCAAAACAAGTTGCAAAAAACAACTTAGGAATAATCCTAAACAACATACTAAAAGTTTAAACAAATCTAAGAGGTGAAAAGCAGTTGAATTTGCACAATATGCAACTTAGATATTGTCTCTATTAGACAATACCATGTTGCTATTCAGCGTACTAAATTTAAATGGTTTTCGTTCTTGATGTTTATAAGGTCATCAAACACAACGACAACATTTTCAGATTGGCAAATTAACATCAACCATGAAAAGGAAATTCATATATGTTTCGTACCCGACTGATATAACTCGAATGCCCCTCATTATGTTCGTAATTGATGTTCTTTGCTCCAGCTGATATATGTGTTGTAGAACCGAAAGGGCCAGTCGCGCACGTCTCAGTATATGCTCCATCAAAATGAAGCTACAGTATAACCAACTGCCAACAACCATGGGGTATCACTTATCGATCGCTTGTTTGCCCCGTCCTAACAGACTAGACGGGACTTAGACAGGCTTACAACTGTTTAGTTAAACAGGAGTTAGACACGACTTCAGAATACGGGCCAATGAGTTTTATTTGTCTCCTTTCCTTAACCATACAGACATGCTTTCTTATACATACATGTTCAGTGGTTTATCCAGCCCTTTACATCAGAAGGGGTAAAACTTCTGAGCTTTTTGAGAAGAATATGTTGTACTTAAAATGATTATATAAACACGTAAAATATGGCTATATTTAAATAAGATGTTCATGGTCGCAAGTGTGTCAGGGTGAGTGAATTGCCGCCCCCCCCCCCGCCCGCCCCTCTTTCCCTACCCCCTCCTTTAAATACATAATACGCTAGTATGCCTGTTCATAACGTCAATGTTTAGTTAACACTTTGTTTGTACTTTGTACCATTTACTTGCATGTAGTTGGCAAAAGTTCGCGTAACCGCATCATAATTATTAACATTTAATGCAATTATATTCTGATAATGATAAACAGATAACCTTTTGGCAAGTCATTGTTACATTAGTTTAAAGAGGTCCTTAAACATGGTGTTTTGATAAGTTTTGATAATGGGGTCGGTTTGCCCTGAGGATTTTATCGTTTGCATTACCAAGCACATGAACTTTTTCACATTTTGATATCAGGACCCCGTTGTACAAATAGTTACGATTGATTCAAACTTTCCAAAGCGTTCTCAACTGAACTCTCAGTTTGCGATTATTTGGAGGACTTGTAATTAATCAATCTCAACTCTTTTATTAGGTCCCATTAGGTCCTAGATATTGCCTCTGTCATGGCATATTATACACGTTCGAGCCCATCATCTTGTGTCACGTAGGTGCTCTAACATAATGCTCCGGACCATTGGCGTAGTGAGTGGGCAGGGGCGTAGACAACGGGGGGGATGAGGGGGATGCATCCCCCCCACCTCACAAGGTGGGGGGGGGGATGGCATGTACAATCATCCCCCCCAGGTTTTGGGGAATGATATTTGCTTACTTAATAAGTCATAATGATGATAATAATAGTAATAATAATAATGATAACAATTATAATATTAATAATAATAATAATTATGATGATGATAATAATAATCCTCATCATTATTGTAATTGTGTCTATTGTTATTAGCCGCATTCACACGGTGAAAGCCAATTCAGACGGTAAAAAAAAGAAAATCTTACAAGTATTTTGAGGTTATCTTGGGTTTGAAAACCACAAGATAACCACAAGATTAAACAGGCGCGGATCTACGGGGGGGGGTTTAGGGGGTTTAAACCCCCCCCCCCCCCCTTGGGCGGCCCAAAAAACTAACCAAAAAAAAAGGGGAAAAAAAGAAGAAAAAGAAAGAAAAAAAGAAAGAAAAAAGAACGCACGCTGGAGAGAAACCCTTTCAAGTGCAAATATTGTGAGAAGATATTCAACTCATCTGGTAACTTAACCAAACACATGATAACTCTGGATATAACTGTGTATTTAACTGTTACTTGATTTAAAAAGACGTTATCATGCACTGCTTTTTATGGTCTCCATTGTGTTAATAGATGCCAGGAAAACATCACTTACGGGATTCAAATAAACACCCCAAAAAAAAAATCGGCTCGCCGCTTCGCGGCCCGTGGACGATGCTCCGCATCGTCATTATTGGTCAACCCCCCCCCCTTAGCAAAAAGCTAGATCCGCCCCTGAGTCATCCCCCCCAGGTGTACGAACCTGTCTACGCCACTGTGAGTGGGTGTGTGTGTGTGTGTGTGTGTGTGGGGGGGGGGGGTGTTTGGGTTGAAAAAAAGAAACAATTTAGTGCTTACCCCCCCCCCCCCAGCTTATTCGTCGGCTTGCTGATTCGCCACTAAATATTTTCTCACGAATTGGGCAAAAAAAAATATTAAAAATAACGCCCCTTACCCCCCCCCCCCCCCCCCCCCCCTCCCCCTCCCCCTCCCCGCTTATTCAACCGCTGGCTGATTCGCCGCTAAATATTTTCTCACGAATTGGGCCAAAAAACAATTCCCCTTAAAAATCCTGGCTACGCCCTTTCTGGACTTTATTTCGTCAAAGATAATAGGATAAGGTTTAGGGTAAGATTAGGCCACGGCCGATGTGCAGTTAGAAATTCGGATATTCAAGGAGATTGTCGGCGGAGCAACTGCCGCCAGATGAGATATATGTGTTGTACAACCCAGGCGCGGATCCACGGGGGGGGGGGGGGGGGGGGGGGCAGGCACCCCATGGCCTAAAAATATTATTAAATTATTTATTGGCCCCAATAAAAGTTTGTTTAAAAGATGATAACCACAAATTTACCTTTTTCCTTTTGCTCAACGGGTGGTGTTGAGTTTTTTTTAAATATTTTTTTTTTAAAACCCCACTGAGCGAAATATCGGTCGGCGTGATTTTAATTTCAGCCACCCCCCCCCCCCCTGTTGGAAAATCCTGGATCCACCACTGGTACATCCCCTATCTTACCATTATTCTTTCTCTCTTCTTTTCTGATCACAGGATGTCGGATACAAAACCCTTCGGGTCATCATGTGGTGCGTACCACGTTCGATATCGACTGCAATCGCCAAGTGTTTCAGTTTTGTCGATAATACAGAGGTCAGTATATTGTGGTATTCATACTCTAGAGGACGACAATAACTCCAGTTATTTTAAAGAAAGGGTGATGGAATCAATCCCATCGTAATGAGGTGGATACAGTGTTGTCTAAATGTTGTACTAGGATGTATTGCTCATTAATCATAAGCAACCCTTCAACAATTCTACTTTTGGAATTTCACCATTGAGCTGGCGTGCCGAAAATGAAAGGTCCATGTGAGAAACTGAATATCGTGGAAGAGGGTGGTATAATCTTTTTGGTATGTTACGTTTCCGGCTTCCTTTTTTTCTCTTTCTCTCCTTTTTTCCTCTCGTCATTCCATGCATAGGAGGGGAGTGCACACCCTGCTTCTCGTGGCTGGCTACGCCACTGAAATTCAAACAAGTCAAACTAATAATTAAACATAACAATTCTTTGATTACAGGTATGGTTCGAGCCTTACTGTCTAGCCTTCTTTCAAGACTTTATGCTGAAAAATATGGGTGTACCTCTTCCAAGGAGTTATGATGACTTCAAACTAGAAGCATTCTTCACTCAAATGGGTGCCATGTTGAAAGGTACTCCCATGGAACATCTCTTCACGCCAGAAAAGATTGATGGGTCACTTTTTATGTAAGTCGATAACTGTACATTTACTCATTTAATAATAATAATAATATGGATATTTATATAGCGCCGGTATCCGCCAGGCTCTGACGCTCATGGCGCTGTACATACATGTATTACTATCACAAAAATATAATTCATTCATCATTTTGTATTCAATTAGGGTGGTCTGGTCATTGGCTAAAACGTAATTTTACAAGAAGACTCTGGATATCAAAATATCTTAAAGGGGTGTAAACTGACGAAACTATGTGTCTTTCCCATGGCCTGGGATCAATCGGGTATAATACGGACGTGATCGCAGCTGCGATCACGGGCGTGCAACATACTCAAAACCGAAGCGTCCATCGTCAGGAGAAGTTATTCGGTCTGTCTCTCGAAACGATGACCATGTAGAGATTAAGTCGCTGACTACCGTTAATCAAGTCCACTCGTTTACGTGCATTTGTCCAAAAGGAGACGCTCCCTGTATTCGTCAGTTTGCACCTCCTTTAAAGGTACGATGTTCCATTTGCAGGCCCCCAAAAATGAAAAGGTTAAATTTCAACGGCACTAATTTAGAACTTCCCTTAAATTAAGTGGGAAAATAACGACTATTAGTTGTTGAATCGACTTAAGAGCTATAGAGCCAGTAAGTAATAGTCTTGATTTTCACACCATTGAACCGAATGGTCGTACGTTTTATGCTGCGCAAATATTCAATCAGTTTAATCTTGGCCATCACAAGAAGTGGGTTATTGATGTAGACAAATGCTCATGTACCCTTTACAGCTCATTTTATGTATGTTATTACTAAAAAAGAAAAAAGGCCAGTTAGTCACTCAATAGTGTCTGTACTGTCTGACAGTGAAGTCAAGCAAGTAAACGGGTTTCCTTGCATAATTTGAATATTAGGACACTGCTAACGTTTAAATTTAATTTCACAGATAGGGCATAAAGGACGTATTCATAATTCCTGCAAAGTTCTACAGAATTTGATGTTGGCTGCAAAAGGGACATAGTATCTTTAACATCCACAATGGAATTGATGTTTATTTATTTCTCCATTAACAACCGCTCACCTTTACCCGGAATGAAACTATCAGTCAAATGTATAAGCCTGTAACAAACAACTCTACCTGAAGGTGAACAGTGGCACATGACCTGGAATGTCAACGGAGCTACCAATGCGCTAGTGTCTATTTCCTGCTGCCCCATTGATCCGATCACCGAGTCCCTCAGATATGACGTAAGAGCATTTGGGTCCCCTGAATGAAATATCTCCAAGCATAGAATTGCTTTCCTAGCAGCTAGGTACAGAAAAATGGAAATTAAAAATCCACTCTTCTTCTTCTTCTTCTTCTCCTCCTTCTTCTTCTTCTTCTTCTTCTTCTTCTTCTTCTTCTTCTTCTCGTCTTCTTCTTCTTCTTCTTCTTCGTCTTCTTCTTCTTCTTCTTCTTCTTCTTCTTCTTCTGCTTTTCTTTGGATCTTTTTAACAGGCAAACATCATACAACTTCTATAATTAAGGCAATACCTGGATATGAATGCATGTAATAGTAATGTTAACATTTCCTGAAGATTTCTCGTAATGTTTTCTCTTAATTTGTAGACGCGATGGCGTAACGCGACAGCTTGATGATCCATCTGAAAAACCCATCTTCATCAAGGACATGGCGTATGGCATCACGGGTTACCTGGATCTCCTACCTAAGAAGGAGACCGGTTTCAAACACACGTTCCTGCTCCGCGATCCTGAACGGATGTTCCCATCATGGAGGAACCTGCTCATGGCTCAGATGGCTCAGATGCCAACCCCTGGACAGAAGCCTATCGATCCTGATACCTTTGACATGACCACCGATGTCCCCTTCATGATGCCTGGCTACACCTACAAGTGCCAGTATGACCTCTGGAAACACGTCAAGGAGAACTTGGATCCTAACCCTGTGGTCATAGATGTGGACGAACTCTTGTCCAATCCTGCAGAGATGCTTCCCAAGTACTTTGAAGCATGCGGAATGCCTTGGGACGCCAAGTATCTCCAGTGGGAAGGTGCTCCAGACATCGTTAAGAAATGGCGGTGTCTATTCCCTATGTCTGGGACCAAAGCCGATGATATTGTAGGTGTCACCCACAAGAATGCCTTGGAGAGTTCCGCATTCCGAGCATCCAAACCCAAGATTCCTCGATCAGAGATGACACCTGATACAATCAAAGCAATAGATGCCACAGTAGACTACTATAAAGAAATGGCAGAGACAAGGATCAAATTATAATTGATAGTGCATGATGAAACGAATACGTATTTCTGATCTGTATGTAATTATGATAGGTAAGGTCATTAAGGTTGTAATTTGGAAGCCATATTTAATAACATGTATAAGTTAGGAACACACTGACTAGACTGTTTTGTTAAGATGTTTAAACAATGACACAATAAGTACATTTGACTGTAATATCCTCTCTTCTAATATGCAACATACGTACATGTAAAATGGTAGCATCCCATCCCCGCATGTGGAGGGGGCACTGGCACTCTATAGGCCTCTGTAGATCAATTTAATTTGATGGTTTGGGGCATGAAGAATCTTGGATGTAATAAACAATATCATCATTTTTTTTTGCTAGCCCCCTTTCTCTCTCTTTTGCTCTCTGCCCTTTCTCCCTCCATCTCACCCCTCCCCCTCTCTCTCTCTCTCTCTCTCTTTCACCTCTCTCTCTCTATTTGCCCTTTGTTTGCCAAAGACTGTATGAGGAGAAGGGTCACACTCCCGACATACCACCCAACTAACGCCACTGGCGGTAATGCTTCTCAAACAATACAACAGACACGTCTGACATATTTATGAGCTGAGACAGTTGTTTTGTCCAAGTCAGCATGACAAGGAAATTTGAAATGCTACGTTCATATTGGCATTGATCGAGTCTCTTAAAAGGTTTATGAATATATTTCCCATACTTAAGTCAACAAAATATCATGAATTTGATTTTATCATGGAGCAGTTTAGTTAGTTTTAAATTTTATTTTATTTTCAGATCTCACTGCATTTTAGATAGGTGCTTTAACAAAGTTGTTGTATAACTCGTTATTGATATATCTTTCATTCGAAAAATGAAGGCTTTTGCTCCAAATAATGAAATGATACTACTCACCTCACACATAGAATTGCTAATGATATTTATATATGTTTTTGTATGTGTTTATTGTTTGATTTTTTTTAAATAATTGTATTCTAATATTTTAATTTTAAGTAGGGGATGATCCCCGATAAACCTCTGTGTTTTTTTTATCACCGCCTCTGCAGGCTAATCTGTTGTTTTAATGCTTTTATATTTGATCGTAAATTATATTGTCTTTTATGAATCTGTGGAAATAAATGAAATTGAAAATTGAAATTGAAATATGCCATATTTCGTACAATTATCATTAGGAAATCAAAATCGCATTGCTAATACAAACAGTATAACAAATATATATTAATGATAATAGTATGTCACTTCAAGAAAGTGATATTTATTTTACCGTATGCTTTTTGTATTTGAGCTGTTATTTTGTGTCTAGGCATTGACAAAAGGGTATGAACTACGTTAGATATATGGAAAAAGTCGCTTCTTATAAATTATTGACAAAATGAACGCAAAAATGAAATAAATCACAGGTCACAGCAATGACTTGATTACAATGGATTGTGTATATTTTGTGGTTTGTGATTTTCTGTCCATGAATTGCTCTCGATTTCTAAAAATATCAATGTTCTTTCTACTTCTGATCAACACACATTATATTTATCAAAGAATATATAGTTATAATTATTTGTGTATGAAAACTCTTATTCAGCACTACGTCTTGAAATCGGAGAGTTTGACACAGGAGCCAAGTCGAATACATATTTCTGACGTTATGTGGTCTAGACATATGGTTATATCCAGGGGCGGATCCAGCCGGCGGCAAGAGGGGGGGGGGGCCCAAATCTTGAGAAAATATTAGCGGCGAATCAGCCAGCCGGCGAACGGTGAATGAGCGGGGGGTGGGGGGGGGGGTGGATAAGAGTTCATATATTTGTTTAGGGGTCCAGTTTTTTGGGAACATGTTTGCGCCGACTCAGCCTGCCGGTGAATATTAAAGCGGGGGAGGGGGGGGGGGTGCTGGAGAAGAAAACCACTAATTTCTTCTCCTTTTTTTCGAGGGGGGGGGGTGGGGAGGTGAAGCGCCGTTTTAGCATGACTTTCTTTTTAACTCTCACTTTCACCTATCCCAGATAACCCAAAGTTTTTTGTTGCTGCTTTATATGTAGTTGATAATGCATGATTAAAATAAATAGCGAGAGAGAGAGAGAGAGAGAGAGAACCACCATCATTATGCAATGGTTCAGGGTTTGTGTAATGTAACTTTGAAACCATTTCTTAGCGTCTGAACCCTAAAAAATAGCGAAACTATTTTTGAGGAAAAGCATTATACTAAACTGAATAAAGAACAATAACTTTATATTGGCTCGTACTAATACTGATACGGGCTAAAGACAATGTGGTATCGGCACATTTAGATCGGGTATTTGTATAGAGGTATTCCCAAATGACATTCTGATAATCAACATTTTGTTCTGTTATCATAATTATGTATATACGCATAATACAACTGATCTTTATGATTTCTTAACGTGACATAGCTTCTTCTCCCCCTGCAAATAAAAAAGAAAACAAGGTTATTTAATAAAAGGATCATGCGACAAAATGATCATTGTGATTCAAATTGATGCAAGGATTTTTTTGTATAAGCATGGACCTATTACGTAATAGGTCCATGGTATAAGCAATGCTTTTCACCAGAATCTTCTTTGTAAAAACGAATTTTACAAATCTCAGCCATGCAATTCTGCCACTGTGTTGTAAGATCACTTTCAGATTAGGAGAAGTGTATTCTTTAATGAGTATTTTAAATTGAATGGAACGTCTCAACTCAGTAAGCATGGCTGAGATTTGTAAAAGTTGTTTTTACAAAGAAGATTCTGGTGAATAGCAGTGCTTATTCAACCAAATATTCGCATCAGAATCACAATCATTATTTGTCGCTTAATCCCTTTTAATGACCTTGTTTCTTTCTCGTTTGCAAGGGGAGAAGAACACGTTAAAGACATCATAAAGATCAGTGTTGTATGCGTATATATTATATACACAGGTCCCGCGGAACATTTATCAAAGTGGGGGGGGGGGGGGGCTAAAGTATTTACGATCAGGTAGAGGGTAACGAGCGTAAATTGGTGTGGGGGTTCAGGGGGCGGAGCCCCAGGAAGCTCAGGGGTTTTAGGCATTTAATTACGGTCAGAGAAGCACAAATATTTTGATGCCGCATTTGTGTCACTGGCAGGTCGGGGGGGGGGGGGGCGTTTTTCTTTGTTTTTTTTAAAGGTAAAATTTACGTTACTATCCTAATTTTTACCGGTTTGGGAGGCTAGGGGGGGGGGGGGCCCGGGCCGGTAGAATCGGCCCGTGGATCCGCGCCTGGTTATATCCTTTACAGACCTGGACGTAAATTTATGATTTACCTTTTTCTTCAATATGATAAGTATTTTGTTTAGTAATGTAGCGTATAGTTACAGCGATATTCAATAAGCTCAACGTTGACATTTGAGCCTAATTTCTCTTGGATTACACTATATTGGACATTTTTTATTGATGCATGCTAAATATAAACTCAATTTGCGTATTTGTAGCATACTAAAAGGACACTGAAATCTTATTTAATTTTTTCTTCATTTTTTCGAAGTTTTGCTTATGACCTATACTTGATATTGGGCTTCGCGAAACTAAATTGCGATCGAGCAGAACATTAATTGAAAGTATTATAATCAATTTTCACAGCAAGTGAAGAATAAAACATGATGTAATTATATGCTTCTCTAAATCTTATACTTGGTGTTAGTCCTATACAAAAGAGCAAGTGCATGTGTTTGGCATGTCCAGGGATATTTGTTACTGTGCTTTCCCAATCTTTATCAAGTATGGTGGAGTTAATTAGATAAGTTTACGTCAACCGTGTTATTTCACTTCATACTTGTTCTGGGGGGTGTTTCACAAAGATCCTAAGTTGAACTTATCTCTAAGTTGGACTTAAAAATTATGGAAAGCCATTAGCATCTTTGAAAATATTTTGTAAAAGTTATTTTGAAAGGCATAAAATGTTGATTCAAATCATTCATATTTTCTATCATTAAGGAGATTTCATGTTCTGGATGTGGAATTTATAAAAAGTCTAAAATACTTGAATTTCTGCTTTTGAATGTATTTCATTTTAAGGCTCCAATGGCTGTCCATAATTTTAAAGTCCAACTTAGTGTTAAGTTCTACTTAGGATCTTTGTGAAACACCCCCAGGTCTAGCTGATCTCTTTTTGAGTTATAATTAATTTAATGTAATGATCTGGGCCCCGTCTCATCAAAAGTTGCGATTGATCCGAAACAATCTCGAGTCCCTCAATCTGTCGCAAGTTTACAGTCTTCCATCTCTTAAGTACGTAGTTGCGATTGATAACAATCGTACATAAGTTGCGGTTAATCGCAACCGTTTCTAAGACAGGACCCAGATTGGCTAAATTCTAGATATTCTGGTCGATAATTTATGGGGCAAAATTAACAGTTTTACTAACATAATTCAAATGCTTTGCCGACTTTTTAAACAAAGTTTGTTCTTGAAAACATTAAAGCTCACCCGAGGCTTGCCCGACATAGCAATACACATTTTATGCAGACTGGATTCCAAGTGTTGTAGTTCAATCATTAATGATAGGGTAATGGAGTAAATCGTCACTATGGGTTCCCGGGAAAGAAACTTCCTTAAATTTGAATATATTAGTAAACCGATTTATTTGGCTTGGACTATTTCCATTTATTGAATTGAACTTTATTGATTCCAATCACAGTAAAAATGACATTATACATTGTTGTAAAACATAGGCAAAGAAAAATACATTGAAATATATATGTTGTAAAACATAGGCAAAGAAAAATACATTGAAATATATATGTTGTAAAACATAGCCAAAGAAAAATACATTGAAATATATATATATATATATATATATATATATATATATATATATATATATATATATATAACATTTGAAAAAAGAAAAGAAAAAGAAGACATGATTAAATCTACTAAAAGTATAGGATGGAAAAAGGTGCATTTGTAAAAGCCAAAGTGGCTTGATAAATGGGCACACCCTGAGCCCGTCACAATATAATTGACAATAAAAAGCTCAGTCAGCTGGAGAAGAGTAAAGGGATAAACAACGTTTACACAGTGGCGGATCCAGGGGTGGGCCGAAACGGCCGCGGCCCCCCCCCCCCCTATTGGCGGCGCAAAAAAATTGAGAAGGAAAAAGAGGGGGAAAAAATGGGGGGGGGGAAAGAAGAAGATAAAAGAAAGAGAACAAAAAAGTAAAGAAAAGAGAGAGAGTTCAAAAAAGAGGAAAGAAAAAGAAGAGAGGAGCCGGGGAGAAAGAAAGACAACGAAACGGCACTAAAAATTAGTGACAGTAACGACGAATAAGGGAAAGACAAGGGGAAGGGGGGTGCGTAAAGGCGGATGCATTGAGGGAAGGGGGGAGGGGTGACTGGCCGTATTCTTATTTTTAGGTTATGCGAAACTGAGTCTAAATTATGCTTCTTTTCAAAAAAATCTTAGCCCAGTGCTTGTTTATGTTAAGCCGGAGTGCATGAAAAGGTTAGTGTAGAAACACTTCTGAAAAGGCCGCGCCCGGCCCCTCCAAAGAACGGCAGAATGGTAATCCATAAATAATGGATTATTATGGGGTCATTCTTGATGGCTTGGGAGTCGTTAAAAGGAGGGGCCGGCCCTACTAAAATGGTAGTGACGGTAACGATGGATAAGGGAATAAGGAGGAAGGGATGCACATGCAGGCGCGTACGCAGGGGGGGGGGGGGGGGTCGAACCCCCCTCAAATTTTTGTCAAGTTGTCAAGTTGGTCCTGATGTGTATAATGCGTAGACCAGGGGTTCTCAAACTTTTTCTTTGACGGTCCAGAAGCGATTTCTATGAAAGCTGTAAGGTCCGAAATGACACTTGTATACTGAAGATAATGAGGCTTGTTTTGGGTCTATATCTGATCCAAGGAGAATTGTTACAGTTTAAAAAAAAACAGAACCGCCAGTGCTTCCACTCGTTTTAATAGAGTTTCCTGAAAAATAACATCCAATATCCTGGAATTTGAAGGAATTTTCTTAAAACTTTCAAAATGCCTCTTACGTGGATTTCTTATTTGGATGAATCGCTATGGCGTTTTAATATATATTAATTATTGAGTGGGCTTATTTTGCTTTCTAATGGATCCATACAACATGGCAGAGCTTGAGGGGCCTGGCAGAGCCTTTTCAAGAGAGAAATTGTCTTTAGGAGAAAAAAGAGGTTATTTCTAAAATGAAATGAAAGGGTTATTGACTTTCAAGAGAGAAAATTGTCTATAAGAGAGGAAGAGAGGTTATTTCTAAAATGAAATGAAAGGGCTCTTGTCAAATAGCCCTTTCATTTCATTTTTTCTCTCGAAATAAACTCTTTTTCTCTCTTATAGACAATTTTATGAAATGGAATCTTCAATCTGAAGCCTTTTTGTGCTCTTTGAAAATGGCACACTGAATGGGGCAGTGCAATTTAAATTCCAAGGGATGGATTAGAGTTTTTATCGCTCTTGAAAGTCAAATAGCCCTTTCATTTCAGAAATAAGGCTCTCTTTCTCTCTTATAGACAATTTTATACGATGGAATCTTCAATTTGAAGCCTTTTTGTGCTCTTTGAAAATAGCACACTGAAAGGGGGCAGTGCAATTTAAATTTCAAGGGATGGATTAGAGTTTTTATTGCTCTTGAAAGTCAAATATCCCTTTCATTTCATTTTAGAAATAAATTCTAATACATTCCTTGATATTTAAATTGCGCTGCCCCTATTGTGTCCTCTTTTTAAAGAGCACAACAGAGCCCTCAGATTAGGCAGCAAGTAGCAAAACAAACCCGTAACACTGGACACAACATTCAATGGGATGATGCCCATATCATTGAGTTTGAAACGCACTTTTGGTCAAGAATGGTAGAAGAAGCATCTGCATAAAAAAGGTGAATCCTTCACTGAATAGGGATTCTTGCTATACACTTTTACCTTTGTGTAAATAATAAAAGGTCCACGGGCGTGGTTGTTAGAAGCTTAAACTACATAAAACTCTCTCCAATATTGCAGGGGGAGAGTCTTTGTCGGGAGTCTTTAATAATAAAAGGGATAAATCCTTCACTGAATAGGGATTCTTGCTATATGTTACCTTTCTTTGATCCAGTGATCTCGAGGCAGCAGACAGCAAGAAATTGTGTAAATAATTTGCTGTTGCCGGGAGTCTTGCATGGGGCGGAGCCCCAGGAAGTTCTTGAACTTTAAAAAAATTAGGAAATTCCAAATAGTCGTCATGAGCGATAGAAATTGTAATTTCCTCCTTGAGAGTCACATAACCCCTTTCATTTCATTTTAGAATTTAACCTCTCTTTCTCTCTTAAAGACAATTTCATATAACTTCTGTTTTCGTATTGTTGTACTTTTGTCCGCAGACTACTTAAGCACATGTCGATCCAACTCAGTCGGAAATGTAATATGTAGGCCTAAGTGTAAAGTAAAGTTTCATGTTCTTCCTTTTTTCTTTCTTTCTTTCTTTCTCTCCCTCTCTCTGTCTCTCTCCTTTTCCTCTATCTTCTTTTTTAAAAACATTATTCTTTCTTTTCTTCTCATTTTTCTGTGTGTGACATGCGTTACGCGTACGTCTATCAATGTCTTAATATGGTAGATTTACATTTTGATGTTTCCCTTTGTAGGTGCATCTTATTCCAGAAAGTGCCCTATTTTGATGGTGCCCCCCCCCCCCATGTATTGATCTTGATAAAAAATAACTTTCTCATTAATTCTATTTCCAATATATCTAATACTTGCACTAATCTCCAATATTAAAAAAATCGTCTACTTTCTCTCAAGACAACATTATATAAAGGATTCATTAATGCAAGGCTATCTCGCGAGTAATCTCTCAATTTCTAACTTCCTGCATTCCTCATCTCCCAGTCTCCCTTGCTTTAATATTCCTCGTTACTTCCTTCCAATTGAACTCCAACTTAATTGATGTTATACACTGTATCTATTCTTCAACTACAGGTAGATGCAAATGTTACTCAAAATCCATTATATAAATCACACTCAGGATACAGCCAACTGACGAGAATTGCTTCAATCTATATTTTACATGTATCATTATGGTTTTGGCTATGGTTATGGCTATGGTGATGAGTTGTCTAGGTAACATGTTGATGTGTTTGTTAAAATGTATTACCATGGTGCACCTTCTTGGTTGGGTATGTATTAACGTAAGTTCGTGCCTTTACATATCACAGTAGAAATAAATGTTTTATATTTGATGAAGAATAATATTAATATTTGGAGATTAGAAACACAAACAGTTTCCATAACCGTTCAAGTGTTTCAAGAAAAAGTTAAGCAAACTTTCTCCTGGATGTAAATTCACACTAGCGTATAGCACTAGCGAGCTCTCCGATCTAGGCTAGACTCTTCGCGAGCGGTTTCATTGGAATTTTAAGCGGTTTCATTGGAATTAATCGAGAAATTCCCCTCGCTAGCGTGTAAATAAAAAATACGCCGGCCGGCCATACGTAAATGGCAGTGACGGTAACGACGGATTAAGAGGAAGGGGTGCATACGTGAACTACAAGCGTATTGGGATGATCATACTATCATTTTAGAGTGTGCAATCTGGGTCGGAATCCAGCACAATATATTTATAAAAAAGAAGTTCACATAAAAGCACTCATGATAAAGCCGCGCCCGGCCCCTACAACATCATTTTGGATTTTCAGATGATGGGTCGGGTGGCAGGGGTAGGGGGCAAAGTTCGCCCCACTCTTTAAGTACCCCCCCCCCCCCAAAGGGCCACTTTTACTTTGTAAAGAAGTGCCCCTTCCCCTTTTTAACTCGGATAAGCGCACATTTCATCAACACATGTGCCCCCTTTCCTATCTGATAAGGGCTATTTAGAAAAATGAGGCCCTTCATAATAAAAAGTGTCCCTTTTCATCTCTGGTAAATGACCATTTTCATATATGAGAAGTTAATTCTTTTTACTTCAGTGCGCTCTTCACCTCCGATAATTGCCCCTATTCAAATATGAGAGATGCTCGTTTTACTTTGAAAAGTACCCCTTCCCCTCCTGATAAGTACTCTTTTCATCTATGATGGGTGCCCATTTTCACCTTTGCTAACTGCCCTTTTATTTTGAATCGTGTCCCTTTTCCTTTCTAATAAGGGACCTATCCCCTTTTCATAAATGCCCCTTTTCACCTCTGATAAATCAATTTCTGATGGATGCCCCTTTTCCGTCAACAAATGCCCATTTCCCATACTCATAAGTGCCCTATCTCATTTCTGGTGAGTGCCTCCTTTCAGGTGTAAGAAGTGCCCCGTTTGAACCTTTGATAATTACTCTTTGTACCTTGACACATGCTCCTTTTCTTTTCTAATAAGTGTCTTTATCCCTTTCGCACGTAGGCACGGGGGGGGGGGCACGTGCCCCTAACCTGCTCATCATTAGTCTTGCACCTAATATAAAGCGACAAAGAGTAATTTCCCCTAAAAAGGTCGCTCGCTCGCTCGCATTTATAGATGATACAATATGTCACTTTAAAACAAATGTTTTTTCAGTCTTCCGTGATGCTTATAACCCCATCATGATTTGTTTTTTTCCTCTTTATAAGATGTAATTTTTCACTCTGCGACCTCACAGATCTTACATTTTTTCTCGCTCGCTTTGCTCGCTCGCAAATGAATATTCAGACAATCACACCCAGCCGAAAGTGTGATGCTTAAGCAATATCTTGTATGATATATATAGAAAAACAAATATTGAAATCGTCACTGATAATGGCATCACAATGAAAGGGTATATACCAATGTCTAAAAAAATGTATATTTTCGCTTTGAGATTTCGCTTTGTAGGTGCCCTTTTTTGTATGTGCTTTCCACTTTGGAAATAGCTCCGCCGCCCCTGCTTACGCATTAGCGCCAGCGTTAATTTCACGCTTGCGTGCACAGGGGGTGTCTGTGTGTGTGTGTGTGTGTGGGGGGGGGTTCCTCTCTAGCTCTGAAGCTGATTTTTTTTTTTACCTGGATTCGTGCAATTCGGTTAATACTTTTAGAGGGAGTCTGAGGGGTGATGTGCCCCCCTCTGAAGCTGACATTTTTTGGATTTTTGAAACAGGATTCGTGCGTTTTGGTTAATACTTTTTTGGGGAGTCTGATTTGATTTCAAAACACCTGCAGTTAATGCGGGATTGGGTTGCAGCCTCTCTTTCCCCGAAAATTTAAAAATTACCAATATGCATTTGTTATATCTTATCTCGTATATTTTGGTGACAATTAACACTTTTCACAACATACATAAGCTCAAATTTCCGCTCACTCGCCAAATTATTAAACCAGGAAATAGATATTGGGGGAAGAGGCTTCAGCCCCCACTGATGGAAATGTCAAAAAAATTGCGCGCGAGCATAACTTGAAAACGGGGAATGTTGATATCGGACAAGAGATGTGACGTGAGCATGTTCCCTTTCCAAAATAATTGTGCCCGCTTGTAGGTACCAGTACACTATTAAAGTACAGTGCTTCTAATATGACCTTGTCAGTATTGGTAAGTTTAAATAACGGTCTGCGCGAATTTCGAATTTCCGGCCCCCCCCCCCCCCCCCCCCCCCCCCTATTGGAAAATCCTGGATCCGCGCCTGGTTTACAATATATCATTTAAGAAGTATACTATGCTAGTTCTAAACGACTTTGCGCTAAATAATGGTGTGGTGATCACACCAGCGCCAAACACTGGATAAGCCTAGCTGCTCCATGCAGATCGTTGCTTAAATAATTTCGCAGTGAACCTCATAGGCATTCTCTGTTGTTTAGAACCAGTAACCTGGACGACGAGCACGAGCACTTCGGTGCTATGTAGACCAGGGGTGTTTCACAAAGACTAAGATCGACTTTAGGTGGGATTTAACTAGGGCAGGCCATTCATGCCACTGGCTGCTCTCATCATTGGTCTCTCAATTATGTTCTTTAGATAGTATTTTTACCTTCACTAATGAAATATCAAGAAATATAAATTCTGTAGATTTTGTGACCATGATTTGTACTTTCCTTTAGAGATCAATGCCAGGAAACGGTGATAGTAAATGATGGCATGAATGGCCTGCCATAGTTAAGTCCAACTTAAGTCGATCTTAGTCTTTGTGAAACACCCCCAGGAGTACTACTCCATGCCTAGATTTTCAATTTGGTCAGTAATGTTTCATGAATACGAGTCCCAGACTCACACACACGTACACTGTGAATCACCTTAAAATAACACCCTAAGAAGATGAGCAAACTCTCTTCTCGCACAACTATTATGCTCACATAATAGCATGAATACGTGTGCATTGATGCAAAGAATTCGTCTTGTCATCGAACGTCTTAAGACGTTTAAAGTATCCCCGTCATACAGTAGCCTACTACCATCGAATCGAGCATCCCTATTCTTGCTGCTAATACTTCGATCATAGGCTTTTTTACCGTGCTATATACGTAGTTCTACAAAAGTGAGTACAACTGAAATATAATCATGATTCAGTGTAGGGTAATAATGATATCAATGGTACAGGGTAAAGGCTGGCATGGATTTTGAAAATAAAAATTGTTGTTTTCCATGACATATATCTTACAGTTTAGTTCTGCATAGCGTTATGCGGTGGTCACATCCCGCCGTACTTGCAAGTGCGTGCTGTCTACGTGCAAAAACGTGGGCAAAATTTGGGTATCGGTACGTGGTGAGTACCGACTCCGTACGGATTTTTGAGCACGCAGACACACCGTAGGACTTTTAGTGCACGAGGAACTTTCGCTGCGTTCGGGCTGCGTTCGGGCTACCGATTAACCCCAGTGCGTGTGACGTGCGAGCCCGGTACTCCCTCCCTGCCTTTGCCACTCCCTCTACGTTTTCAGAAAAACGTGGCGGCCGTGGCCTCCCCAAAAACCGTACGGACTAAAAACACGCACGGCCGGTTGTGGCCAACGCTTTACATATCATTCTTGTGTTATTGGCATATGTATTATGATTAATGCCCTGTCTCTTTTGATTGCGCCTTATTAATGAAACAATGCTGGGAATCTCTCCCTTTATACTTCTTTGCATCATTTTTAAAAATCTAACCTCGAGTTTTGGTTGCAATAAAGAAATAATAAATCATCTTAGCCTCTGAATCTCTTTTGGTGAATTTACTTTTTTCGTATAATCATCTTATTCTTATATAATCTCATTAATGATATTCTGTTGTATGCAGGGTGTCGGAATGTCTACCGACAGCAACCCCCAGAAGCCCTTCCGGGTCATCATGTGGTGTGTCCCACGGTCTATTTCAACTGCGATAACAAAATGTTTCAGCTTCATAGACAATACAAAGGTATGAGAAGAAAAAAAATCACAATTCGAATGAATTAGCTATCATCTATTTGAAACTCTATGAAAGTTTTCTGTTTTATTATCGTGGTAAATAAATAAATAACCCTTATAACCCTGCATTAATAATTAGTCACCTTTATCTTAATCAGGATTCTCTTTTCGAAAAGATGGTCTTTATTTCAGTTTACAATTACATGTATTCTGAAACAAGTCAGGAATACTGTAACAATCATAGATTGAGCTGGAGAATTTCGAAGCATTAAAGGTGATACAAAGTTTGGGTATGGGGTTATAAATTTGGTTCAAATGAACATATTGGAAGCATATGCAATGTTATTATATTCAATGATCGCGGTTGTCGCGGTTGAAAACGAGTCTAAAGTGATGAAAATTGAAAATAATTAACTCTTTATGTAGTTTAGCTCCCTCTCAAGACTGATATTACTTTAGCTTTAATTAAAACAATGCTTCTAGACTAAAATCGACCGATTGGCATATTCTGAGATTGTCAAGGTCGCCACCATGGAATGGCCTTAGGCGCTATTTTAAATATTTGAAATTTACCGGGAGCACCAATTTCTCGAAAGCAGCAGTGTTTTAGAGAGAGAGAGAGAGAGAGAGGGAGACAGTGAGAGAGAGAGAGAGAGAGAGAGAGAGAGTGAGAGAGAGAGAGAGAGAGAGAGAGAGAGGGGGGGAGGGGGGGAGGGATGCTTCAACTCTAAAGTTGTTGCAATCAATTTTTACCATGTTTACCTTACATTTTACAAAATACATTATACAAATACATTCTGTTTCCACTGCCATTGTGTTCTTTCCTGTCGTATTTGTTTTTCAGATTTGGTTCGAGCCTTACTGTCTAGCCTTCTTTCAAGACTACGCCATGAAGTACATGGGTTTGACGTTGCCGAGGAGTGTGACTAATTTTGATGCTGATGATTACATCGCTAGGGTAAAAGCTGCTGTGAAAGGAACACCTCTAGAACACCAACTGAAGCCAGAAATGATGGATCTCTCAATATTATTGTAAGTTTGTTTTTAGCCTCCCTGTTGTATTTAGTTTGGTGACTCATTTCCATAATTGTTCTCATTATTTCTAATAATTACAAAATAATTATAGAGTCGTTAAGGCCCCGTTGCACAAAACTTACCATTGATGGTAACTTTGCCATATCAATAGTAACTACCATGGAAACCTTGATTTTGATTGGCTGTTGAGCCCTGTTACCATGGTAGTTGCCATTGATGGTAAAGTTACCATCAATGGTAAGTTTTGTGCAACGGGGCCCTAATAATGAAAGTATCACCAACCAAAAAATGTTGGAAAATATGCTAAGAGTTGTTAAAGATTCCTGCAGACTATGTCTCTCTCATTTACTCTTCATCGCACCGTGCCATATCCGGAAAGTTGATCTGCTGGATATGAGGGGAATCTCCTCTACAAATAATCTATAGAAATGATTTGCCATCTGAATTACATTCTATTACAAACTAAAATATAAGAAGCTCCTTTAATTGTGTGTTTTATAAGCATGGGTGCATAATGGGGAGGATTGCTCTGGGTTGCTCTGGTTGGGATATGATTATGAAAGGCGAAAGCTCCTCTATCCTATTCTGGAAACCATACAAAATGTGCGCTCTCCAAATTGGTGAAAATTTCATTCTGTTACAAGTGAAAATACAAAGCAATTTCTCACACTCACTCAGTGTCATGCTTTCTCTCCTTCTCTTTCCTTTCATTTCATCGATATGGTTCCTATAATCACTACCCTGCTCGCGATTCATCAACCTGTCTCTACAGACGAGACGGCGTCCGGGAGCAGCTGAATTCCTTACCTGAAGATCGATCTATATTCTTGAAAGACATGGCATACGGCGTCACCAACTTCCTGGATCTACTCCCAAGCAAAGAATCCGGCTTCAAACACACCTTCTTGATCCGTGATCCTGAGAGGATGTTCCCGTCATGGAGGAACCTACTCATGGCTCAGATGAAGGCACATCCGCTTCCGGGTCAGAAACCTATCGACGAGTCCACCTTTGACCTCACTACAAACCCGGGATTCATGATGCCGGGATACACCTACAAGTGCCAGTACGATCTATGGCTGCACGTCAAGGAACACTTTGACCCGGAACCAGTAGTGATTGATATTGACGAGCTCGTATCCAACCCCAGAGAGCTCTTACCGAAGTATTTCGCAGCTTGCGGAATGCCTTGGGATGAGAGGCTACTATCCTGGGATGCTAGTCCGGCGATAGCGGGTGAGTGGAAGACCTTGTACCCGATGGGTAGTGGGGGTGTGACACACCAAAGAGCGTTAGCGTCGTCGTCTTTCCAACCATCGCGACCAAAACTTCAAAAGGCAGACATGACACCTGATGCAATCAAAGCAATCGACGAAACCATGGACTATTACAAGAAAATGGCGGCAACTCGAATCACTTTGGACTAAAACTAGGGCTTTTTGCAGCAAAATCCGTCTACAAGAATTTACACGTTGACCTGCCAAAACCAAGTTGAAGGGGAAAAGGTATATTTTTGTACACGGCAAATGGGAGAATCATCCACGTCCTACGTCACAATCTACTGACCAAACTGACCAATGAACACTATGAAATAAAGCCATTTATTATCGACTGGAATAATCACGTGGTTACATACTGTAAGCCTATACCGTATATAATTATATACGGACCAAATATCTATCGGAATAATGAACCTATATGTCAACTGATTTGTTTTTCTTCTATTTTTTTCTGTTCGTTTTCTTTTTCTAAATAAGGGCTTGTTTGGATTTCTCGCCTTCTTACTTATTTTTTATATATATGTGTATGTTTTTTTAAAACTTTGTATGTAAATCATGTTAGTCTATAATGTATGTTTCTTTGTATAATTATTGTGATTGCTTTTTGTTTGCACGGCCATGCTTAAGAACAGCCATTGGCTGAAGTATGCCACCGTGATAAAATAAAAATAATAAAAAAATATATATATATTTTTTTAAACTTAGAGTAATCTTTCTTAACGACTTTATTTTTTGATTGAATAACCCCTTTAAACGATAAAGCTAAGTACATAAATACTTGTGATTGCTTTTTGTTTGCACGGCCATGCTTAAGAACAGCCATTGGCTGAAGTATGCCACCGTGATAAAATAAAAATAATAAAAATAATATATATATTTTTTTTAAACTTAGAGTAATCTTTCTTAACGACTTTATTTTTTGATTGAATAACCCCTTTAAACGATAAAGCTAAGTACATAAATAGTACATACATAACATAATAATGTAGATTTTTTTTAATAGCCCTCAACCTGTAATACCTCAGTCACACCGCCAAACCGACTCCAAACCTGGCGACCGATTCTTGGGCGTTTGGTCCCCATGAAAGACCAGCGGCATCATAACGATACCGCTGAATATGGGCTATCCAGCCGTTTTTTTAATCTTGTAATTTATAATTTTATTCGTTATTGATTTACTGAATGCATGATGTATCTTTTATACAGAAATAAAACAAACAAACGAACAAACAAACAAATGTAATGTTATGTTTAGTCTGTTGTCGGTCTGGAGTTTGTCTCGTTGGTTTGACTAAGGTATGATACCTAAAGTGAATTCAGATTGTTGTTTGAATGCATTCGAATAAAGGCAATCATTGTTTAATCCTTCGTTTTTTGCATTCAGAGAGTGTTAGATGTGTTTCTTAACTCTTGAATGAGACGTTCAAAACTTGTAGGCCCGAATTCACAAAGCAAGGTTTGAGCTCAGACCAAGGTTTGAGCTCAAACCTCCTTTTGTTTCGCCAAACCTCCTTTTGTTCTTTACAAACCAGGTTTGTAAAAAAACGCGTAAAACGCGTCATAATTATGACGTACGAAAACCAAGGTTTGTCGACAAACCTCCTTTGTGAATTCGGGCCGTATTGTTTATAAATAAAAGTTGTTTTAGTTAGAATGATCCAGCAGCTCCAGCTACAGCGTGTTATGTCTATTTCTTTCCCCCGTTTGTATCTGTCTACCTATCTTTCTTCATTGTCCACTAGTTACCCCCCACTCTTCTTCCCTTTCCATTCTCTTCCCTCGCATTACACCCCCTCTCTCTCTCTCTCTCTCTCTCTCTCTCTTTCTTGTCCGTTTTCTTTCTTTTCTCTTTCTCTCTTTTTGTCACCATTGATTGCGGGACATGTGTCAATCGTACCCCTTAGCTATAGTATATACCCCATTGATATACATTATGTAGAAAACTGTACATGATTACCTCTGTATTGTCAATAAAACTAAAACACTTAGTGATAGCTGTTGAGATAGATCGAGTGACACACCACATCATGACCCGGAAGAGCTTCTCATCAACATCTGACATCCTGTATTTAAATAAACAATGAAAAGGCTTCAATTTTTATATAATTCAAACTAAAAGGTCGGAGCTTTTGTGTCTTTTTATTCATACACTGTCATGCGCAGTCATGTGCTTAAATTGAGGTTGAGGGGGGGGGGGGCGCTATAGTGCTGCATTTCTTCAGCTACCGCCCCCCCCATAACTTTTATACTACCAGTATTCGAACAACCGTCAACTGTTGTGCCTTTTTACCCATACACCTTATGCACAATCATGGACATTTGGCCGCCACCTCTGGTCGGATATTGAAGTGGTCCCTGGGGGGTGTTTCACAAAGATTCTAAGTCGAACTTAACTCAAAGTTGGACTTAAATATTATGGAGGGCCATTTGTAGCCTTATAATGAAATATATTCAAAATCAAAAATTCAAGTATTTTAGACTTTTCATAAATTCCACATCAAGAACATGAAATCTCCCATGATAATAGAAAATATGAATGATTTGAATCTACATTTTATACCTTTTAAAATAACTTTTACAAAATATTTTCAAAGATGCTAATGGCTTTCCATAATTTTTAAGTCCAACTTAGAGATACGTTCAACTTAGGATCTTTGTGAAACACCCCCTGGTTTGTTAGAATACATTTATTGTTGAGGCTGCATGGGTTGACCTTTAACTGTGTATGTCATGCATAAAGTTTGCACCGATAACGGGTCAAGGTGTACGCCATTGTTCAGAAATATACAGTTAACAACTTAACTATACATACCCTCACCAAGGTTAGTAATTTCATTTTTCATGCGAATAATTGATTTGTCCTGATTTATATTTTTTGTGAACGTGACATATTAAAGTTTACATCAAAACTATTGAACAGAGGCCCTATAAACAAGCGCGGATCCAGGGGGCCGAGCGGGCCTTGGCCCCCCCCCCCCCCCCAAAAAAAAAGAGAAGAAAGGAAAAGAAGAGAAAGGGAAAGGGAAAGAGGAGAGAAAGGTAAAGAAAGAAGAGGAAGAAGAAAAGAAAAGGGGGAAGAAGGAGATCGGGGGAGGGGGGCCGAAAGGGCCTTGCCTCCCAGGCTGTTGCACCCCCCCCCCCCACTGATAGGGGGGGGCTTGGGGGAAATCAAATTCAAACGTGGTTTATTTCTAATTCCATAACGGTGGATTACAAATAATGCTGAAATGACATAATTTCCGAGATTTTTCCTCACTTCTGAGTAAATTATACTTTTTTATGCGTTTGTTGGAAAATGACAAATTCCTAAATTTACAGCCAGGCAAGAATATGATTGTTGAGGAATGGCGGGGATCGGGGGCCTCGAGCCCCCCCCCCCCCTCCACTTTAAAAAAAAGTATATTAAAGAGAAATAAAAAAAGAAAGAGAGCAAGAAAGAAAGAATAATTAACTGCCAGTGTCAACAAATAATGAGGCATCAAAATATGCTCATCTGACTGTAGTTAAATGCCTAAAACCCCTAAGCTTACGGGGGAGGGGAAAAACTAAATTCAGACGAGGATTAAGAGTCGATAACTGTACTACGAATCGTCTTGTTTCTCTAATGATTTAATGAAACGTAAAAGCTTCCGCGCTTCGCGCGGGAGGGAGGGAGGAACTCGCTCCTCCCTACACCCACCCCCCCCCCCGCATTACGTCACTGCTGGTCACCATTACGTTCCAATATTTGGCTCACATAATTTCAAATTTGGGCCCCCCCCCCCCTAAGAAAACCTGGATCCGCGTCTGCCGTGATTTGCCAAATATCTTCAAAAGGAGAGACAAGTATGCCTTTAGGTGTGTGCATGGCACTTGAAAAGTTTCAGAGTGATGTACACGTACTATTCCTACATGAATTAGTGATTGGGAGACGCAAATTTGTTCCTTTCTGAAAAGAGTGCCGTGACTAAAAAAAGGTTGAAAAACACTGGTTTCAATTCGCGTTATACAAGAACTATACTGTAAGATGTGCATTCTACTGAGAGCGCGAATGCAATTGAATTTTACAAGGGATTCTGCTTTCAAAATTTTGTTTACAAAAAGATGAATTCATCTATGTAAAGATGTAAGGGGCGCTTTTTGCTGAATTCATGGACCTATATTGTGTTTTAACTACGCAAACACCACGGGTTAGTTCACAATTGTGCAGTTTTTATAGGGAAAAACATGAGATCTCAAATATGTACCAGAGAAATATACGTTGGAAATTACATTTTCAGAGATTCTTTCATTGACAAGTAAAGTTTGTATCCTTATGATCTTGTCGATCACGTGGATTTATTTAAATTTAAATTTAAATAAATGTGAAATATAATTTCATTTGATATAAGTGTTCCATTGAAGTTCACTGATATATCGAGAGTATGGCATTAAGTTTAGGCTTTTTCGCTTATGAATATTTTAATGGTTCCATCGTTTTGAGGATCCTCGGTAAATCCCGCAGATTCACCGCTTCAAAATTAGTGGACTACATTCCTCGAGTTTTTGTTTGTATGTCACCAACTTTTCAAGATATTTCATCAAAAAACATTGTTGTATTACGGAGATATAGCGTTAGGTGTCCAGAAATAGTACCTGTAATGTCCTTTTGTGGTTTTGATATGCTTGTTTTCTTAATGCTCTTGTCATGACTGTTTCCATGTTCTCCAATTTCCGTCTTTAATACACTGATCGCATATTTTGTAAATTGATGTATATGATACGAGTTAATAGAGAAATTGAGCACTGTCTGTCAAACTGTTATTACGTTTGCCAAAACAATTAAGTACATACGGAATGATACAAAGTAACTTCACTTTCCTGCCACGAAATAAGATCAGCGCAGCCAACAAGAAGGTTTTCGTTGGCTGCTGATACATGAAGGAGAATTTCTCATGACTATGGATTTAAAAAAAAAAATCTGCTTTATGCTTTTGAGTGACGCTAATGTACTTACTTTACTCGAGTTTTTGTTTGTATGTCACCAACTTTTCAAGATATTTCATCAAAAAACATTGTTGTATTACGGAGATATAGCGTTAGGTGTCCAGAAATAGTACCTGTAATATCCTTTTGTGATTTTGATATGATTGTTTTCTTAATGCTCTTGTCATGACTGTTTCCATGTTCTCCAATTTCCGTCTTTAATACACTGATCGCATATTTTGTAAATTGATGTATATGATACGAGTTAATAGAGAAATTTAGCACTGTCTGTCAAACTGTTTAAATGTTTGCCAACACAATGAAGTACATACGGAATGATACAGAGTAACTTCACTTTCCTGCCACGAAAATAAGATCAGCGCAGCTAACAAGAAGGTTTTCGTTGGCTGCTGATACATGAAGGAGAATTTCTCATGACTATGGATTTTAAAAAAATATTAAAAAATCCGCTTTATGCTTTTGAGTGACGCTAATGTACTAACTTTAATGAATAACAGTCTTCACAAATTTTCATAAAGGTATCGGTCTTCATTGAAGAGACAAACCCATGATCTTGGTGTATCACATTCGCTGTAAAATGACTGTCATATAGTTGCTGCGAAAAGCTGCGAAATGGCTCTAGAACAACCCCAAAACGACACATCGGTAACTGCCAGAGAAATAGAGTCCGGGGCAGCTGCCATCTACATTGGCGTAATTGTAATGGATGTTACATTTAATACTGTCGTTCTAGCTATTCTGCATCAACAGAGGGAACTCAACGAATACATGCGAATTTTGTACCAAGTATTGGCAGCACTGGATATGATCCTTGGGATTATTATTATTATTATTATTATTATTATTATTATTATTATTATTATTATTATTATTATTATTATTATTATTATTAGGCATTTAGCTACGCTATTCATAGTACACTATATCACAGCGCTTACAATGCAATATGCAATATAACAATGTAACCACAAATCCTAACATAACATTGAACAAACAAAAATAATAGCGAATCAAGTAGGAAATAAGTAGGTTTTAAGGAGTTTCTTAAAAACATCCACTGATGGAGCAGCTTTTATACTGGAGGGAAGTTTATTCCACTCCTTAGCTGTTGCAACAGTGAATGTGCGATCTCCTGCCTTACTACGAGCCACATGAAAAGTCAATCGAAATGGGTCTGCATTGGAGCGAAGGTTTGTACGTACAGGTCGATACAAGTCAAGACAGTCACTAAAATACTCTGGCGCCTGATCATGAAACAATTTGTATACAAATAAAAGAATCTTAAAAACAATCCTCTGTTTGATTGGCAATCAATACAATACAATACAATAAAGTAGAGTAGAGGCATGGCATCATAACGACGGTCTAACCGAAAAAATAATACGAGCGGCCCAGTTCTGCAAACTTTGAAGTATTCTTATATGTGTTTGAGGGACTTCTGTAAGCAGCCCGTTACAATTATCCAACCGGGAAAGAACATGGCTGCGAATCACATGATGACATGCATCTTCAGATACATATTTTTTAATCTGTGATATATTCTTCAACTGAAATCGTACAGATTTACACAAAGCTGGTCTATTTGGTTAGACATGGACATGCTGCAATCAATTTTTGTTGGAAACACCCCCCTTTCAAAAAATGAAATTAAAGCTCTTATTACCAATCATGTGAAAGAATATGTTTTGACTAATACATATATTTGGTAAATTAGCATATCTATTTGGACCTGATAGATATCGCGCACGTGTCATGTAGTCCCATATACATCTTTATGTGTACAGTGCTTGTAACTTTACCAAAACTGGGCCTAATTTCTTGTCATTTTGATGATTCCAGAACATTGCAGTATACACCAATGCTTGTTATGCTAGATGATCAACCTTTTCTGATCGATTCCACGACGTTTCTTTCACAGTGCAATCGCATGACCAGAACTGATTTTGTATCTTTACTTGATTTGATACTTGATGAGGTAATCCCTGAAGCAGCTTTTCCAAGCTATACTGGGATGGGATGTGTTGTGACAGCAGGTGAAGGTGCAGACAACAAAAGGGTGTACAATTGCTTTATACATGTACCATAAAATAGTGACGTGCAAGTAAAAATAATCATGCTGCTATATGGTTTACAGCATTCTGGAACCTACAGGAGGTTCCAACCCTCTGATGACAGGGAGGGCGGTCATCTGGAAAGCAGCAACTGTTGGGGCAGTAACTGCAGTGAATGGTAGTTGATTCCAGATGCGAATGGTGCGGGGGTAAAATGAGTACTTGTAGGAGTCGATTGTTGCCTCAGGAACAGAGAGCTTGAGTGTGTGGTCTCTTCTGCTGATGTATGTAGCTTTGGTTATGAGGTGAGGAAGACAAATGTTGACTAGCTGGTGGTGTATTTTAAAGAGCATGGTGCTTTGTGCTAGAAGACGACGTGTGTGCAGTTTATCCCATCCCAGCTGGGAAACAAGCCCTGTAGCTGACGTGGATCTTCGGTAGTCGCGGAAGACAAAACGAGCAGCTGTTTTCTGTACCCTTTCCAGACCTTCGGCAGCACCAGAAGTGTGGGGGTTCCAGGCTTCAGCGCCATACTCTAGCTGCGGTCGAACCAGGGCTGTGTATGCTCTTGACTTCACATCCTTGGTGCATGGTGACAGGGTTCTCCGCAGCAACCCAAGGGTTTTGTTGGCCTTGTTCAGTAGGAGTTGGCAGTGTGTATTCCATCGAAGGTCCTTGGTTACAGTTACCCCGAGATACTTGTACTTGTCTATCCTGGGTATTATCTCATCGGAAATCTGGTAGTCATGCTGTATTGGTGTTCTTTTCCTCGTGATGGTAAGGGAGGCGCACTTCTTGACATTGAAAGCCATGAACCATTTCGCTGACCAGTCAGACAAGGTTTGAAGGTCTTGCTGAAGGATGGAGGTGTCATTCTTAGTGTGAATTTCTCTGTAGATCACACTATCGTCAGCAAAGAGGCGCATCTTGGACTGGATATTTGCAGTGATGTCGTTGATGTACAGCAAAAAGAGGGCTGGTCCGATCACTGAACCTTGAGGTACCCCAGAGGTAACAGGCATCCAAGATGACCGGGAGCCCTTGACAACAACTGCTTGCTGCCTGTTGGAAAGTAGCGACATAGTCCATTGTAATGTGTCTCCTCTTATGCCATAATGCTCGAGCTTGGTCTGCAAGTGGCGATGAGGTACTCGGTCGAAAGCTTTCTGGAAGTCAAGGAAGATGACATCTGTTTGGCCTCTGCATTGTAAGGTGTGTGCCCAATCCTGGGTAGCAGAGATGAGTTGTGTGGTGGTGGAAAGTTTCTGCCGAAATCCATGTTGGTCATCTACCAGGATGTTGTTGGCAGCTACATGTTTCGAGATATGGCTGAGTACTATGTGTTCCATTAGCTTGCTGCAGATGCAGGTCAAGGAAATAGGCCTGTAATTTCCTGGATCACACTTATCACCGGACTTGTGGATGGGTGTTACCAATGCATGCTGCCATTCAGCTGGAACAGTGCCAGAGTTGTAGCTCTGCTGAAAAAGGAATCCTAAGGCAGGAGCAATCTCGTCAGCTACAAGCTTGAGGAGTTTAGGTGGAAGTTCGTCTGGCCCACAAGCTTTGGATGGGTTGAGATTTGACAGCTGCTTTGCCACACCAGGACGATGAATGTGTAGATGGCCAATATCAGGAAAGTGTGAGGAACCTTCCATACGAGCATTACAAACCTGTTGGTTGGTGAATACCGAGTGGAAGAAGGAGTTGAGACACTCTGCTTTGTCTTTGTTGGTCGTGTGGATGCCTTTGTCAGATCTAAGCGATGGGATTTCCATATTCTCAGTCCGACACTGCTTGACATAGGACCAGAAGGTCTTGGGGTTCCCTTGCAGACTGTTCCCTATGATGTTGTTCACGTAATCGTGGTGTGCTTGGTGAACTAGTTTCGCTACCACGTTGCGGTGCTGTCTGAAAGCATTCCATTTTGACGTACTGGGGTTTCTACGGGCTTTCTTAAAAAGCCTATCACGCTTCCTCATTTTTCGTTTGAGGTCGGTGGTGATCCACGGAAGGTGTCGCCGGGATTTGCTCATCTTTGATGGTATCAGATCCTCCATACACTTCTTGAGGAACACAGATATCCTGTTCCAATTCTCATCTACAGTTTGGAGCTCTGGAGATGAAAGGAAGAAATCGATTGAAAACTTTTCAACAGTTTCTTTAATGATCTGGTGGTCTGCTCGGTGGAATTGGTAGATCTTCCTGGGAGGGGCACGGGCTGTTTTCGGATTTCCTGAGAAGACGAAGGACACAATGTTGTGGTCTGATATGCCAGGATGAATGGATACATCTGTAATGAGGCCAGGGTTGGATCTTTAAACGTGTTTGTACATTATTGGAGTTAAAAAAGCTGATCCATTTTCAGTGTCGTTGGTTTTTCAATAAAATATTGATCGATGAACAATTTTCTGTCTGAACGGAAGGCAGGGCATACAAACAAGTAATGGAACTCATCCCTAAGCGATTGCAAATTGCAGAGCGTCCAAAGCCTCATTCCCCTTGAAGTATTTGAATATCTACCAGCTACAATCGGCAGGTAATGATTTCCAAAGCTGCGAAAACGACTTAATATTGTCCGATCTTTTTTAATGAGATCGATTAAGTATCTTTCTAAATACAAAGAATGTTTGAAGATTCGATAGTTATCACAATGCGAATTATCATACATACAAGCATGCCAATACTGAGCATGAGAATCTTTCAATCGACGTTCCAAAGTTTGTTTTACCCACTCACAGCTGGTATTTTCACAAATTTCCCATAAAATAGACATCCCTATATTGTCCAGAGTCAGCTTGATTTTGTTTTAACCAAGGTGCCTGATAGATATTCTGCTCAAAGAGTAATTTTAAGATAATATGCACCTTACCAGAAATGTATATTGTCCACTATATAATCCTACACCAGAAGTTTATCATTCTAATTTCGATATATTTCTCAAGTTTAAGACTCCCCAATTCACCAAGTACCATACAATTTGCAGCTGTTTTGCTCACAGAAAGGGCTTGCTTACAAAATTTCAAGATCATGTAGCACTACAAATCCCCATATCGGAGAAGTGTATTTTGCCGGATAATACGCGTAGATAAAAACTGCCCTTCCCTGGCATTATACACTATTTTCTGGAAAACATATAAACCGGATCAAATTCAGTATAACTAATAGAAACACACTGAATGACATTTTGAAAACGGATGGTACGCTTCTGTCGTAATTTGAATTTCAACATTAATTCGATATACAAATAAATTTCAATCAAAGTTGTGTGATCTAATGTAAGTTAACTTTTATGTTGAATACTAATTTAAATTATTTGTATGCGCCTTGAGCATCTCTAGAGATGGATTTGTTGCGCTTTATTATTATTATTATCAATACAATGGGTTATGTAATGCTATTCGGGCGGGTTTCAAACATAATGTTACACCAAAGTTGATGGAACCCTCTACATGTATTATACCTGAAGAATTACTTCTAATATTGAAAATTAAAAAAGGATGTTTTCATATTTACCAGTCGCTCTTCAAACATAATGTGAACGAATGTAAAAGCCTTTCCAAATGGAAACAGGGTTTAGATCTAGAAGAAAAAGCATTGTTTTTGTATTGTCTGATTTCTAGTATCAGTCAACTTTTGATATGAATAGGAGGTGGGTCCAGTTTCAGATTTGAATCATAATATTTTACATAAAAGATTAACTGCTGAAATTTCATCAATTTGCTGAAAAACATTGCACATTTTATTTTTGTTTATAATAAAAATAATAATAATAATACTACTAATAATAATCGTATTCATAATCACAATCGTAAGGAAAATTGATAATAATAATATTTATACTGATACTAATATTTAATAGAAAAAGTATAATACTAACAACATCCTTAAAGCGTTTATAAATACAGAATTTTGTCAAAAGCGCTGTTTGAATACAGTACAAATTATTTGTATAAGTGTTTTATACCACAGTTTTAATTGTTTGTTTGTTTTATTTCCGAAAATCATCATAAAAAACAATAACACAATATAACAAAATCAAAGACTTATATGACAATGATAGAATGATAAAACGGTTGGATAGTCCATTTCAGAGCCATTAACCTAATGTCTCTGTTCTTCCATGGAGTCCATTCAGTTCCTAAAATCGTTGTCCCCACTTATAACAACGACAATCCTAAAAGGGGTGAAATCAGGCTATGCCATTGGTAACGCAATTTAAAACATGGCAAAAGACAATAATTGCGAAATTGGCTCTCTTTCGCAAATTTTTGCACAAAATAATATAATTGGCCAAATACCGTAAAAACTTAGACTTTTCCAGTTTATTGCTTATATTTCCCCAAATATATTCTGTGCATGAACATCAACTTAGAGCAAAAGCAGCTTTACTTGTTTGCATACTCATTCATATTTTTCGTTTGCCTGTCAGACCTTCTAAAATGAAAAATACCATGAAACGTGTGGTTCCCCTCAATTAATACAATATTAAGAGGCAAAGCTTGAGTTTTCGTTGCAAAAAGGGGGATTTTGTTGATATGTTATTTCACCTATCTGATAATTATCCTGTTTAACTTTACAGGAGGCAAGCAAAACGAAATGAAGCCAAATTTCCTGAAATATTAATCGAAATTACTCGAATGGGCATGTGTGGGCACTAATCTGACATAAAACATCATAAAGAACTGTACTTGAACAAATTCATTTTTTTTTTTTTTCATGTGCCCGAAGTAATCGGGAAAGTGTCGATTTGCAGGTTTTAGGATTGTATAATTGTACCATTTTTCACAAATTAAAACTGCTATTATACAATATAAGCAAATTTCTTGACACAATTAGGCTTTTGTATTCATATTTTATCATCTATTCCATTTTCCCCTTGTTAGTTCAAATAAAAAATTAACGATATTTCTTTGTGAGAAAAAAAATACTACTCAAGCTTTCCTATGATGTTGGCGGCATCGAGCCTCGGACATCTAAGGCAACAACACACATGTAGCTTCTATTGTGCTACCTTAGAAAACGGCAGCTGATTGAGAAAAAAAATCCCAGTTGAGACTCCAGCTCTTAAAAATCTTTGGTGTTACTTTGATAAATATACGTGGATTAACATAGATCTATTATCATGAATATCATTACCTGCACAATGGGCATAATGAACCTCAATGCGAATTACATGCTGCAAATTAAATTATGTTTTTATAAATAGTCCATAACATCCTCGATCTAAAGACTTTATTACTGCCGAACAACTGCCTTTGATCTAAATATCAATTTTCTCTCCGACCAATGCCATTACAGGTCCATCGATCAAGGAACAAAAAGCGTTTAAAGTTTTTGCGAAAGTGTACATTGGTGGCGGCATATAATTATGAATGGATTGATCGTGGAGTTACACCACGCTATAACCTCGGTTATCTCCCACACAATGGTAGGTATGCATGCGTCTCCGCAGAATGAGAACATAACGCTTGTTGCTATGTAGGGCAACCAACAGAGTAGACAACATGCTGTAAGAATGCCCAAGACTACGGCAGCCTTCTGATGCTTGACAAGTGCCTTCCGATCATTCCTCGCCTTTTGGGCCCTTTCACTGTTACCGGGGACGGCTCGCTTCGGATGGGATGAGGTAGGTCCGGCAGTGGCTTGTATGGTGCTGTCGGCTGAACTACCTGGGCCACTTTGTCCTTGATAAGCTGTCCCGGGATCGCCAAGATGACTTCCTCCAACTAGTACTGCTCGCGAGGCACTGTTCCTTCGAGACAGAGATTCTGCTGATTGGTTTGTTGGCGGACACTGTCCTACAGTTCCTTTAGATCTTTGACGAACTTTCAAGTAGACAGCAATGTTCATGACAAAAACGAGGACGAAACTAATACAGAAATAGACCAGGTTTATGAAAATCGGCGCTATAGGATCGGTTAGATATTCCATGAGGCAGGTAGTTTTGTAATTCACGCTGTATGACCCAGTTATAGGACTCCAGGCAAACGCTATCAAAACCCAGAAAGTAACCACGATGGTCCAAATGGCAACTAGGGTCAGTCCAACTCGCTTCTTAGTCTGATAGTTCTGGTACTTCAGACCCATGCTCACCAGAAGAAAGCGGTCCCGGCTGATAAGGATAATCGAGAGCCATGAGATATTGACCACCGAATAGTCCAAGACTGACCACAGCTTACATACGATCTCACCATGCGGCCAGAAGCCTTTGATGAACCTTGAAAGGTTGAAGGTCAGACTGAACGCACCCACAAGCACATCGGTGATAGACAGGTTCAGAATGAACAGATTCGCCACGGTCGCTCGTATGCGTGAATCTCGAATGTAGGCAACGATCACCAAGATGTTCCCGACGACAGTCACAGTTATGATGACTGAGAAGATGAGCGATAGCATTGCCAATTGAAATGTTGAGTAGCGATGGCCAAAGTTGTTTTCATTGGGTAATGTTTTGCTAGCTGATGGGAAGCTGACATTTTCCATGGCTATTTGAACAAAACAGTTCCCAGCTTAAATCGCCTTACGGTATTAACCGGTTATAACCAAATAAGAAATTTAGAGGCCTGTTGATACGACGAGTGTAAAACTTATATGATACGAAAAACAGAATAAGAAAAAGGTGTGACGCTCATATAATTTTGCACCAATAGATCATGCTTACATCACGGCAGCGGCAGCATATATTGGCAACTCTACAGACGTGCGTGCGGGTGTATTATACTCGTACTATACTTGCTAGTACGTTCGTACGTGCGTTGCTCCGGAATGAAAAGAAATACTATAGAGACGAAGTACTCAATGAAGCCAATTACAAACAGAGAATTGAAAATAGCAGTACGGTAAAGAGGCACTCCGTGCGGTATACTCTCCGTAATCTAGCTAGTTTTGACACATAGTGAAGAACTCCTTTCCGAGAGACGAGGATTAAGAGTCGAGAACTGTACTACGAAACGTCTTGTTTCTCTAATGATTTAATGAAACTTAAAAGCTTCCGCGCTTAGCGCGGGAGGGGGGAATCTGAATTCAGACGAGGATTAAGAGTCGAGAACTGTACAACGAATCGTCTTCTTTCTCTAATGATTTAATGAATCGTAAAAGCTTCCGCGCTTCGCGCGGGAGGGAAACTACATTCAGACGAGGATTATTTTCGAGAACGGTACAACGAATCGTCTTCTTTCTCTAATGACTTAATGAAACTTAAAAGCTTCCGCGCTTCGCACGGGAGGAGGGGGAAACTAAATTCAGACGAGAATCATTTTCGAGAACGGTACAAAAGTCCCCTTGCAGGGAGATAGTACTTATCTATCATTGATCATGTGACCTCGTTTAGACTAATCAGATTGCAAGATTCTTAGTATGCGGGATATAATAAGTAATATCATTCTGTGTATCTATAGACTGATGTTTCCTTGGTTTATTTAGGAAAATGTAAAACTAATATTGTTAGGTTATCCGATAACATCACTCAGGCTGATTTGATTAAAAATATTTCTTATCAATGAAACATTGTAAAGGCTATATAGTCTTTAAAAAAAAAACCTACACCATTAAACCGAGCGCCGCTTCCACCCGGCGAGTCACCATGTTTGATAATCTTCAACGATCGAGAAGCAATTCTGAAGCGTAGTTCGGCTCTAAAGAAAGTTCGTATCCAAGATTCGAAGGTGGGAGTCAGTGATGACGTCCACAAAGATACAAGAGATGAGCATAGGCAACTGATGGTGAAAGTAAAGCAACTACGGGAGGAAAACAAATTTGCGTTTATACCAAATTCTGTGCCCCGAGTGATTAAATACAAGAACGGCCCTAAAGACGCCCCCGGTCCCTTGAAAACGATCAGATTGTCAGATATCAACACCACCGACAACACATGAATAATAATAGTAACTGATAAAAACAAATGCACATGAACTATAATATTACTATGATGGAGTTACAGGACATTCATAACTATAGCAACGGTCCAGCCTTTCAGCAACATCAACATAATAATTAATGTTGAACCGACACTAAGCGATGATTGACTGATGTTGTAAGACCTAGTCAGCCATAATGTTTACATCATGCTCCTTTGTTATTACGCCATAGGAATGTATGTTGGCGAACGAACTATTGCAAAACAGCAATGTTCGTTTTTAAAGGTTTATTTTGTTGAATGCCGTTGGTTTTTTTTTGTTTTTTATTTGCCTACAAATATAGGCCAGAAAAACAATTCACAAAGACTGTTGAACTTGTGTAAATTGTATTTTAGGAAGATAATTCATGCTAACTTTCCCCCAAATATTGCTCTGTCATGATAAAAGAACATACAATTGTATCTAACGTGTTTAATGGATGAGAAAATTGACTTTAAAATCTGTTCTCTTAATGTAAGAGGACTTGGGAACTCTTTTAAAAGACGTTGTATTTTTAATTGGATAAGAAACACAGATTTTCACGTTATTTTTTTACAAGAAACGCACTCCACAGCAAATTCAGAAAAAATATGGAGTCATGAGTGGGGTTATAAAATCATTTTTAACCACGGTCGATCTGATAGTGCAGGAGTGTGTATGTTATTAAAACCTTCAGCTACCTTTGATGTTTTGAATACTGTTAGAGATGACAAAGGTCGAATATTATTGGTCACTTTAAAAGTCAATGAAACCATGATAACTCTCGCAAATATATACGGCCCAAACAATGACGATGGCAGCTTTTTCATTGATTTACATAACCTATTATCAGAACACGGGGAAGAACCGTATATAATTGGTGGAGATTTTAACACAGTTATGGAGGCCAAATTAGACAAATTTCCCAAATTGTTACAAAATCACCCTAAGTGCTTTAAAGCCATTACTGATATAATAAACGACTTTGAATTGATTGATATATGGAGATCTTGTCATTCCACACAGTTGAAATATACATGGATGTCCCATGACTTTAAAATTGGAAGCCGCATAGATTACTTTTTAATTTCACAAAGTTTGATAACATCAGTTTTGAAATGTGACATTGACTTTGGTTACAAAACAGACCACTCACTGATCTCTCTGTTTTTAATAAAATCAGTAGCTAAACGGGGACCGGGATTTTGGAAATTGAATACTTCTTTATTAGCAAATTCAGATAATATGGAGAAGATCAGGAGTGAAATTAACACAGTTTTATTAGAAAACAAAGATCAGGAGCCAAAAAAGACCTGGGAGTTTTTAAAGTTCAAAGTAAGACAAAAGTTTACACAAATTGCAAAAGAAAAGAAAAACAATCGCCAGACAAAATTAAAGCAATTAGAAAAAGAAATAAATAAGTTGAATGATGCAAACAATGTTGTCAATGACCAGCAACTTCTAAACGAACTAAAAAGTAAAAAGAGTGAATTTGAAGAATTACAAGAAGAAGTTGTGCGTGGTATCATTGTGCGTACCAAGGCTAAGTGGATTGCTGAGGGTGAACGCAACACTAAGTATTTTTTCAATCTAGAAAAAAGAAACTTTCAGAAAAAATGTATCTCAAGACTACGGACTGAGAACGGCGTTGTAACTGATGCAAAAGGTATTCTTGAGGAAGAAAGGTCTTTTTATAATCGTTTGTATTCATCGAATATCACAGGTGCTAGATCTTTTGCGCCTGTAGACGAGTTGAACTTGCCTGTATTAGATTTGAGAGACAAAAGTTGTTTGGGTGAAAAGATATGGGAAAAGGAATGTTTTGAATCTATTTTAACTTTTTCTAACGATAAGTCACCAGGCTCTGACGGTCTCCCTATTGAATTTTACAAAGCCTTTTGGCCCGAAATAAAGGAACTGTTATGTTCCGTTTATAATAGTTCTTTTTCGGAAAAGTCTCTCCCTAATTCAATGCGACGAAGTGTTATTACGTTGCTTCCAAAAAAGGGTAAGGACCTGTTATCTCTTAAGAACTGGCGTCCAATATCGCTCCTGAACAGTGACTATAAAATTTTAGCGAAGCTTCTTTCTTTACGTATTCAAAAGGTTTTACCAAAACTGATAAGCAATGACCAGTATGGTTTCCTCAAAGGCCGTTTCATTGGAGAAAACATACGTCTATTCATTGACATTCAAAATTTCTGTAGAGCACATCATATCGAAGGCGTGGCTTTGAGTATTGACTTCGAAAAGGCGTTCGATATGATTGACTGGGAATTTTTATATTACGCTTTGAACATTTTTGGTTTTGATCAAGCCTTTATCCAATGGGTTCAACTGTTATATTTCAATATTGATGGGTGTGTAATAAACAATGGATTTTCTTCAAACCCCTTCGAAATACAGCGAGGAGTAAGACAAGGGTGCCCATTATCTCCATATTTGTTCATCGTAGCGGTCGAGCTCCTCGGCTCTTTAATTCGACAAAATAAATACATTATAGGTTTGAAAGTTCACGATATGGAGATCAAAATCAGTCAATATGCAGACGACACAACTATTTTTCTTGAGCCAAATGAACTAAATATTAAACGTTGTATGAAAGTCTTGGATGTTTTTAGAGATATGTCTGGGTTGAAAATTAACATTGAAAAGTGTAATATAATAAGATTGGGGGATTTTAAACAAATATTGTGTCGTGATATCCCATTTACATGGCCGTCGGATAATTTCATGTACTTAGGAGTTAATATCCCTATCAACAATTGCCTGAATTTTTATGAACTCAACTTCAAACCCAAACTTAAGGATATTAAAACAACCTTAAATATTTGGAACTGCAGAACCCTTACGCTTTATGGAAAAATTGTTATTATAAAATCCCTTATCATTCCAAAACTGACCTATCTCTTGAGCACTATACCCAACCCTCCTCCGTCCTTTATTGTGGAAATTCAGCAATTATTATTCAAATTTTTATGGAGTAACAAAAATGACAAGATCAAACGTTCCCTACTTTACAATGAATATAACGAAGGGGGTCTAAAAATGCTCCATTTGTCATCTTTTAATGATGCAATGAAAATTACATGGGTTAAAAGATACCTTGATTATCAAAATGAAAGTAAATGGAAAATCTTTTTGAAATCATCTCTCAAAAAGTTTGGCGGAGACCACTTTTTTAAGTGGAATATTTGTTCAAAGCACATGGTTTTTAATGAAAACATAGATCCATTTTGGAAGGATGTTCTTACTGCGTGGTGTCATTACAAGTACTATAATCCAGTTAAGTTTAAAGAAATCATTTCACAACCCTTATGGTTTAACTCTCACATTTTGATTGATGGTAAACCGATTTTTGTTGAAAGGTGGTTTAAAGAAAATATGATATATATAAAAGATATATTAAACCATGATGGGTCCTTTATACCGTTTGATCAAGTGTTACAGAAGTATGGTTCAGATTCATTTCTAACCTATTTTTCAATATTAGCTGCCATTCCTAAGAATTGGAAAGATACTATAAAGCATGGTGACTGTAAACATGATGTTTTATTGTTGTTGAATGCAAGCGATATTCTTTTGAATGACTTCCTAAGACTGAAAAAAGTTTCAAAATTATGTTACCTTCTTTTTTTGAAAAAACATACAATTTCAATATCAGAAACAGATCACCAAAATAAATGGCAATCTGATTTATCAGTTGATTTGAACAGCTCGTTAATATGGAAAAATCGTTTCTCTTTGATTTACAAATCTTCAAATGAAAATAAAATGAGAAATTTCCAATTTAAGTTCATTCACAGGAAAATTGCGACTGAATATTTGCTATGTAAAATGGGGATTCATGAATCTCCTGATTGTAATTTCTGTGAAACCTATCCACAAACCTTATTACATCTCTTTTTAAAGTGTGAGATTGTGTGTAAATTCTGGAACGAAATATTTTCTTGGCTTAAAGATAAACAATTTCGACAAAACATGTTCTCTGAGGAAGAAATTTGCTTTGGGACTTTAATGATTAATAATTTTTATTTAGTAAACACAGTTATACTCCATGCTAAATATTTCATTTTCTCTTGTAAGATACAGAACACGATTCCCAAGTTTCAGCCTTTCCTAGTTTCTGTTAGACATTTAGAAAGAACAGAACGTATTATTGCTTTCAAAAAGAATCGTCTCGAATTCCATGAGAAAAAATGGCAAGTGTTTAGAGACTGAAAAAGTAGGTGTTCATTTTTTTTTAAATCTCTCCTGTACTGAATGTTTGTTTTCTATATTTGCATATTTTATGATTGATTTAATTTTGATGTTTCATGCATGTAATTATTTTCTTGACATGTAAAACTTGTGAATTGTGAAATAAAGATGGAAAAAAAGGAAAAAAAAAATCTTCTTTTTTGTATCTTTAGACCAAGGTTTACTTGGTTTGTTTAGGAAAATGCAAAACCATGTGTTAAAGGTACTACGGTATGTCCCATTTGCAGGCCAAAAAAATGAAAAAGTTAATTCCAACTGCATTTGAAAGATAATACTAATTTAGAACTTCCCTAAAAAAAAGTGGGGCTTGAAAATGTCTTCAAGTGGTAAAATAATGACTATTAGTTGTCAAATCGACTTTAGGGCTATAGAGCCCAAAAGTAATAGTCTTGATTTTCAGACAATTGTACCGAATAGTCATACGTTTTATGCTGCGCAAAGATTCAATCATTTTAATCTTGGGCATCACAAGAAGTGGGTTATTGATGTAGACAAATGCTCATATACCCTTTACAACTCTTTTCATGTATGTTATTACGAAAGAAGAAAAAAAGCCAGTCAGTCACTCAATAGTGTCTGTCAGTGAAGTCGAGCAAGTAAACGGGTTTCCTTGCATAATTTGAATATGAGGACACTGCTAACGTTTACATTTCACAGATAGGACATACATGACATATTCATAATTCCTGCAAAGTTCTACAGAATTTGAGGTTGGCTGCAAAAGGGACATAGTACCTTTAAGTTGTTCGATAACAATACTCAGTCTGATTTGATCGAAATATTTATCATTTATGATACATGGTAAAGGGTATAATACAGACTTTACAAAACTACATCATTAAACCGAGCTCCACCGCCATCCAGCCAGGCACCATGTTTAGTAATATCATTCTGTGTATTTATAGACCAAAGGGTATAATATAGACTTTAAAAAACTACAAGAAATGGATAGATTGTGTAAAGACCGATTGTGCTAATAGATGTCTGGGATCCCTCACAGAAGCGACCAGAACGTCACAAGATAGGAAGATCTGGCTTGACGTCATGAAGCAGAAGCCATCACACATCTCCCAGATGGTGCGGAAGGCTTATGTCAAGGTAGGTCAAGGTTGCCTTTTCTTCTAGGAAAGTGCGAGACTCATTCCGTTTCTTCCTTCTTTTTTTTTAATAGATAACACCACTCGGTCTAGTTTAATTGAACATAAATCGTATTTATGGAAAGTAGTTCAGTTCTTCACTATAATATGTATGCCGCTCTGTGGAAAGATTGGTCCCTTACCGTAGTACTGCTATTTTCAATTCTCTGTTTGTACTTGGCTTCACGGAGTACTTCGTCTTCATGGTGATTATCTTTATTTCGGAGCAACGTACGTACGTACGAACGTACTAGTATACGCAGGCGCGGATCCAGGGGGGGGGCCGAGTGGGCCATGCCCCCCCCCCCCCCGCCAAAAAAAAAAAAAAAAAAAAAAAAGAGAAGAAAGGAAAAGAAGGGAAAGGGAAAGGGAAAGAGGAAAGAAAGGGAAAGAAAGAAGAGGAAGAAGAAAAGAAAAGGGGGAAGAAGGAGATCGGGGGGGGGGGAGGGGGGCCGAAACGGCCTTGCCTCCCAGGCTGTTGCACCCCCCCCCCCCCCACTGATAGGGGTGGGGGGGGACCTTGGGGAAATCAAATTCAAACGTGGTTTATTTCTAATTCCATAACGGTGGATTACAAATAATGCTGAAATGACATAATTTCCGAGATTTTTCCTCACTTTTGAGTAAATTATACTTTTTTATGCGTTTGTTGGAAAATGACAAATTCCTAAATTTACAGCCAGGCAAGAAATATGATTGTTGAGGAACGACGGGGATCGGGGGCTTCGAGCCCCCCCCCCCCCCCCCATTTAAAAAAAAGTATATTACAGAGAAATAGAAAAAGAAAGAGAGCAAGAAAAAAGAATAGTTAACTGCCAGTGTCAACAAATAATGAGGCATCAAAATATGCTCGTCTGACCGTGATTAAATGCCTAAAACCCCTAAGCTTCCCGGGGAGGGGAAAAACTGAATTCAGACGAGGATTAAGAGTCGAGAACTGTACTACGAATCGTCTTGTTTCTCTAATGATTTAATGAAACGTAAAAGCTTCCGCGCGTCGCGCGGGAGGGAGGGGGGGGGGGAAACTAAATTCAGACGAGAATCATTTTCGAGAGCGGTACAACGAATCGTCTTCTTTCTCTAATGATTTATTGAAACTTAAAAGTTTCCGCGCTTCATTTTCCAACAAACGAATAAAAAAGTATAATTTACTCAAAAGTGAGGAAAAAATCTCGGATTGGGGGAAACCTGAATTCAGACGAGAATCATTTTCGAGAGTGGTACAACGTATCGTCTTCTTTCTCTAATGATTTAATGAATCGTAAAAGCTTCCGCGCTTTGCGCGGGAGGGAGGGAGAAAATCGCCCCTCCCTGCACCCACCCCTCCCCCCGCATTACGTCACTGCTGGTCACCATTACGTACCAATATTTGGCTCACATAATTTCAAATTTGGGCCCCCCCCCCTAAGAAATCCTGGATCCGCGTCTGCCTATAAATGCAACCAGTCCTACTTTCATTTTTGAGGGGTAGGGATCAAATTTACAAGGGGTATGAATAATGAAGTTGCCAACTGTATATGGGGATACTGGACATGGATTTATAAGGAAAAGAGCTTAAGATCAGCCATTGTTTCTCAGGAATTGTGCATCGGCTTGCTCTCTTTTGTCATCAAATTAATTCAGACTAAAATGTGCATTAGAATTTCAACGAGCGCAAATTCGATAGAAAATGAGTTAAGAATATTTAAGTATGTTCCTTCTAATTTCTTCACTGATTTTGAAGTGATATTGACGTAGCTATGAGGGAGTGCCTGCAGAACGTGCCCCAGTGCCGTATATATGGCACTGAGGTGCCCACTCCCCATCGACCCCCCCCCCCCCATCAAAAAATCTACCGAATTGGATAATGGATTGAAAAGAAAAGAAAGGGGAAAAGAAGGGATAAAGAAGCAAGGGTGGAAAAGGATAATTATAAGAAAAATGACGATCCACACATATTACCCAGTCCAATTCACATTTCTCAGTAGGAAGTTTGCCCCCCCCCCAAAAAAAAAAAAAAAAAAAATGGACCCAAGTTACGGACCCAAGGAAACAAGGCTGTCGTTCAGCTGACCATGGTCAGATTTTATTAATCAACGTGTCAAATGAGACACGAAAGGCTAAGTATCTTTGACTAAAATCTATGTGGACTGATGTTTATGTTTGTATCTGGGTTTTTTATGTGAATAACACTGGTTTTTCCTCTCAATGTATTTACCCTTTACCATCTCTATTCATATTTCTCTCTCTCTCTCTCTCTCTCTCTCTCTCTCTCTCTCGCTCTCCCCCTCACATAATACTATCAATTTTCTGAGAAAGACAAATTGTTGTTGACATAATAGCCCTGTAGAAGTTTTTCAGACCTGGACAAATTGATAAGTACAAGTTTTTTTTGTTGATTTGTGTTCTAGATGGGTATTGAAGTAAATTCAGCTTGGTTGCCAGCTTGGCAACCTTGAGCAACTTTTTTAATAGCCATATTAGCATAATCGTCTAATTAGCATTTGTGCATGATACGACTTTTCAAGGGTTTTCTATGACGAGGAATTCATTTATGACACCAGTTTTTGATTCCAACTAATGCAATTGTCTTAAATAGCACAATGAGCATAATGAGCGAATAAGCATGTGTACAATATATGGACTTCATTGTCATTGTTTATCTATAAAGCCTAAAAAATGGTGTAATGCAACATTGTAAATCATTTTTGAAAGACTAATCATTAATTCATGAGAAGATATTCCATGTAGATGTAGTATAATTAGCCTAAGTAGCATAATAATCTAGTTAGCATATAATGTGCAATATGTAATAATGTTGCTAATCTTAATCCAGGAAGCCTGAAAACATGGATAATATGACTTTTCCAAGAATTCTGCCACAAGCTTGAGCAACGTCGGGCTTGTACTCTCAATGGTTCTGGCTTTGGTAAACATAGACAGATCATAGTTTGCACTGTTGTATTCAACCTCCCTGGCCTACGTACGTACCTGTCTCACCACATCATCAATTCCATCACTATCATCTGCTTTAACCATTTTCAGTGTGTTTCTGACAGTCTCTCTTAATCCTATGACTGAAGCCCAACCTTCAATGCGTACGATGACCCCGTCATTTCCTAGACAGTTCATGAGGTTCGACAACATTGCCTTGCAACCAAGATAACCACCACATTGGACATACAATTATTTGTGAAGCTAAATAGAGTCCCAAATAATTGATATTCTACATATGCTAATTAGGCTTATTAGTACAATAATTACATATTAAGCCAATTGCATTTACTTAACAATACAAAATGGTGTCACAACTGATGAATCCCTCGTCATGCAAAACCCTGGAAAAGTCATATTATCCATGTTTTCAGTCTACCTGGATTAAGATTAGCAACATTATTACATATTGCACATATATGCTAATTATATGATTATGCTAATTAGGCTAATTATACTACATCTACATGGAATATCTTCTCATGAATAAATGATTAGTCTTTCAAAAATGATTTACAATGTTGTATTGCACCATTTTTAGGCTTTATAGATAAACAATGACAATGAAGTCCATATATTGTACATATTATGCTAATTATGCTATTTAAGACAATTGTATTACTTAAAAATAAAAATTGGTGTCATAAATGAATTCCTTATCATAGAAAACCCTTGAAAAGTTGTATTATCCATGTTTTCAGGCTTCCTGGATTGAAATTAGCAACATTATTACATATTGCACATCTGCTAATTAGATGATTATGCTAATATGGCTATTAAAAAAGTTGCTCAAGGTTGCCAAGCTGGCAACCAAGCTGAATTTACTTCAAAACCCAAAACACAAATCAACAAAAAAACCTTGTACTTATCAACTTTTCCAGGTCATGTACATGGTATATGGTACCGTCTACTGGACTATAATGATTCGTTTGGGGAGGTGCTATTTATTATCACTATGAGGCTTCACATCACCAACATGACCTTTCAGTTGACAACAAGATTTCACGAAAGAGCTACTATACAGATTACACGCAAAATAAGACGTATATGACTTCACATTACCATGAATCTGGAAATGAATATAAGGGGACAATGTTAGGGTTTTATCGTTGAAGATAAATATTCAAAATGATCTCAACAAAATTACGAACAGTGCCAACTGACAACAAATAAACAAACAAATTAAATCACCAATTTGGAAGCAATCAATTACTATAACAATATTATTGTTTTGCTCGCGATCAATCAAAAACGTCTGTTCTTTGAACTTCATTCACATATCATGATAAACGAAATAATGCTTTTGTTCAGTTTTAAAAAAAGAAAGAATGTTACAAAGTAATCACAGGTCAAAGCTATATCATTATCCACATCCATCAGTTGTTTGGTCTTTTTCTACATTAGAACTTTCAAGTATTTGTTTTATGAATAATCCATAAAGATCAATGGATAAGAAGCGGGAAGAGAATAACAAAAGAAAATAGAGTAAGAAAATGATATTAAATTGTAGGAAGAGGGAGAGGGTGTCATAGAGAAAGTCATAGAGAAAGGATGGGGAGCAAGAAAGAGAAATAGAGAAAGATGCAAAGAGGAAAAAGAAACAAGAGATTGGTGAAGACAGAGAGATAAATAAAGACGGGAGAGATAGAGAGAGAGAGAGATGGGGAGGGAGAGAGAGAGAGAGAGAGAGATAGGGAGAGAGAATAGGGGCATCTAACTGTAATTTGTAGTATCTGTACTTTTTTTAAATAAGTTTTCATGGCCACGAAGGTTGTTAATTTTCTGCGCATTCAGTTTTCAACGTACTAATATATGTTGAAGTAAGGGAAAATCAATGTCGATAGCTGCAAGACAATAGGGACTTTTAGATTTACACGACGAGAACGTGGACCGCCATGTGTGACATCCTTTTAAGGTAATGTGACGTCATTTTAAGGCACTGCCGGGCACGGCCCAGTGCACACGCGGCAGTCCACGCTCTCGTCGTGTAAATCTAAAAGTTCTTAACATCAGAAATACATATACGTAGTACTGTGATCACACTATGGGAAATCCCATTGTATACACCGCATGGTATAGGGTTATGTTATCTTTGGTAGGTGTGGTGACTACAAAGTACCGTCATATGAGGAAGAAAAATCATTTACTGCTGGTTGCACAAAGACGCTTGACAAATCTATGTCTTTATAGGGAACGATGTGCACTTGACCGGCATTAAACATCGGAACAAAGACCTCCTTTACACCGTCTCCATCCACGTCCGCATAAGTCAGATCGCCTATTGTGTTGCCCTCTGCTTCGAACAGCACGTCAGCCTTGTACGACCAATCAGATGGGTCGGCGTCGTTGAGAGGTTTGACGACGTACACCCTGCCATCATCGTCTCCAGTCATCAGTATAAACGGCTTCATCCTGCCAATGCCAAGTGAAAAAAGATATAATTATCGTCCATGACGGTCCTGAAACAGGAGGATGTTGAGAGAATAGTGGCTGGAGATGGAAGGGTTTTAGGATGTGACATCCACCTCATTATTATTTTCAAGTTTAAGTTTTATTTCAATTCAAATCCATAAAAAACATATAAGATACAGATTATATACAATATAGAAAACACAGAACACACACAAAATGGAAACATGTCTACAAATATACCGGAATTATACAAAGTTAATCAGCAATAGAAATTAATTGGGGAAACTGCAAATAAAACCATAAGGTTCCGTCGAGGCAGTCCCTGTTATTAAAAGATACATACAAGTTCCAACAATTGGCTATAAAAAAATATAACAATAACAAAACAGTGTACAAAACATAGGAGATGTATTAACATGCACAAATTATTATAGATTACAAATTTTAAGACTTTCGGTCAGCAAGTTTGGAAACTTTCTGCGGATATGGCCAGACCTTTAACATTTCATTTGCTCGATTTCTTCATAATGGTTCTTTTGGGTATCGAGAAGCATAGGAATAATTATATCCGAGCCCCCTTCCATCCTGGCTACGCCACTGATGGGGCACACATACCTTGATTGATTAATGTCAGGGAAGAAAACCTGTGCTCTTCCTGGGGAACCTCTTCCTGGTCGAGGGTTAGGTTCCGGTGGTTTGAAGCCTTCAGCTAACACGTGTTGGGTCCATTCACCGTTCTCCCAATCATCGGGGATCTCGAATGCTACCAGTTTCCCGTTTGTCGTGCTGAAAAATTAAAAACACTTTCTCCGTAGCGGTTCTAGCATCACTGCCTTCAAATAATTTTCTCGATTATCAATAAATTTAAGCAAGGCACATGTATAGAAAGAAGGAAGTTGATGCAAAATACCCCAAGCTCCCCCCTTCCCCCCTCCCCCCTTCATCGAGGATGGAATACAATTGTAGAAATGATAGACCAACATATTAAATTCATTGAAAGGGTAACGTTTCGATACTTCATCTTGCAAAATCTTCACGCTCAAGGCCAGTTCAACTGAACGTTTTCTAAACTAAATACAAGCTTAAATGTATTTTTGAAAGCAAAACTTCAACAAAAAAAATCAATTCGCTGTGTTTTGTTTTGTTTGAACAGATGTTTATTTTGTTTCTCCGTAGGGTTAGACGGGAGGTGGGAGGGAAGGCTTCTATACCCTACCCACATTATTCTAACCTTCGATTCATCGTCTTGCCATAATGTTTTTGTTTAGGATTTTACGTTCTTGTCATTCGTTGAACAATAATTATCCTTACCTTTTGTTTATTTGCATTAGACAAAATTGGTTCTAGGACAATTACCTCCTGAGGAAAATTTCCACCGAAAATAATCTTCTTTTATTATAACCAACTTATTATCAGGGTGGACTTCCCCTTTAAGGAACAGGAGGGTAATTTTCCGGGAGGGGGTTAATAATTGTCCTAGGGGGATATTTTCAGGGGTGGGGTAATTGTCATTGGGGTAGTTTTACCAAGGAGGAGTGTAGTAACTCCTTGGTTTTACGAGGGGTAATTTTCCGGGGGTGATTTCCAGGGGCTAATAATTGTCCTGATACGGACAAAATTTGTTAAAATATTCTCTCGCAGCTTGAGAACCATGAACACCATGGCTCATGTAAAGTTGGGTATCAGTCTTTTTATTATATAACTCGACATCAGAACAATCACACCGCTAAATCTACTCCACACCGACTCTAAACCGACCGATTTCAATTCGGGCTAATGTCATTTTGTGTTCGGTTTGTGTTCGGTTTGTCATCGGTCTGTCGTCGGTCTATCGTCGGTCTTGTTAGTGTGACCGGATTAGTCAGTTTTATACCTGCTGATCGTAGCTACGATATCCAGTCTTCCATCCCCATTGATATCATCGATCTATCGAGGAGAAAAAAATGATGAAATAATTTGTTTTGCCCATTTCGTCTATCATCCATATGGTCTAATAATCATTTGATGTATATCATTATTATGATTACATGATTATTATACCATATGGGTAGTAGACGAAATGGGCATTATACAAAGTGGAATTTAGACGAACTTGAAATTAGACTAAATGAGCAATAGACCAAATGGGTAGTAGACTTATTGGATATTAAACCAAAGGGAAATTAAACCAAATGACTACTAGCCTAGACGGTAATTAGACCAAATGACAAGTACACGAAATGATTTTAAACAATGTGGATATTAGACGGGATGGGTGTAGACCAAATGGGAATAGGCCAATTGGGTAGTAGACGAACTGGTCATAGACCAAACGGCTATAAACCTTGTCGCCCCGAAGAAGAAGAAGGTGCTACTAAGTTCAATTCAGTGGAATGATGCAACAATAAATGGGACAGGTGCAATGTGTAATGCTTTTAATAAATACTTTGTAAATATAGGCCATACACTGTCTTCTTCTTTTGTAAATTCTGGGGACTGTATGCAATATGTAACAAAAAGTAATTCATCTGCATTTTTTACTCCGTGTACACCAAAAGATGTTAATATTGTTTCTAAACTTAAAAATGGCAGAAGTCCTGGTTTTGATGGAGTGTATATTACATGGGTTAAAAATTTTATTCATATATTATGTTACCCTTTATGTGATATTATCAATTTATCTTTAAATACTGCAGGTATTGTCCCAGATAAACTTAAAATTGCAAGATTATTCTCATTTATAAAAATGGATCAAAAGGTAATTTATCAAATTATAGGCCCATATCTATTCTTCCTATTTGTTCAAAGATTTTAGAGAAATGTGTATATAGTCCTGTATATAAATTCTTGGAAAAGTGCAATATCATTATTCCCAAACAATTTGGTTTTCAAGCAGAACACTCTACATTTTCTGCCATCACTGAGTTTATTCATGAAGTTACAAATGCCTTTGATAATAAAGAAATAATGATTGGCCTGTTTTTAGATCTTAGCAAGGCCTTTGAATCTCTTGATCACTCAATTTTATTACAAAAGTTGGAATGTTATGGTTTTAGAGGAATCGTACTGGAATGGTTTAAAAGTTATATGAAATCTAATAGCTTTCGTCATTATGTCAATTCCTCTTTTGGGTATGAAATGACATGTTTACCAAACGGATATTGGCGCTGTGCTAACGTTCGAACCAAAGGCCTTCACATAATACATACAATACATGTTTCTTATTCAGCACACTATCCAAAGAGAATGTTGTTTACTTCAAGGAAATAATAAATTAATGAGAAACAAGCGAAAGAGAGAAAGATTTAGCCGCTGGATAGGTGCAGGTATGTCTTAAGTGCACAATCACACGACACTATGATACCAAAAAGTCAATTATATATTTAAAAACTTACAAAGCTATCAAAGTACATGTTGCCTCCCTCGTTTTCTATTATTCGTCGCGTCAACTCGAAGAAGTTTGGTGCGTCATCTGGAAAACAATTTTAAACTATCATAATATACTTTTTAAACTACAGTAGAGTCTATGCAAAAGCTCCAGTAAATCACATTAATACTTGGAAGCACAAAGCATTGCTGGTATTTTTTAAGGGTAAGATTTTAACTGATTCGTTTGAATGCTTGCTATCTTTATATTATAGAAATGAAATATGACTACATTTTCCATTGAGATGGATCATGACAAACTCCTTAAACTCTTTTAAAAATCTGCAAATTACACCAGATTTCCTTTATACTGAAGCACGTATATTACTGAAACGTTGTGATATACACGGGCCAATGGTTGCTTTGACATGGGGAAATATAAACTTTAAACGCAATCCTCTTAAAGGTATAGACCAGTTTTGGCCATGCGATTACATTGTGAAAGAAACGTTGTAGAATCGATCAGAAAAGGTTGATCATCTAGCATATAAGTATTGATGTGTACTGCAAGGTTCTGGACTCATCAAAATGATAACAAATTTGGCCCAGTCTTGATAAAGTTACAAGCACTGTACACAGAAAGATGTACATGGGACTACGCGATATCTATCCAGGCCGGATCGATATGATAATTTAACAAATATATCAATTAGTAGGCGGTTTCCCGGCAAAATTTGTATCATCAGGTATAAGTCAAAACATATTCGTTCTCATGATTGGTAATAAGAGCTTCCATATCATTTTTTGAGAGGGAGGCGTTTCCAAAACTGGTCTATACCTTTAAACATGTTAAACGTTGACGTGCAATCATAAGCATGTAAGGGTGTTGTGGTCATGCCCAGCCATAACAAAGTATTAACACAATAACTAGGCCTACTATCATCGTCATCACCACCATCATCATTACCACCACTACCACCACCACCACCATCACCACCATCATCATCCTTACCACCACTACCACCACCATCACCATCATCATTACCACCACAACCACCACCATCACCATCATCATCATCAATACCACCACTACCACCACCATCAACATCATCATTATTGGCGCCATGGATACCCATCATTATGTCCCATCGATTTCACAATTTAATTTATATCTTACTATCATCATTATCATTATCATCATCGTCGTCGTCGTCGTCGTCGTCGTTGTCCCTGTCATCGTATTTCTTCTTGACTTCGTTCTCGAAAGCGCCGTCTTCATCACTGTCGTCGTCTTCATCACTGTCGTCATCCGTATTCTCAGAGCTGTCGTCTGTGTTTGCAAATCATATAAGTCTTATTATTAATTAACCCTAACATACAATCTCATATCAACAACCCAATCCATGCTTTCCACAATCCTTACCTTCGACATGTTTGATAAAATAAGGCCAAATGCAATTGTTGCCTGAGCACATGTCGAGTCACCAAATCGTGTCTCATAAATCAGAAAGAATATTATTCTAATTGTTTAATAACGACGATTATAGGTAGAAATTGATATACCGATCGAGATTGAGATTGAAATTGAGAGTCGTTATTATAATTGCAGATCTAAAAGACAGAAGTTATCTTTAAACTCATTGAATGCGCTTAACCCGTTGAATACTGAATTATCTAATTCCCATGGACTTAACACAGGGACCACCAGCTAAATACAGAATACCGTCATAAATGAAAATACACTATGTAAATGTACTCTTACCTATGACGTCGTTCCAATGCACTTCAATACTTCGGCTGAACAATTGCGTTGTGAATAGGGCGTGGCGTGTCACGGATGGGCTCATCTCAAAGACATGGTACTGGAAGTTTGGTCCTGCATCCTCAAAGAGAACACTTTCCTTCCATGGAGTTCTGAGAAGAGGATCCTTCTTGGGTTGCTTAAACCACACCAGGGCTGTCTTTACATCTCGGATATTAGCTATCAAGAAATGATTTAACGACAAATTGTGGAAATTGTTGTATTATTTCCCCCCCCCCCCCCCCTCTCTCTCTCTCTCTCTCTTTCCTTTTCTCTGGGTATGATCGCACTTGTCTAATGATTTTCTCATTCTCTAAATAACCTTTTACGAGCATTTAAATGCCCATCTATATCTGATAATACTGATGAAAATAACAATAATAGGTTTCATCATCATCATCATCATAATGATAGTGATAATAATAATAAAGACAATGACAAGTTCAAGGGTTTTGGGTGCAAAATATCCATTCAATATTGTATAGATATTGCCTTCACAGGTTTAGATGGCAATACTTCGACCTAAATTCGCAAAAAAGCAGAAATATATGCCCAAATGTTCGCGATATCTATCCAGGCCGGATCGATATGATAATTTACCAAATATATCAATGAGTAGGCGGTTTCCCGGCAAAATTTGTATCATCACGTTTTAGTCACAAGATATTTATTCACATGATTGGTAATAAGAGCTTCCGTTTCCAAAACTGGTCTATACCTTTAACATCATAATCGGTGAAAAGAAAGCAGAACCGGATCAAAACTAGCACATCACTAGCCAATAAGGCATTCTCTATCAACAGTAGGGTACTGGCAGCGAAAAGGCTCAATTTAAATCTTAGAAAGAGACTCGTCAAATAGCTGGTTTAGAGTGCAGCTGTTTATGGCTATGAAACTTGAACTATCAGGAGAGCAGAGGAATGGTTGATTGGAAGTTTGGAAATGTGGCTGTAGATACAAATGAAAGAAATTAGTTGGAGGGACAGGGTCGCCAAAGAAGAAGTGTTGGATAGAGTGAATTTACAAAGGAGCTTGAGAGAAAAATCTGAAGACGGAAGAAAAGCTTGATAGGACACACCTTACGAGCAGGCACGTAGCCACGGGGGGGGGGGGGGGGGGGGGGGGGGGGCACGTACCCCCAAACAAAATTGTCCAAGATCGGTTGAAATTTTTTAGATCCCTTTTTGTTGACCTCGATCGATTACATGTATGTGCCCCTCCCCCCCCCCCCCCCCCCCCCCCCCCCCCTCAAACATCAAACTCTGGCTACGTGCCTGCTTACGAGGGTAACATGCTCAGGGACATCTTGGAAGGGGAGATGGATGGTAAAAGGGGAAGAGGAAGAACAAGAATTGGTTGGTGTCAGACTTGATAGGTTACATCAGCTGACTTAATGACGAAAAAGGCTAAAGATAGAGATGGATGGAGAAAGAACTAAAGAAGAATCTGTCGTGTGGACCTGCCCTTGGCAGAACACATGAGACAGAGAAGAATAATGATAATGATAATGATAATGATGAAAATAATACAAAATAAGACATGAAGACACATGAAAGTATAATAGACATAGATTCTTACTACTATTAGTTCTTCCAGCCAAGATATCCTTTCTGCCATCATGGTCAACATCTATGAAGATAGCGTTCTTGAACCATACAGTATCTGGATTCTTTTTCTGGGTCAGGTCAATGGTCTCCGCGGGATACTCTGGGTAATCAGAAAATAGAACATTCATAATATACTAAAAACGTAGGAGCAGGCATATAGAATCAAAACAGAGTGAGTACACATGCAACGCCTATAATAAATTTATATCTCTTATAGTTTATCAAATAGCACGCGTTTGAATCCTGCCATGTAGTAATAGCGTCTTTTGGAAATCTATCTACATTTACCGCTTGCGACCAATTTGAAGGAAAATTAAAGGGATAGCTTGGTCATCTTAATAAAAAGAATAATATGCCGTTCTTGTAAAACGAATACAAATTATCACATTATGATATAAGGTCTCTATTCGCTTCCAAAGGACTTTAGATATTATTACCGGCGGCTTAAGCCCTGGCAACCGTAGCGCTAAGGGTATTCAAAGAATGAATCCTACCAGGTACCTACTTACAACACCTGGGTCGAGTGTGGTATATACCCGGCCCCCCACTCAGTGTTATTTAGGGTACGCATATGCTCGTTCCCTCTTTTTGAAAGCACCCCCTATCTGAGGACTGCCAACATTTCCGAACCCCCCTTTCGCGGGCTTTTCGCGGGCTTTTCCTGCCTTGGAGACCCCCTAAATCAGGAAAAATGCTCAATGTACCCCCCTAAATTCGGAATAACTTCTCAGGAGTCCAAAGAGATGAGAGAAAAAAAAAGGAAAAAACACCCCTTTTTAAAGAAATCTCCGGGTGAAAAGTCAAATATACCCCTTTTTTTTTTACAATTCTCGGGCCGGACTTTGTCGCACGAAAAGTACCCCTTTACCAGACATTTTGGCAACACGCATGCGGTCATTACGACCCCTGAGTGGGGGGGGGGGGGGCTGGGGTATATGAATATTACTGTCTTGCCAAAGCTGGGACGTTAGTGCTGCGGCGGGATTCGAACCCCGTATAATTCGACAAAGATACGGATTTGGGGTTAAGGTCGCAATCGGATTTTAGTTAAGGTTTAGGTTAAGAGTTAGGGAGCCATCCAGCGGTGAACTTCATAACTCAGCTGTTGTAGGATATTGATCTCTGAGAAATCATTGGCGGAACATGATGCTTCGCATAAGCTTATCAAATCTTACCCTGACTAGCAGCATCTATGAGTGTGATGCTACCGATGTCTTACTCTGACTAGCAGCATCTATAAGTGTGATGCTACCGATGTCTTACCCTGACTAGCAGCATCTGTGAGTGTGATGCTACCGATGTCTTACCCTAACTAGCAGCATCTATGAGTGCGATGCTACCGATGTCTTACCCTGACTAGCAGCATCTATGAGTGAGATGCTACCGATGTCTTTTGTAGGGCGTAGGAAACCCCCAGGAGTGAAGTAGTAGTCATTACTATGGAACACGTCCCCTAAGGACAGAAATCAAATAGTAGATATTTAGTATTGCAAAGTAATTGATATCCATGATTTTTGGACAACTAACCCCCATCCTCACGGTCATAAAATAGGATCATCGATTTGAAATATTTAAAACAATAATAACTTGTAAACACTTTGAATTAATGGAAAAATACTTTGCAATAGACATTGATAATTATCATACAAATTAGAAATAAAACGATCACTCAAGTACTTGATGTATCAATATAAAGCAGTATGAAAGACAAAATAATTTTCAATTAATATTTCAATCAATATTCCATTTATGTCATGTATGTGTGAACCTAAGCGCAATATTGGATTAAAATGAATCGAGACAAACACGATATACTTGTAATGAATCTACAGAAAGGTGGGCTTCTTACAACCACTCCCCCTTTTTTGAAGGGGAATACCGCTGTTTATGATTCTAGAGACGTCACAGATAAACTAAGAAACAAGTAGGCCTACATAAAGCAATGAGGGGCGGCAGTGCCCTAGACAGGGACACTTCCCCATAAATTTATTTGCTTGGATATGTTACCCCTGCAATCCGAAGCCACGACCTACAAAAGTCCATTGGTTCTAATGTTAAAATCTGGTCACCTGGTAGGAGGGGGGGGGGGGGGGGGCTTATTACAGATCATTCTGTTTTTACTGGAAATCCATGTTTGTTAACGTTTGAGAGTCCATTCGACCACTGCTTGGAGAGGATCCAATTATCGTTTGGAGTGCATTCAACTCCAAAGAAATTATCCTAGCTCGAGCTGAAACGGCTCCTCTGCGTTAAGAGAGTAACATATTATATATTATCTTGTTAAAATAAGACTTACAGGGCACAGCTTCGACAGTGCTAGGCCAGATCAACCCTTCAGCCAGGACTTCGGTGACCAGACCATCGTTTCCATCATCTTGTAATTGACCAATGACATCCCTGACCACGTAAATCTCATCGGTAGTAGACGGTGTCGGATCGAAGGTATTGATAACCAGATCTAACTGGTTTGGATTGGTTGGGTTCGGTAATAAAGCTGTTCCAGCCGCGAACGCCAAGTTGATGACATCTTTACCCTGCTGACTCGGCGCGGGAGCACCCAGTCCCAGAGCCACAGGGGCAGTGAGACAACCGATGAACAGGAGGAGTGCAAACTTCATGATTCGAGGCCCTTTTCGAACAATTAAGAGTTGGGAAAACTTCTGAACTATTTGTTTAGATCGATGTCTAGTCTCGATGCCTTTTCAGTGTCCACTCAGGAGTATGTAGATGGAGACTGACTAGCTCTTCCACCACCTCGTCGAGAAACAGACGAAATTCAACTGTTGTTTAATTGCATAGAAATATACTAGCATTCCATGAATATATGTTTACGGTTTAGCATAACAGGTGCATGTCTGAAGTGTAAAACACAGTGAACTGGCAGAGCTCTTGTACAGACTGGATATATGATTGCCTCTCTAAATACGTTACAACGGCGGATTCGCATCACGAGGCTGCAGCCATAAACTAAAATCATTTTGGTTTTACAATGATTGCTACAATCATGACAGTTTGCAATATAATTGCCCCACAATCCCCAGAAATGACGCCGATCAATAATAACAAGAAAATCGACAGTAGTGGTACATATAGGCCTACCTGTGAAAGGATAGATGTGTACAAGCAGTGAAAAGTATGTTTACATTATATCTCATATATCACGCATCCCCTATCTCTGTTTAAATATAATTCAGGATTTAGGACTCACGGCACGTAAATGTGACATGAAAACAAGTGTATTAAAAAAACAAATTTGCTCTCGAAATGAAACAGCGATTGAAGAATAGAAAAGCTATTGTTCACGTAACAATGGATGAGATACACGTATTACAGCATAAACTCAATACCTTTTTTTAAAACCTACACAAATATTTTCTTTCAGAGATTGTTTTTTCTTTATTTGTTCATTCTTGTGATTCTTATTCGTAACACAAGTTATTTTGTTCACCTCTCCGCCCTCTACACAATGACGTAACTTTTCCTTTTATTAACCAAAGATCAAGACAGAAGTATACCTTCAGGTATACTAAAGACACATCATTCTTATGAAAGAGAAAAAAATAGATGATTATATTCCTATTTGATATCAACTATGTATTCATGTGAATCATTTGACCCCCGTAAAACAACGACGGCGACGACAAAAAAAAAACAGAGGGGCGGGTTGGTACCTACCACGATCCTATATCAATCAACGTATAGTATAAAAAGAGCACTTCAATCTACATGTAGTACTTCTGGTTCCACTCCTTTCTCTATTCTGTTAAACAATACAGCTACCTGGCCTATCACACCCCGAAAAAAAACCACACCTGGGCCTGTTGCATAAAACTTAACTCTGCTTAACACTGATGGTAACCTTGCCAATCAAATCAAGGTTTCCATGGAGGTTATCATCAATAGCAAGTTTTATGCAACGGGGCCCTCAATGTTGATGATCTGATTATCCATATATCCACACTCCTTCTTACCCACCCGCTCTCATCATACATGACAAGGGTAGTTATCCTGGAGTATATCATCTGGGCCCCGCTGCATAAAACGTACCATTGATGGTAACTTTGCCATCAGTGGCAACTACAATGTTAACAGGGCTCAACAACCAATCAAAATCAATTCCATGGTAGTTACCATTGATGGCAAAGTTAACATCAATGGTAAGTTTTATGCAGCGGGTGCCCTGGTCACTTATCTCTTCTTTCATTATATCTTATTACATCAATCAATCAATAAATCAATCAATCACTCAATCAATCAATCAATCCATCAATCTATCAATCTATCAATCGCTCAATCAATCAACCAATCAATCAATTGCTCAATCAATCAACCAATCAATCAATCAATTCATCAATCCATCAATCAATCAATTTATCATTCACTCAATCAATCTATCAATCAATCTATCAATCGCTCAATCAATCAACCAATCAATTGCTCAATCAATCAACCAATCAATCAATCCATCTATCAATCAATCCACCTATCAATCAATCAATCAATCAATTACTCAATCTATCATCAATCAATCAATCACTCAATCAATCACTCAATCAATCTATCAATCTATCAATCAATCAATCAATATATCAATCAATCAATCAATCTATCATCAATCAATCAATATATCAATCAATCAGTCAACCAATCAATCACTCAATCAATCTATCAATCTATCAATCAATCAATCAATCTATCAATCAATCAATCAATCACTCAATCAATCTATCAATCAATCAATCAATCAATATATCAATCAATCAATCAATCTATCATCAATCAATCAATATATCAATCAACCAATCAATCACTCAATCAATCTATCAATCTATCAATCAATCAATCAATCTATCAATCAATCAATCAATCAATTACTCACTCACTCAATCAATCATTCAATCAATCAAATACACAACAGACAAGCAAAAACCTGGAGAATATCATCATGAAGTCAATGCACAATAGAACTGTTCAATCTAAAAATAATTTGTCTTAATTCTTTTGTTTTCAGATTGCAATCTCCTATTCCTAATACACGTACAGATGTGTGTATTTCTTTATGAAGCAGCAATGGCAAGATGAAGAATAAAGAAATAATTATAATACATAGCATATTTATAATAATATCCCAAATTTATATAGTGCTGGTATACAAATACAATTTCTAAGCGCTTTACAAAACAAATGAAATGAAAATTACGTTTTAATATACAGGCAGCACCAACCCGTCAATGCTTACTTTCAGCCTGCAGTTTGGACCTCCCAAACAATTCCCAGAGAAAGCTGAATGCCTAAATTGACTCAGTTTGGACCAAAGCCAAAGATTAAAATATCTGCTGAGAATCATTAAAGATGTGCGAATTACTTTTTGCAATCTCTTTTTACAGGTAGAATTAAAAGTTGGCCAATCCATGAATACAATATTGCTGTAGATTGAGGGATGAAATGACCAAAACCTCTTTGTTTCACTCTTTGAACACTATATCCAATATCTAATACATGTTGCCATTACAACCTAGCATCACGACAGTTTGGGCTAGGGTTACCAATTTATCAAAATAAATTTAACTTTCAGGGATGTCAAAGTTACCGGTACTCGAAAATTAGCACAACTAGCACTGCCATCCATCATTAAGATACAAAACTTTTCTTACGCTACATTTTCATAATTTCAGAAAGTATACTTGCATAGTTAGTCAAACATCTACACTTATTTACAATGCGCATAATAACACAATACTTCAACGCCCATAAAGTAAAGCCATTGAGAAAGGACCCCACTCTAAATATTCACACACAGTTTGAATGAAACCTCTGTACTCTTTACAGCTTTATCTAACCAACAAGAACACAAATAGTTCTTCTTTCACCTCTTCTTCTAGTCATGTCCACATGTAATCCAAAGAGAGAGAGAGGGAGGGGGGAACAGTCAGTAGAAAAATCAAATGATATCTTTGTGATCCAACATTTACTCCAACCATATGCTCCAGGCAATTATGTCAATTATATAATATGTAAGGGTTAGAATCAGATTCTAATTCTGGGTTTACATTTGGCTTCAGTGTTGGCTTGAAGGAAGACATTTTATTTGTTTGATTTTAAGTTAAAAATAATGTTAAATCAAAGTTTTAAGTTACAAATTTGGTGAGAAGCCGACCCAGGAAAAAGTGTTGCCAGAGCTATCATGTACCAACATCACCTTTGTCATAATTTAACTCTCTAATGGGCTTAATGTGAAAAACCTGTTTCATGTAGGCAGTGGATTCTAATTTAATCAAGGTAAAATTGAATTAACGTGATTAATTGTCTTTCCAACAAATATGGCAGACTAATAAAACACATTGACAGAATACAAAGCAGTTTGTAAAACAGATACCATCTTATTCCCATAACTACTACATGTATTACCCAGTGAGAACCGAGTAAGTACAAATCATATTATACAAATAATACACAGGTATGAGTGCATAATGGTCGATGCAGAGCATGAGGGTATTTACTATGGTGCAATACAATTCATGAGGCGTAGCCAATTCAATTTTGTGGCAGTGTGAATGCCTGAATAGCACTGCATCCCCATAACGTCACAAACAAAAACCTGTGTAATATTTGTTTTATAAAATGCGTCGTCAATCTTACTTAGCAAGGCCATAAGATATCTCCCGCAATCTTTATCCACGGTTGTTATTACCAAAATGCACCCCATGCACATGGTACTGTGCATATAGTAAAAAATAATGCACGATCACGTGATCCATTTTGACGCTTCTCATTGGCTACATTCTTGAACCCATTTTATAATACTAAATGTGTGAATAATGATAATGCATTCAAATAGAATCATAGGGAAGGATAATAATAATATAACGTTTTATTAACCCAGGGTAGCCACTTCAGTTATGAAACTGCTCTTTCAGCGGGCCCCGCATAACATACATGTAATATGTTATTACTACCCTTCTCCAATCTAATATGCTGAGCGCCTAGCTAGAAGGCAGAAGGTCCTATTGTTATAAGTCTTTGGTATGACTCGGCCGGAGTTTGAACCCACGACCTCCTGTGCATAAGGCGGGCGCTCTAACCTCTGAGCCACCACTTTAAAAGTCAAGGTACAGTGAAAGACATGCCACTGGCTCATGCTGAAAGGCTCTTGATCAATATTCCACAATTCCTTCTGGCTGCAATACAGCATTCTGTCCTCTGATTTTGGGCTCTTCTGATTGGAATACAAACATGACAGTACTGACACATGTAAGTGTAATATTACATGCTTTTATTGTTGTTACTTGATGCCTCTCCGCAGCCGTTCATACTTGCATTCTCTTCCTCTCTGCCTTGTTAAAAAAAAGATGTTGTTTTGACTAGACTCCTCTCTACAGCTGCCCCTTCTAGTCGCTTCATATCTTGGCTGAGTTTCCAATACTTCTGGTACGTCTCTGTGAGAACTCGTCTGGTTTGGAGGGGCACATCTTATCAAGTAAGGACCCATCAGTGATATGACGATGGCTCCATGACACTCGAACTGAATTCTCTGCAACTCTTGCTTGTTCCAATAAGATATTGTTTTCACTAGGCCCCTCTCTACAGCTGCCCCCTCTCGTTGGTTCATATCTTGGCTGAGTTTCTGCTACTGCTGGTACGTCTCTGTGAGAACTAGTCTGGTTTGGTGGAGGGGCACATCTCAGAAGGCGAGGACCAGTCAGTGAGATGACAATCGCTCCATGACACTCAAACTGAATTCTCTGCAACTCTTGCTTGTTCCAATAAGATATTGTTTTCACGAGGCCCCTCTCTACAGCTGCCCCCTCTCGTTGGTTCATATCTTGGCTGAGTTTCTGCTACTTCCGGTACGTCTCTGTGAGAACTCGTCTGGTTTGGTGGAGGGGCACATCTCAGAAGGCGAGTACCGGTCAGCGATATTACGATAGCTCCTAGGGGTGCAGTGAACAGGATGGATAGGACTGCTACCGTCAAAAGCTAGGAATCAAAGATTGGAAAGAAATTGGTTTGAATTCTGAAATTCTCAAGAAGGAATTTGATAGAGGTGGTGGAGCAGATAGGGGGGGGGGGGGGTGAGATTGTCACTGTTTCCACTTAACTCAAGGACAGAAGGTCTTGACATGTTTGGTGCATGAAGTAACTATTTGATTGAACAAAAAAAACATACACGTAATTGCATTAGTTTCATTTCTATGTACATTACAAGTTTTTGCATGCATGTACCATACCTATCACATGGGGGTGGGAGCTAGCACATCATTTAGAAGCACATCAACACTGCAAATGACACACACTTTAATCCTTTTTAATAATAATAATAATAGCTAGTTCTTATATAGCGCTTTTCAGGACCGAAGGCCCTCTCAAAGCGCTTCACAGATAGATATATTATTACCCCGGTCATCCGATTCAGGCTTACCCGCACACAACGTATGCACATTCTCCACTCCCTGGGGAGCATTCCAGCCAGGCATCATTTTTACAAGCGCACACTTGCTAATCTAAGCACATTAGCTTTCGCATCCTACCGGGTACCTATTTAACACCTGGGTGGAGAGTGGCAAATGTAGATCAATGTTGTATATATACGCAGAAACTTGCTATTATGACCATCAGATGTACATGTTCATACAATTGCAATACTTTAAATATCAGCTAGGATCACAACACATTGTCCAATTATTAATTTGTTGAAATATTATTGATGTTATATTTTTAATTCATTATCATTACTGTTTTCATTATGGTCACTACCTACCTGTATTCCATATATCTCTAACTCTTCTTCACTTCCTCTGTCTCTCGCTGTATCTAGAGCTACGGATCCAATTGCAGCCTGGAAGGAGAAACCAAGTATTCAACAAAACTTAGATGTGTTTTCAAGATGCATTTGTCGACTGGTTTTACAATGCAATGACACATGATGCCGATGATTTACTTCTCTTCATTATTTATTCCTTTTATTCCAACATATGGGAAATCAACAATTAAACCAATGTCATGTACGACAGAAATAAGCAATATACAAACGCATTATTATCATAATCATTAAAAACTCTTATGCAAGGCAAAACAGTACGATACATGTTTGCACAGGCTTTGCCAGCTCATTTACAAGTGCTGATAGACTCATGACTTAAAGGCCCACTGCACTACTTGTAGCTAATTGCTCCCTCTATATAGAAAACAATGTATAAGCAGTGCCTGTTGGTCCCCCATGATCCTCTTTTTCTTATGTTGATTAAGAGCTGAGTTGATGAGATAACCAACTCTCAGTGGCCACGCTGGGTGGTCTAATCCCCCCCCCCCCCTGGCCAAATTAGTACAGACAGGCTTTAAAACATGTGAAATTCACTAAAAGATAGCAGATTAAAGAGTAACTGTTCAGAGGCAGTGAAATAGAGAATTGTACTTGAAGTGTTAACAGTGAGGTAGTACCTGAACAGTTGCCTTTGGTAACCATGCGAGGGAGATAAACAGCTTTTCTTTCCATGTCAGACCGGCCCCAGTGACAGCCAATGCAGAGACAACCATCCTAACACACAGACCTATGATGAGTGTGGCAAAGCCTAAACCTTCAGCCAGACATGAAAGAAAGTATTAATATTGGTTATCCATTTAGTTTTAACAAGCGGTTCACTCATATCCTCAACCCTTAACACTGCAACCACATAAACAGTTACCATGACAAAGTTTTCAATAGTCAAAATTTGATGGTTAATTTTATGTTGCATTATCAGATATCAGGATGAAGTGGGTGGGTGGGGTCATTCATGATTCATACGATTTTGCTACAACTCTTTCCTCGTACAGACTGGGTATTGTATGTAGACTACTACAAATTATACGTTGTGCTATTCTTCTAGTACTTATACCAAGTCTGACTGATGTTGATTTGTTTTTCTTCTCTTTTTTTCTTTTTTCTCTTTATTTTCTTTTTCTAAATGAGGGCTTGTTTGTATTTCTCACCTATTTTATTTGTAAATATATATATATATATATATATATATATATATGTGTGTATTTTTATGTTTAACTTTGTATGTAAACCATGTTAATCTATAATGTATGTTTCTTCGTAAAATTGTGATTACTTTTTCATATGCACGGCCATGCTAAAGAACAGCCATTTGCTGATGTATGCCACCGCGCTAAAATAAAATAAACAAAGAAACAAACAATATCCTTACCTACTGTAGCTGGGTCCAGGTATGAAATGGATACTTCAGCTCCAATCAAGCCAAATAGAAGAGGTTCAAACAGTAACCAGAGATACGACAGCAAAGTATTTACACCTTCCTACGTTCAATAAGGAAAAGAAAAAATATATTACAGTTCTATTTTAAATGCAGTTGAGTGTTATAACGACAAACAGATTTTTTTTTAAATTAGCAGGATCAAAAATTCAAAACATTCAAAATAGTTACATTACCTTTGAGATTTCACCCAACTAAACAAGAATGCATTTGTTTGAGCTGCATGTTTGACTATTTTCTTTTTTGGTTATTTTTTATGATCTATCAATCAACCAATCTTATTCAGTCAGTACTAATTCAACTAAAGTTATCTATCAACTAAAGTTTGTTGTTGATTTTTGACGCCATGAACATGATTTCTAGAAAGAGGTTGGCCTTCTCCAAGCTCTCTCAATAAAGAGGGAGAGAAGGGAAGAGAGTGGGGGAAAAGGGAGCACCCCCCTGTTAGATCTACCTATGAAAAGTGTCATTGTCATTATGAAAACAAAAATTACTCACCTTTCCTCTTTCGAATCCAATCCAATCCAGGTATTTATAAAGCGCCAATATTAAGTAGCCTAATCAAAGGTGCTGATGAGACTTAAAAACTACCAAAAATGTCTTTCCAATAGAAGGGCGGATGCACTACGTCCTAGACGTACCAATACGTTATCATCATCATGAAGAAACTCACCTTTCCCTCTTTCCATCTGTGTCCAGCAATGAATGCCATGGTGAGACAGCCTAGAGCCCCTGCGCCAGGATACTGTGCAGCACCGCTACCAAAGACAGCAAAGATACCCCCGTAGAGCAGCAGGATGAAACGCTTCTTGGGTAACCAGATCTACCAATCGAGACACATAATAATCATGACTTAGATGCTGCTTTATAAGTATCGGCTTGCATGGTGATGTAGATATACAGTACGCTTGCGGTTGCACTATGTGAGAGACGATGGATAGTCAACCTGTTTGAAACGTCGAGCCACTCCTACTACCCATCCTCTCCAATCGGTGCTAAAGTTCTCCTAATAACAATAATGGTGGCTTCTTATATAGCGCACATGTCCGTCACGTTGTGACGATCCTGGTGCTGCTATCAACTGTCCTTTTTAGGACTACACACACTCAAGAACGAAAGATTACAGAGAGTCCTTTCCAGGTCCTCCCAATCCTCCCCCTCTCTCACATGGTGCAACCGCAAGCCTACTGTATAATCATGACTTTGTTGTTTGACCAAGGCAGTCTGTACATCTTTTGTTTACTTGCCCTGTCTTTAATTTCTATAATTTAATTGTTATAATTTATCATCTGATTCATGTTTCTATCGATGCAACATTATAAAAGAACAGGTTTGGTGCATCGGGAGAACCTGAAAGGTTGATTGCTATCAACCTTTGTAATCCAATTTCAAGGTTTATTCCATTATGTATGGTCATTTTTCTCTCATATACTGTTAATTTGTCATATAGTGCAAATTTTTTTATTTTTTTATTTTAAATGTTTAAAGTTTTGTTATTTGATTGGAATTACGAAATCTTATGAAATGATATGATTCATTCATCTTTCAACTATCTCACACGTCGCCACTAGTAGTTGGTCTGATTGGCCTGATGTGTTCCTTTGATTAAAAAAAACAGTGGTTTTACATACAACAACATAATTCTAAGCTACCTAACGACACTAAGTATTATGGAAGGGGGTCCGGATCGAACATTTAACATTCTGTATGCATGACAGCTACAGATCTGCCAAGTTTTCAAAACTGCAATGTGGGATAACTGTAATCAGGAGTCCATTACAGTCCATGTATTCAACAAAGTGACACAAGCTCAGTCACAAACGTGCAAACTCATCGTGAAAGAAAAGCAGATGGTTTGTGAATTCAGTAACAACTTGACAGCAACCTCAACCCTATGGCGAATTTCAGGCATGCTCCACATTATATCGTATGTACTGACATTAGTAATATTGGATACATGTTGATCTCTGTAAATAGCGACCTCTCAGTAAAAAAAGAGAAAAGAGCAGGCAGTGACACATGTTTTTTGTTTTTCTTTAACTGAGTTTTTTTTAGCAGAAATTGCAGAATGCAGGATATTTCGCTTTTTCAGGATTTTTTTTCTCTCCAGAAAGCAGGACACTTGGCAGGTCTGCAGCCATGTAAAAACTTCGAATTTTTGTGGATCCCAACTTAGATTTTGGGTACCTATGTGTCTCGGGCACGTGTTAGTGTCAGGTCCTGGATATGTGCTTACCTGGGTTGGGTCAGGGATATACCAGAGAAGGAATCCTGCCGCACAGCCAAACGATACCCCCATCACTAGCTCCAGAGGACCCCTGAAAATACTGTAAATTATATCACCTTCACAGAAAAGGAACAAGATACATATCCACATACAGAGAGAGAGAAGTGAGGGGAGAAAGGGAGAGACAAACACCAAAGACATACACAAAGAGAGAGACAGAGAAGGAAAGTGAAACAAAGAGAAAGAGAGAGAGAGATACAAAAATATAAGACTTAATATTAATATAAATTTAGCACTTAGTTCTCATTAATCAAGAATTAGACGAGTACTTTTGTGGAAACTTGTTTTTTAAATAAAACCATTAACTTTTTTTGTTTTAATCACCTCAAAAAGAATAGATCAGTCTGAATATATATCAAATATAACATCTAGAAAAGAAAGGGCAATCATAACTCAATAACATTCAATCCGATGAAACTACAAGTAAAATGAAAACAACGTACTGCAAAGAGCCAACGACAACAAAAAAAAGAGTTGAAATTCACCTTTTGCAAATGCGATTCCCAGGATCACTCCAAAAGCACCGATGGCGAGGACATCATCACAACTAGCAGCTGCTATGACCAGGGTTGGTATGCCTTGTCTCACCCCATAACCTCTGGCTTGTAAACTCAGTAAAGATGGTACAATCACGGCTGGAGTAACAGCTCCTAGAACAAATCTATGGAAGAGGAAAAACCAGCTGTAGAAGGATGCATGATACAAAAGTGTTGTGGTCTAATTGATAAGTCGCCGGACTGTAGATCACAAGGTACAGGGTTCAAATCCCAGCCCAACACTAATGTCCTTTGGCAAGACGTTAATCTACCTTTGCTCCCTTCCACCCTGGTGTTAAACGGGTACCCAGTTGGATGCGAACGTTAATGTAGTATGCTTGGCATTGGGAGCGTCTGTAGAATGGCGCCTGGCTGGAATACTCCCCAGGGAGTGGAAAATGTGCACACATTGTGTGCGGGCGAGCTTGAATCCGATGACCGGGGTAATAATATAGCTATAAAGTGCTTAGAGACATCGGCAATGAATTAAGCGATAGCCGCTATATACACTGTAAGCACAGAATATTATTATACAAACAATGAGAGTTCTAGAGTTCAAATTTCAAAGGGAGTTTTACAGATACACTTGTAATTGCCCTTTCCATGATCTCTTATTCCTTTGAAAGAATTCATGCTGTCAATCTTAACAAAAACTAAATTATGATAATATTTTGTTGACCTACAAGCTCAAGCTTCTTTCCGGTTCCCTAATCATTTTTTACTTTGTATATCAAATATGTTTTGTTACTTTTGTATGCATATTTCAAACATCGTTTGTAATTTTGAATGTTTGTTTTTCAAAAAATGGTTGAACCAATAAATGAAATGAAATGAAACCTACCCCAGCATGAAACCCCAGGGCCATGGGAATCCAAGCAGAAAGTGTGACACAACAGCAGCTGTACAGGCCTCGGCTATACAAGGCATGCAGCACAAACGAACACAAACCATACTCAGCCTCTTGAGAGCGCTAGCATCTAAGCTGATACCAGCCTGAATTGAATGGAATTGAATTAAATTTCTTTATTGTCATGCACAAAATAAAATGAAGGCATAAAAATCGTCTTATGACTCACATTTGGACAAAATATAACAATACATTAACTTATCATAGACAAATAACTATAAATGAAATGACAATGTAATATATTTTAATCTTTCTGTTGAGGGCCAGAGGAATTTGATTATTTGTTCTCCCCTGGCTCCCAACAGACAATACTAACTTAAATATAATCTAGAACAAAGTTCATGACAACAATCAATGTCATATAAATAAAACAAGTCACAGCCAAGATCTAAAATCAATTATTCATCGATTATTACAAATTTCAGATAAAATTTGTTTATTTTTGGTAGCAGACATGAACTAACCTGCAGGAGTATGATGACTAGAGCCATGTCTCGGAGGGATGAGGACCATGTGGGAGAGATGTCCTTTGCTACGTTGATGACTGGTATGTTCCGAAGCATGAAACCAACAACAAGCATTCCTGCAATGCAACAAGCCACATATTGTTGAAAGTACCAAAAATAACACAAAAACTTTACTTTTCTTTCTCGCTCTTTCTCTCTCTTAGAGCTATTTTTTTGTTTTGTAAAGGACTAGCATAATCTTAGCTTATTTTTAAAAGTCATCTTTGTGATCAATACTACAAAATTACATACATTTGATGCAAAAAAACATTGTTCTGTCCATTATGTTGCTACTATATGAACTAAAATGGAAATGTACACAAATAAATATTAATTGTTTGGATTGCCACTTAATATTCACCTAGCAAAGCTGGTAATTTGATGACCTCTATGGCTAATCCACCTGCCTTGCAGGATACCACCAAAATGAAGAGAGCAAAGAGGTTACCCCCTGGCAACGCTTCACTACCTGTGACAGCCCACAGTACTACCCAAGTCAGCAGAATAAGGAGAAGAATTGTCAGCCATCTTGAAAAGGCTCCATGCGGCGGGCACATGAGGAGATACCGGAACCTCTGGCAGTGTGTTGGCTGTGCAGGTAGAGGATGATGTTCCACCAGGCAGGGTTTGCAGAGAGTGAAGCAGCAGGAGCTGCATTGCACTGAACATCCTCCTGATTTCTCCTTCTGTACTGCATCTCCCGAATCCTTGCTGCGGAGCTGATCACCATGGTTACTCTCCGTTCCTACAGCATCGAACTCTAATGTGCCTTGCTGAGACATGAGCACGTCTTGAGGAGAGAGACCATCTTCATTGCACACCTGGGCTCTGGAGGGGGGCGGTTGCCTACTGCTCCAAGGGTTAATGGTTTCTGGCATACTGGAACTCATCTCTTCTCAAGGGTTGAAGACTCTGAAGGGAAACCAAAAAAAGGAATATGTCAGAGCGAGAAGGGCGTTAACTCTGTGTTAAAGTATATAGGTTACAGCCCTAATGGCTCCAAACAGTACAACATGGAAAAGAGAACTTCACTTATACAATTCCTGATTAAAAAGTATGGGTTAATAGTAGTGGTGGTTATTTTACCTGACTGCTAAGAAAGCATAAATGCTAGTAAGCAACCAGACGGCCAACAGCTTTAGGTCCTCTCCGATGGACCTGGTCGTGATAGTGGTAATGAGGATTAATGCCTTACCAAAGGGCACTAGCGCATCGCCTTGGTTTCGAACCCAGGTCACCAGATTACGAGACCGACTGAGCTATCGCGCCTCCTCGAATGGCCTCCTAGTATGGGAATTCTAGGTGAGTTAAATGCCACCATTGAAATTGTTAATGACAGACTGTCTAGATTAAATTGTGGAAGAGTTTATTTTGATCAGCACGTCCGCGTCCGCTTCATTAATTTTATTATCTTAATTTCACAACACTGCATCAGTCACTTTTAACAAATTCAAATCAGCAACAACAACAATAGCAACAACACTCTGAGGAGTAGTACTTCTAATACTTCCCGTCAAGTTTGTTGTCTTCTTTTCATCTCACAACAATTTTGCACACACACTGGCATTTAAAGGAGGGGCATGCCAGATCATCATTCATCGGTAGAGGAACGGCGGATCAGCAGCCCGCGTTCCGTAGCAACTGAGCGGCACAGCGAGTCGAGCAATCCTGATAATGGTCACACCAAATTGCAATATCATTTGTAACTTATAACAAAACCTAAATTTACCTCCAAAACAGCTGCGATGCTTGCCCAGAATAAATATCGAGAATTGTGCCTCTACCTTAGTATTTTCCTACTTTATAGCTTGCATTCCTCACTTCTTACGTTCAATTTTAGTTGCGGTATCTTCGAAGAGAAAGTTACAAAAAAGAAGAAAAAAAGTAAACATGTAAAAGGTTGCTTGTGTTGTAGGTTGGGGAAAAAACAGAGAAGCGGAGAAGTATGACGGAGAACGTTTCAGCAAAAATTTAGCCATCTATTAATTCTAAAAGCCAACGTTTTATATTGAGACTTGGCGAAAATGTTCTTGTAGATGTCTACTGTACTATTTAAAAAAAAAAGGCCAAAATGCTTCTCAAGACAATTCAACTCTCTTTGTTCCTCTCTCACCCCCCCCCTCTCTCTCTCTCTCTCTCTCTCTCTCTCTCTACCTCTCTCGATCACTCTCTCCCTTCTTTTCTCCACTTCTCTCTCTGTTCCCTGTCCCTCAACATTTCTTCCTTTTCTCTTTATCTTACTTCTTTCCTTACTTCTTTCTTCCCTTTTAAAGTTTTTTCGTTGAATTATTGTTAAAAAACAAATTGTAAATATGAAGTTTTTTATTTTTAAATTAAATCTCTGTAAATCATGTATGCAATTCAGCCATTGGTTGCGATATGTTGATGAATAAATACGATGCCTTAAAAACATAATATAGAGTGAAATGGCTTATATATACAACTTATAGTTGATGGATCTTGAAATGATAAGTGCATGTGTTTTCTCAAAAGTTCAAGCATAGAATAAAATGATATGTTCTACCAACATCGGTTAAACCAAATATTAGAGAAAAGAGTATTTCAAAAAGAGAGAAAGAAAGGACAGAAATTGCTACTTTTCTTGTGGGTCATGCAGCCTTTTTAATTTAATCAACAACATAACTTGCTAACAAAATAGACCGGTGTATTAATGAAGCTTGCAACTTATAGTTTTATATTTACCACTTTCATATACATGCATGTATTAAACTCTGTTGTAGACTATGTGATACATTCAGGAGTTTATCATGAATGTCATGGTATATCTTAATAACTATTGGTTTTTATTGGTCGAGAGCCCTAATATCACGTGAGCAGAAATATTTCTACTATTTTAAGGTTGCTCTGAAAAAGTAGTACTTGGGAGTACTATTCGGGAGTTGAAATTGATTTTTTTTTTCTTCAAATCTTAAATTCAATATTTTTACTTCTTTTTCAATAAAAATTGTAATTTTTTTAATCAATTTTTTTAAAAATTGCAATAAAAATTTCAAAATTTTTGTATTTTTAAGATATTTTTTAAATACATTTTTGATGCAGGATATAAAACAAATATACCATGTCATCCCCCTGGAATCATGTTTATATTCTCATTCCATAACTCACAAATCATATCAAGCACACAAAACATATACAAAGAACAATAACAAACAATTAAATTGAATTAAATCTTACATTTAATCAATCTCCAGAAGACAAATAGAAGCAACATATGGCAGATGGAAAATGCACCACATATATATTCAATACTATGCAATACAGTCATTTTGCCAAACATTCATTTTACCATGTTTCTCTGACGCCATTCTAATACACAGATGTAGAATAGAAAGAAATCAGCTTTGTATAAATATAATACACAAAATAGTACACTATATATAGGACGGAAATTTTAAATTTCAATATGCACCACAGAAAAACATTTATTTATCAATTGGAATGAAATAGTTGCATATGGTATATAATTGAAAAACATATTCATATATTCAATTCATCGTGCTTCTATGGCAGAGTACATAAAAGCTGCATACAAATTTTGGTGATTCTATTGAATACTTCAAAGGAAACTTTGCATAGACCTATAAAACACATGTGTGAGCTGACAAAGGCACTAAGTATTATGTCAAGGTGGAACATACAGTCGACTCATTAAATATAGTGTGCCATGCTGTATGATAAAAACAAGACATGTATATTACAAATTGATGGTCCTAAGAAAGAATATAAAAATGTAAAATATAACAATTATTTAAATTCTTTTTTAAACAAAAATCATTCAAAATTTATTTTATATCGTTTTTACTACAATTAAACAAACAAAAGAAGGAGAGAAAATATTTTCTCATGACAGGTTCATCTCTTTATCAAATGATGTGTCTTTCATTAGAAATGTTTGCAACATTGAGTATCAGCAACTCGAGTCAAATGATAACCTATCTGGCCATTCAAAAATCCTCACATAAAATCTAATGTAAATTATAAATTATAGAGGTATAAATACCCTGACCTCAATTTTACCACACACAAAAAAGCAGCCATAAATATTTTGCAACTGTGTTATATAATCATACCATCATGCATTTACAAGGTGATTTATTCTGCATAGTAAATCCTATATGATAAAAAGGCTATAAGCTGCTGGCGCATACCAATACATAATAATGCAACTTATTCAAAGATAGATAGATTACCAGAGTAATGGTTTCATTTGAAGAAAGGAAAATGATTTTCATTCAATCTCTTTATGCATTTCAACATGCACAAAGTTATCATTTTATTTACATTTGTTATTATATACATAAATATTCTCTGTACAGGTGAATCAAACTCAGCATTGAAGGACCAAGTTCCAATGTACAAGGGTATATTCATTGTCAATGCCTTCGGAATGGATGTCTGCTCAAGATAATTGCAGAGCATCAGAATAGAGACTTCCGATCGCCAATAAGATTTTAGACTGCTCGCTTCATAATGGACAGCCTGGAAGTTTATCACTCTTGTATAATTGTTATATAATATTTCTCATCTTCTCATTACATATTCTGCATACAAATTCTACCAAAGTTTTCTGTGTGAAGCAGCTTCTATCGTACTGTGAGAGACTAAGGCTTAACTCAACTCCTTGCAATACACTGAATTGTTCTGACCAACATTCCTTACTCATAATTTATACACAATATCAATAATCTTCAGTGAGGCAAAGATGACACATATAGGTAAATGTAACTCATGCCAAGCCTTCATCATGGAAATGAAAAAGGTGCATTATCAATTACATCCATATGAAAGCCAGTAATTGCCTGTATCTGTACTTCAATTTATTCAATATTTATTGTTATCAATTCCAATATATATTCATCATCTTTTAAACACCATGAGAAATTCATCTTTTCACATTTGACTTTGATACGCAGTACTATTTAGAGTCTTATCAATTTAAAGATATCCAAAATATTCACATTCTCTGATCTTTAAAAGACACAATCACAAACTGGATGATATTTTCATTGTCCAAACTTTTCTTATCTTACCATCAAGAACAAATAAGTAACATCTCCGCTCTTTAATTTAGCCTCATTTACATATTTGACTTGAAACCAAACTTTTATATGTGTAAGTTCTTAACATCCTGCTCACAAAACATTTATGGCCCTATTGTACTGTAATGCAGATATGTTTCTTCCATGCTCCTGTTTAAAGCAAATATTTGTAGCCAGCGACTAGGTCAACTATTTCATGAGCATGCTGTTTCCTTCACATACAGCTGAATAAATTGCAATGTTGAATAATTTATTATGTTTGTTTAACAGATATTTTTTCATGGCCTGAAGAGTTCAATCTTTGCTTTCTTATAGATCAAGTCACAGAAGGAGCAATAGTCCACATCAAACTTCCCCCCAATTGTGATCTCAAACTTCTTCCAAAGGACGTCGAGTTCGACTTCATTGACCAGGGGTGCAAGCTCGAGTTCACTGAGGACACGGCGGAACTGAGACCTTGAGACTGTGCCGTTGTGGACCCGGTCGTAGTCCTCAAACAGCGGGTAGAGTTGAACACGGCCCTTATTGACCTGTAAGTGAAAAAATATATAGAGGGATTCAATGTTAGAGGAAATATTTTGAGAATTCATAACACATACCAACATATCCACCTAGCCATAACATGCCAAATTGATATTCTTAATTCTCACTTAATCAAACTAATTATACATTGGAAATTCAAGACTACAAAAATATATGATATCTGTCATATTTTGGGGAAAAAAAAATTATATTTGCTCAGTAGTCTAAAGACTAAACATCAGATACAGACAATTTATATCACATTCATCAAATAGAGCATCAAATGTGTAAACTTGACTTGTGCTTTTCATTTGTCATTAGTTTTTAATACACGTCTTAAGAAGATGGGCTTTAACAGTAAGAATTAAAGATATGATCTGCGTCTTACCTTTTGAGCGAGTTTCTCGACAGTGTTCTTGAGGATATTCTCTTCCGCTCCAGTCAGGATGTTCTTCTCCACCTGTACAGCTGGTTTGAACTGCTCTGGGGTGATCAGAGGATCCTTCTCAAGGTTCTTCAATGTGAAGATGCTCTCTACGTGATCACTAAACGCAAGATACTCCACAAAACTGGCATCTCTGGGAGATTCAAATCTGTTGAATAATAATAAAACAAAATAATAAGTGATACATTCCTGTACATTATTGTAAATAGCCAATTGGCTTTTATGTTATCCTTGAGTACCCAATACAAAAAAAAAGAAAAAAAAAGAAAGAAGTTTATGATGATCCACAGCACTTCTTTGGCGCCATTTATCTGTTTCAAACATTCAAAGGCGCGCGCTCCTCCTAAAGTCATGTACCACACATTTGTTTAAAAAGATGGATTTTGAGGCCAGCTGACTTAAAGCTTTCTAGCTTATGCATATTTTTCAATCATCAGCACAAAAATTGCAAACTATACTTCCATATTGTAAATTGATTTAACAATTATCATCGCATTAGAAACTCTGCAGAATTAGGTACAACAGAAAATACATCATCATACATATCTTCGTGATGACACAAAAATAGAAATTTTGGAAGTATCACTTTGGCATACAGAGGAAATCATTAAAAAACATTCTACATTTAGTATAGGAAAACTTACGCATTTATGAGGATTTCTACTTCTGATGGTTGGAGACCAAGACCTGCATTGTCCAAAGCTCGTCTGAAGTTTTCCTTCAGCATACGGCCGGTACGAAGCTTATCATAATTACGCATGAACTCATGTACCCTCATCCTTTCCTTTATAACCTACAGAGAAAACACAGAAAAAGAATGACAATGGAATATAATTTTAAATAAACTAAAATATTTAATTTCAATTCAATTCTTTCAACATGTTCAGCTTTTCAAGCAAGACATACAAGATTGAAAGATTTTTAATTTTAATTTCAGTTAAGGTAAAGGTTACTTTAGTATCAGCCTTCCATTTTGCTAAATCCCCAGTAATATTAGTAATTTGAAGACACCGGCCTCAAGCATCCACCTGCTTAAACATCCCCCGGGATGAATATGTGCACAATAAAAATGTAGCTTTATCAACATCATCATCATTCCAATAGAATAAAATAAATAAGCATGGTGAAAAAGAAAAGAGATAGAATCTGTTAATCAAAAGAATGAATTCTTCAAGAATGCAGACATACCTTTGTCTTGACCTTCTCCATGACACTGTCTGCATCCTTGAGTGGGTTCTTCTCCAGAGACACCTTCCTGTTATTCACCAGATCAAGTTCCTTCAGACGCTGGACATACTTCAGTTCTTGCTGGGCCTTGGGCTGCAGATCTTCCAGGAACTTAATATAGTTGAATCCCATCACGTTGGTATACTTGGCTTCCAGCATCAGCATCTCTTCTTCCGAAGCATTCAGACCAAGGTAGAAGAGACATTGGCGGAACTGGCTCTTGGTGACGATCCCCATGTTGTGATTGTCAAAGTCCTCGAAGCAAGGCTTGAGCAGGACGCGGCGTTGCTCCACGCGTTCCCTCATGCGGTTCATGGCCTCGTCAACGGTCATGCAGACCTCACTAGGTGCAGTGCTCCAGTCGATTGTGCCTGGTTTGTCCAATAAGAACTGTTCGGTAGCAACGACAGAGTTGGTGGGAGTCTTCTCTAGGTTGGGAACCACTTGAGTGAAAACTGCAGAGTGGGTGTAAAGGGTGAAACAGTTAAATAATATCTAGTCGACAGCCATACAATGTAAATTTATTTTTCAAGAAATACACAGAAATTGGTCTTGTAATGATGCTTTATCAAATACAGGTTGTAGGGTGCTTTTGGCAGGCAAGCCTGTTCTAGTGATACTAAAGGATTACAATTCTATTTCATAAGCTCAGGAACACTCTGAACAAACTAGGATTCATCAGTTCATGTGACACTTTCAGAATTGGAATACCACTTTCTGTTCAAAACATTCCATAACAATTTTAAACGCTTAACAAGAATTCCTATAACGTTAGAATGAACAAATAAAAAATAATGACCTTTGAAACTTGGTCTAGCTTACCTGTCTCAATATCCTTCTCAAAGTTCTGCCAGAGAACAGCATCTGAGTTGGCTGGGTCTGCATAGGTTTCACTAAGTGCTTTGAACTGAGCCTCAGTCATGTTGAACTGACCTAGAGCACTCAGTCCCATTGCGCTCAGACCCATGCGGAACTTGCTACGTGGGATGGACCTCTCCCTCAGTGGATCAAAGTCATGGAAGTATTCACAAACCTGACAGGAGCAGAAGAAAAAAAATATTTGTAACAATTCACAATAAATATTCTCTCAATTAAAACACACATATACATCATAATAAGGCCTAAAAAAAAGATGTTGTATTGCCCTTTAGGTGCCAAAACATTTTTTTTTTACTCCCTCTTTTGGCTGATATTTCTCAATATAGAAAGCTTTAATACACGTTTTTTCTAAAAAACATAAAAAAAAAAAAATAGATTTCAAGATTTTTGGGTCGGTTGCAAAAATAGGGAATACAACATCTTTTGTTTAGGTCAGGCTATAAGGCTCCCTACATGACAATGTTAACTACCTTACATGGCAACGTGGTTGAAACATAGTACACATACAGAATTCACCTCCTCCTCTCTCACATTTTGACTACAGCATGGTTTATTTGCCTGTGTAGACATGATTGGTTTATTGTTGTATGTGGGAATAAGGTATTTCGCATCACTGAAATTGAAACTACAATGCAGATTATCAAAAAATTATAATAAACATGTATACCATGATTAGTAAATAGTAAAAATAACTTTTTTTCTTTCCTTTCATCAAAATTGGAATGATATGCAACTGAACAGTGATGAGTGAATTGGCAGCATTTTGATGGAAGAGGAGTCAATTTTTGTTTTGACTCATGCCATATATCAACAAACATATTGTGCCTTTAATATTAAGGAGATTTCAAGATAATGCGAATGGATTTTTTTCTGTTGTAAGGAAAAATAAGAAAGAATCTTACTCGTATTCTGCTTGTGAGTATATGATGCCTGATGCGAGCCACCAGCTCAGCCACATTCACTTTACTGGAATCAATCGGTTTGTCAGCAGTTGGTGTTCTGGGTCTTTTCTTAGCCTTATCACCACTCTTATCAGTTGTAAACCCAATGTATTCTGTAATGGAGGATAAAGCAAATTTTCAAATAAGTCAATTTACAGTACACCAAAAATATCAGGTCCACAGTTACACATAGAGTAGAACATATATATTTTCAAGCATACACTTGCTTTTCTTCTTTCAAGTTAGGTTAAATAAAAACATGACATCAATTAGGCCTAAAAAAAGAGATGTTGTATTGCCCTTAAAGTGCCAAAACATTGGTCGGTCGGTCGGTCAGAAATCTTTGTTTTTTTCTCCCTCTTTGGGCTGATATTTTTCAGTTTTGAATGCTTTAATATTTTTTTTTCTCTAAAAAACAGAAAAGAAAAAAAACTTTTTTTTTTAAAAAGCCGACCATAGATTTCAAGATTTTTGGGTCGGTCGCAAAGGGCAATACGACATCATTTTTTTATAGGCCTTATACATGTAGGTACTTCTAAGGAAATCATTATTTATTGATCACTAATGGAAGAAATGTGTTGATAGACATACCTTTATCAACTGCTTGCACAAAGGCTGGGTAGTTGATGGTATCCTTAGTAGATGGATCTTCAAACTTCCTGCAAAGAATCTCAAAATCTTCCTTGCCGACATTGAGAGTCAGGAAATGAAGCATCCTTCCAAACTGGATCTTGGTCATGTTACGGGTGTAGGCTTTGCTCTGCAGGAAAGAAAATGGAGATAAATGTAACTGTGTTTGTTTGTTTGTTTGTTTTAGCAAGGTGGCATACTTCAGCTAAAGGCTGTTCTTCAGAATGAAAGGGGACATCTTTTCAACATAGGGTTAATTTGGCCTTAAAAAAATATATCAGTAGTCTTAAAGTCTATACTGCTGTAGTAAAAATCATATAATAAGATTATGCAAGAAGTTACTCAGTCTTTAAACATTGGGAAATCATAATGAAAACCTAATGATAACATCCATATCATTTTTGCAAATTAAATCCATAGATCCTGAATAAAAACACATTGATTTTCTCCTTTGCTTTCTTCACTTATTCAAAGCTAAAGTGACTAATACATTAATCTAAATTTTCCATGCTCCACCCAGCTAGGTGAGGTAAATGGGCAACCTAGCAGGAATTAATTACATGAAATGCTAGAGCACCTCAATGGCAGCCATGCTAAAGCCAGATTTATCACTTTTGAACGCCAGGGGAGTGTTTCACAAAGACAAAGATCAACTTTAATTGGACTTAAATATGGCAGGCCATTCATGCCAATGGTTGCTCTCTCAATTATGATTATTAGATAATAGTTTTCCTTCAATAATGAACTATCAAAAAAGCTGAATTCGACCATGATTTGTACGTCCCTTGAGAGACCACTGCCAGTAAATGGTGAGAGCAAACGGTGGCAAGAATGGCCTGCCATAGTTAAGTTCAACTTAAAGACGATCTTAGTCTCTGTGAAACACCCCCCCCCCCCAGTTCCAGTCACTAGACATTCCAAACGTTTACTCACCCTGTCGTAATCTTGGAAGTACTGTATCATCATGAGCCTCCTCTTCTTGACGTCGGTAGACAGCCTATCCAGGATGATGCTCAGCCTATCCTCCTCATTGGGTGAACTTAGCGTGTTCAGGGTTCTAGAGAGCTCTCCTCGCCGAGGACGATAAACCTCAGTCGTAGGCTTCTTCTCAAGGTTTGGGTCATTAAAAGCTGAATTGGAAAAGGTGGTCAAAGATTGTAATAAAGATTGCTCATCTACTTATTTCACACTTGACCAAACAGTTAATGATATCAATTGATTTTGATGATTACCTTACTCTGTTCACATTAATGTATATTTTATATGTAGTGTAATTTGTAGGTTTATTGCACTTTTTCGTTTTGTTTAATATGTAATTGTTTATCATTGTATTTTTTTTGTTATAGCGCTTAGAGACTTCGGTGGTGAGCACTTTCTAAGCACTGTTTTCATTATTATTATTATTATTATTATCAAATCTAATAGACATGTATACTGAATAGAGCTCTCTGAATTATTTTTGTTGTTGTAGAATTGACATTTCTTACATGGAGCAGACTGCTTTATTTTCAGAAAGAAAACAACTCTTTCTAGGCCAAACTCATATCTGATCCTCTAGATCCTTGTATTGGATATCTATTCACTGCTAGAATAGAACTGAACAGTATTAAACATGCATCTGATGACCGGGGTAATGATATATATCTGTAAAGCGCTTTGAGAGGGCCTGCAGTCCTGCAAAGCGCTATATAAGAACAAGCTATTATTAATATTACTATCTTACCATTTTCCATGAGATCACAGAACTCCTTGTAATGCACCCTTCCATCTGGCCTCTTGTAGTAATCCACGAGCTTCTGGACCTCATCCCTGGTCAAGCTGACCTTGTTACCTACACACAGCAACAGACCACACTTGAACTGGTTCTCAGTAATGATGTAGCTGCGGAGCTTGTCATGGTCACGGAAGAACTCTGGGGTACGGATGCCAAACTTATGGATGGCCACTTGGATCTTGGAGAAGATTTGGTTTAGTTCACCATCAGCTTCAATCTGAATGGAAAGAGGTGAAAAATATGTGTTAATCATGCATCATCTTCCATTTTGACTAGTCATTTGTAAACTGTTTTGACTTTTCTTTTGTACTTACATTGATAATCCAAGATAGTTGATTCCACTTTAAATAATTAATTTAATTTGATTTTTGTCAGGGAATTTGCTAGTACATCTTCCCATTACAGACACATTGAAACGTGAGGTAAACCAAACCATCTAAGCAGATGAATATTGATATTACATTTTACCAATGTCATGTAATTCTAAATGCTGAGAATTTTTGTAATATAAATGGTAGGCACATCTAGAATGCCTAAATTATAATTGTCAAAATAATAAGGAAAGTCAAAAGCTACATATTACTTTGGGATTAATATGGCCATAACTTAGTGCATAAACAGCTTTTGAATAAAAAGATAGATATTTAATGATTCAGTGCTTTAGTTCCCGAGTTCTCCTTGTTGATTTGCTGCATTAAAATAAAAGTTCCCCCTTGCAGTTCACAGTATTTGTTTTTATTACTTTATTATTTATTCTCTGATTTCCAGCTAGGGTTCTCTCCTGATCTAAACTGCTCCCCAATCTCAGTTTATTTCTTCTCTCTGAATGCAGACATTTCAGGTCAAGACAGAAACAGATTTCAACTACTAAACACTGTATACCTCTTTAGGAATGTTGTATGTTGCAGGAGGTTTGCCCTCAAAAAGCTTCTCCACCATTCCCTCTTTTGCCTTCTCCACATCGTTGTGAAAGTTGAGATAGTTACAGATGCCTTCTTTGCTCGGGTCACGATAGCGTTTGGCCAGGAGCTTCACGTCTTCCTCATTTATACCAGGAGGGTAGGGAAAGCTACGAAAGAACTGTGATGATGAAAGGAAGAGAGAAGGGTTTAGATAACAAATGTGATTATTTAGCTCTTCAAGTGCTGTGGCAGTACAAATCCCAATATATATTTTATATTTTATGCGATATAATAATAATAATAATAATATCATATGGAAATAATGCTGGTATATATCAGCTCCAGGCATGCATGGCACACCTCACAGTAAAATATATTTACAGCACATGAGAATTTTTTATTTTTTTTAATGTCAAAATTGTGTTACATTAACTCAAGAAGGTATGCACACACATGTACTTCTACACCCAAGGTTGCCCTAATTAAGTCTATACAAAGCCTGTCAAATAAGGATAAATAAATGTTCAAATTATATTGCTCCTATTTTTGTTGTACATTCATTGTTCTACTATACCTGAGGTTCTGTGATGATGCCTTTGTTATGCTTGTCAAAGTCTTCATAGGAGCTGCGAATGGTTATCTCATGGTACTTGTAATAGGGAGCGATATGTTGGATCATGCCTGTGATGCGGCTCTGTGAAGCAGGGCTCAGAGGTCTGATCGTTCGGGATGTACCGAGACTGTCAAGTGTAATTGGTTGTCACATAATTGGAAAGGTTATCATCACCAGTTATGAGGAAACAAACACAGTATAAACAGCAGGCACAACAAAGAAACATATCTTAGAAATAATGATCTACAGTCAAACCTGCTCTAGTGACCACCTGTCTACAAAGGCCACATTTGTTGTTTCCCTTGAGAATAATTTCTCATTGAATCATGTACTAAAGGAACCTGTCTACAAAGACCACCTGTCTACAAAGGCCACTGTTTGTGTTTCCCTTGGGTGGTCGCTATAGACAGGTTTGACTGTACTTAATATGAAATGGAAGGAAAACAACATTTTGACATGAGAACAAGAAGACTGAACAAGATTTAGGCTCTCACTCACATCACTGTTGCATTTTGGACATGTCTTGTCTGCTCAGAGCCAGAGGGCATTAATTCACACTCAGATTTCTGGTTCTGAGCAGACAATATACAAAGTCCTTTCAATTTGTATATATTGCACTGATCTAGTATTGTTTGATTGTTTGATAATAGTAATCTTTACAGATCACTCTCTCCATGCCCCTAATAATGATCAAAACTTAAAAGTACTTAATAAGTTACTGTAATACATTCCATACCTTAATTGCTTATTATGGATTGAAACCCCACACTGAAACATTGATTGGAGTATATAGTACATTTACATTTGCAATGTATGTGTGAAAGAAATGTGGCAGTCCACTATTTGTCCCATTACTTGACCATATTCAGTAAAGAATTAAATATTTCAAAGTGAGGAGGGAAGAAAAAAAAACTTACATTTCTGGTGCCTGGATAATCTGTGTCTCTGGTCTTTCCTGGAGTTTATCTGGTTGGAATGCTGTAACAAAAAAGCAAAACAAAAAGATTTGAATGATTACAACAGATACTTTTCCCTGGGAGTAATAAATTTGACTTAGAAAAGAAAAAGAAGTGATTACCACCACCCCCTAACAAAATCTGCAATTCCTTTTTGATTTTATAAACCCATTGTATGCTATGATTGACCTGGAGCCTTTGAAAAATGTGTGTCATAAACTAAAATCAAATCATACCAGGTTTAAAGAAAAAATACTCTATCAAGCAAAAGTTACATAATTCATAAATTAATATCATTAACATTCAGCTAATGAAGAAACATTTACTTCTAATTTCAAGTTACACTATGGGAGATCTCTTTTCTGTGCTCCATTAGGTTTCCTATTTGGGGAGGCTGGACAAAACTGAAATGAATCTTAGAATGTACAAACAAAAAATAATGATATGATTATTTTGTTTTTTTAAATCCAATAACCCTTCCTGCAGGGTTTAATTACTCTATTATAGATACACTTACTTCTCTCAATGACATCTGCAAATCTCTGATAGTTGACCAGATCAGCGCCATCCTTTCTTGTTTCATATTTAGCAATGAGCGCTGCCTGAACATCTTCTTGTAGGTCTAGGTTGAATCCTTGGTCAAGACATCTTCGGAATTGACCCCCTATAATTGTGTTTAAAAAAATAGGGACAATTATTTACTAAATGATAAACTTTTAAGAATTTACAAAAGAAAATTGTATAGACATGGCATAATATATGTTAGTGTAATTAATTCATTTCATTCTTTATTTTACATTTAAGATTAAGTATGCCTTCCTTTGCCATCACATTTACAAACATGGACACCAAAAGAAAGATTTATGAGTCAAATTTCCAATCATGTTTCCCTGTTTCATTGCTCATTATCTTATTTTGTTCACAAATCATTAACTAGATTTGAATTTCAAATAGTACTAACCTTTTTGAAGACAAATAAAATGCAAAATTATGTTAATGGAGACTTACGTGTTACAAAGCCAGATCTCAAGCTGTCAAAATCTTTGAAGAACTCTGCAACTCGGACGCTTTTGGAGAGAACGAAAGTCCTGATGTGGTCCTCGACAGCTTCCGCTGCACCATATGATTCAGGCATGTTGCTCTAGCTCTTGATCTGAAGCTTGAGTCTCTTCCTAAAAATACAAGAGGAAAAGAAATACATATTTTATCAGCAACATATCAATAGGCTATATTATATACCAGTACAGGACTGAATATCAACTAGGATTGTAATCTTTTTAGACTTTGATAGATTTTGTAACTCTAGAATGTGTACAGATTTAGGATATGCTTGTACACACACATCAGGCAAAAGTATGAATTTGGTGAAAAATAGCTTGACTTTGTGAGGCTGCAGTTTGGAAATTAACTATTAAAAAAAGAATTTATTTTGTTAAGATTTTTAACAAAATAACCAATTTAAAGAATGAACAACTCAATGACGATCCAAAAAGGCAATTACATTAGACTTGTATCAAGTAAAGGTATCTTTTAATTTTAAGAGTCAGAAATCATTATTCAAACCAACATAAAAACTAATAATAATATCATGCCATGTCCATTGATGTTAAAATCAATGTGAAATTAATTAAAGTCACTTGTTGGATTTTTATTTTTTATTTTTATTCTTTATTTTGCCACAGGCACAACACCAGATGGCATCATCACAGGCTTGCCCAGACTGCAAATTGGCAAATTAATATTATGGAATATTCTGTTAAAATTGAAAAAGTTAGTAAATAAACACTCTCAGTCTCCTCAGTCACTGGCAGTGTCACTCCATTCGGCTTTCCCTTCTGTTAACAAAAATTACTGTTGAATGAAACATCACAGGAAATCGACCCAGAGGCAGAGGTCGTCCACCAAAAAGATGGCTTGACTGTGCACACGTAATGACGTATGTTTCTCATAGACTGGATTACGTGCACTCTGTGTGCGGCGCCATATCTGCTATGACGTCACTCATAAACAATTAAAAAACAAAGCTGATCAAAAAATTATGCTAATACTAATAGAATTACCTCACTCTTTACAATCGAACCAATCAAAAACAAGTAAAATTATGGAAAGGAAGGTTTCTCTAGACTCTAGATAGGGAGGCCAATGCCCAAATCTAACTTTTTAATTACGAATTTGTTTAAAATAAAACAAAGATTAAAAGAAAGCATTTACTTTCACTAAGAAAACTCACCCATCTGCCGACTCCAGAAGTTCCATAAAATAGGAGATATCCAGCTTTTAAGCACTCCCTTCCTTCTACGCTTGGCCGTACGCAAGAGCCTTGAAACAATCAATTTCATGGTCCCAAAAATTACGTCGAGAATTAGACAGGCCCGAGGGAATGGGCGTGTCATCATGGTCATTGCCCGGACAACAAGTTCAAAACTTCGCGCGAAAGTGCATTCATCATCACCGGCTAGCCTTGAATTAGTCGCACACACCGACACAGTACTACAGGCCGTCCACGTACGGTAATTGCATGCAAGCCGCAATCGAGCCATGCTAGCCATGCCATAATGAGAGAAAGCTCGAAAACCACTCATTGTAAATTAAGAAAATGATTGAAATAAATAAATAGGCCTACCTTAGTTTTGATATGTATTCCAATTATTTCCTCATGAGTAAAGATCAATCTGACACTGCAAAATCCAACAGTTGCAGCGAACACAATACGATCGATAAATCCAACAGTTGCAGCGAACACAATACGGAATCAAACATAGTCAATAGGACTGCACGCATTGATAGACGTGTACTGACGGAGATATTTCTCTCCCTCTCTCTCTCTCTCTCTCTCTCTCTCTCACTAACCATGATGATATCATACACTAAAACACACACGTTCAAATCATGGCATTCATTACACTTCTCAATTGGAGTATAGACTGCTCACGTAGACTTTTTTTTTTTTACTGAAATGTCTTTTTTTACACTTCTCATACATTACTGCACGACACTGGTGTCTAGTGCTGAGAAAAAGGTACTATGTGTGAGACTACGTCAAATTTGTTTTGCGCGCGATGAGACCGGACCTCATACATATTCATATTATGATGTCGCAAGACTTCTATTTTGGGCTGGAACAATGACGTCTTTGTCACAGTTTTGCTCCCCAATTTGAGATGGCTCTAGCTATGGGGCTCAAACCAACGCAAGATTGACAAAAACATCGTACTCTATCTACCTTTGATTGTGCAGTTTGTAAAAATCTGCAATTAAAAAGATATAATCCTTTTTCGTTATATTTTCTAGTTGTTAAAAGTGACATTTGTGCACAACTGATATGTTAATCTCTATCAAAAGTTCTTTGATATTAAATTGATTCCATATTTTTAGGCGCTACCTTCAGTCATTGAGAAGGATTTTAGTGAGCTAACCTCATCGCCCTCTAGGACCCGTCTAGTTTCTCTCGTGCGTCCGTTATTTTCGTCTGCTAGCGCAATTATTGGATCAAAATACATCAAAATCTGCAAGATCGTCAACAAATGGTGAAAGAGCATTACAGATCCGTGATTATAGGTATGTTGTGGAGTGTGTAATTGTGTATTTGTTATACATTTTATTCCATAGATATTTGTTTTCTTTTTTTTCCCCTTTTATTTTCTTCTGGTAATTTTCTGACTTGGACGACGAGCGCACAAATCGTAGGCGTAGAAGCCTTACGCCCGGGCATTGGCCTCCCTACTCTAGAATAGATCTAGATCTACCCCCAAATGAATATTCATATTGCCAATTTGATACATAGTTTTCAAATAAACATTGAAGATAACTTGACGTAGGCCTATATTCAATTTTTGGGACCATAATTTTGAAAAGTAATTATGAAGCTGACAAATCGTGTCGGTTTATGGTCCCTAAAAAAAGGCAAAAGCTGCCTCGGCGCTGCGCCTGTGCGCTACCGGTGCGGTGGCCACTCCGTTGGGGCAGGCGCTTGTTGAAGTTGTTTGGGTATCTGCATCAGTCGACGTATCTTTAAAAGTCATTTCTTCTGACTATAATTTAATTTATTTAATGAATTTGTATGAATATAACGACTATTTATACATGAAATTAACATGCGTTTGAAACGTACCTCTTATTCGGTTTTACTGGTGTTCAATTTGGTGCCTCTTTACAAGGAAGATCTACTCGTCTTTCGTTGGTTGCAGAATGGAATCATGAATCCACAAGTTGTTTGCACGAGTTTCCCATAACAACTTCACAGATGGCTTCCATGCGCATGCGCATTACAACAAATTCGTCTACAGGTACTTAGTCTTGTTTGCAGACCTCTATTCCTATGTATGCATACAAATTGTCATATTTAAAAGTTTACAGGAACAGCTAGGTTTCGCGTAAAGAGATGGATGCAATAGGTCAGAGGCGAAATTCCATTGGCAGCCCCTGGGGTTACGAGGGGGGGGGGGTGCTATCTCGATTTCTCTTTTCTCTCTCTCTCTCTCTCTCTCTCTTCTCTCTCTCTCTCTCTCTCTCTCTCTCTCTCTCTCTCTCTCTTAATCTCTTTGAGTGCTAAGTGCTAAGCTCCATCATTATTTCAGTTGTTGTATTTAGTATAAACAAACAATAATTGCATAAGTTAGAAGTTTAGCTCAGTCTGTAGAGCAGTGGTCTCGTTATCCGGTGACCCAGGTTAGAAACCAAGTCGATGCGCTAGTGCCCTTTGTTACCAGGTCCCTCGGAGAGGACCTTAAGCCGTCGGTCTTCTGGTTGCTTACTAACAAGCATATATTGCTTTCTGAGCTGTCAGGTAAAATAACTATCACTATCACTATCACCCCACGCGCGTAGCTAGGATTTTATTTTAGTAGTAGGGCCTATATGGTAGTAGATGTATAGGGTGAAAGTAGACATAGAATAGTAGAGGAAGGATGGAAGAACGGGTAGGCGGGTGGCTAAGTAGTAGACGTAGGATTGTACTCATAGTAGTAGAGGTAGTAAGGACAGGTAGGGTGGTAGTAATTCTGCAAACACAGACCCTAATTTGACACTTCATCAAAAAACCATTGTGCCTTGAGAGAAGCCTAGCCCAGCTACCTACTTGTGTCAGGAGCAGCTAGAGTACATGGCCTTTGGTCTTATAGTGCAGACTCTCTTTTACGACTGACCAGGGTTTGTACCTGCAGACCCCCCCCCCCCCTTTGAGAAAAAAATCATGTAAAATCACGTTATTTTTACCTTTTTGGGGGGTGCAAATTTTAAAATTTTGGAGGACCAAAAAAAAAAATGTGCTTACTACCCCCCTTTTGTACGTGGTTTCGTTCTTCAACCAACTCACTACTAGTATAATACTCGTGATCCAGGCCCCGCCCCCAAGTATTTGGGGGCGTTTCGAGGTTTAATGAAGGAGTTAAATGGGAAATAAAATGTGGTCGAAAGTGAGTGGGGGAGGCTAGAGTATTTAAGATAAGGTAGAGCGTAGCACAAATTGGCGGATGCTCAGGGGGTAGGGGCATTTAATTACGGTCAGGTGAGCATATTTTAATACCTTATTCATGACACTAGCAGGTCACTAATTGGCGTATGGTCCAAGGGGTGGAGCCCCCGGAAGCGCAGGGGTTTTAGGCATTAAAATTACGGTCAGATGAGCATCCAGGGGCCAGCCTTAGGGCACAAGGTGGGGTCCAGGGGGCAGTGCCCCCGGAAGCTCAGTGGTATGGGCATTTAATTACGGTCACATGAGCATACTTTCTTTTCTATTTCTTTCTATTTGATTATCTTTAATATACTTTTTCAAAAATGTGGGGGGGGGGGGGGGGGCTTGAGCCCCCAAGCCCGCCGTTCCACATGACCTGACAAGTATTGTTTCCCTGATCCGTATATAGGACAAGGCCCTGGGGCAGCTAGCCATAATCCGATATTTGGGTCGTTTTTCCGGTCAGAACTAACCCTAACTATCATGCCAGACATTGGATCTCGCATATCATTGACCCCCAAAAATATATTTGGTGGATCTCGGATATCATTGAAACCCCCAAATATTTTGGCGGGACTCTGATATCATTGAGCGCCCCCCCCCCATATGTTGGTGGGGCTCAGATATCTCAGATAGAACCACGCCCTGTGCCTACCCGCTCAGGCCACTCTACATTCAGGGGCGTCGCTAAAGGGGGGGGGGGTGTGGGGTTGAAGTCGGTGGGATTTTTTTTATGTCGGTCGGCCAGCAATTTTTTTTCCCTTCGAACTTTGACTTTTTATCGGACAAAGAAACATTTTTGAAAATTCAGACAATGATTTAGAGTCGGTACAATGAATCGTCTTTCTTTTCTAATAATTTAATGAAACGTTGAAGTTCCCGCACTTCGCGCGAGAGGGGGAGAAACTGAATTCAGACAATTAGGGTTAAGAGTAGAGAACGGTATACAACAAATCGTCTTCTTTCTATTATAACTTAATGAAACGTCTAAGCTTCCGCGCTGCGCGTGGGATGGGGAAACTGAATTCAGACAAGGATTAAGAGTCGAGAACGGTATACAACAAATCGTCTTCTTTTCATAATAATTTAATGAAACGTCTAAGTTACCGCGCTTCGCGCGGGAGGCCTTTCACCCATCCCCTCCCCCACGCGCGCTCTTTAAGTGATTCGCTTGCCCTAAGGCGGTACACTGGATGCTAATCTGATGGAAATTTAATGCCCCAAACCCCTAAGCTTCTGGGGGCTCTGTCGTCCTCTTTGTGCATGGCTGATTGTCAACGAAACGGAGTTGAGTCTTTTGTCAAGTCTGCTCGTTGCTATGGCAGGCAACCAATAAAAACCAATTCGTTTCATCAAATTATGGAAATGCAAGCATTAATTTAAACAAACAAAACTTTGTTATTCCTGATTGAGGTGTCGTATGAAAGAAATGTGATTTTCTCTTTGAAATTCAGATAACGCCCGCCAAATGACTTTTTGGTACCCTCTCTTCAATTTGTTTTTAATCACTTGTGCGTGAAATATGCATCATATGAGTTACATCAAATGAAAGAGGAGGATCTATGCTTTACAAATATATGTCATTTATTAATTGCAGTGGCGGATCCAGGGGGGGGGTTGGGGGGGTTGCAACCCCCCCCCCTTGGGCGGCCCCCCCCCCCCAAAAAAAAAGGAAAAAAAAAGAAAAAAAGAAAGAAAAAAGAACGCACGCTGGAGAGAAACCCTTTCAAGTGCAAATATTGTGAGAAGATATTCAACTCATCAGGTAACTTAACCAAACACAAGTCATGATAACTCTGGATATAACTGTGTATTTAACTGTTACTTGATTTAAAAAGACGTTATCATGCACTGCTTTTTATGGTCTCCATTGTGTTAATAGATGCCAGGAAAACATCACTTACGGGGTTCAAAGAAACACCCCAAAAAAAATCGGCTCGCCGCTTCGCGGCTCGTGGACGATGCTCCGCATCGTCATTATTTTGGTCAACCCCCCCCCCCCTTAGCAAAAAGCTAGATCCGCCCCTGTATTGTGATTAATTCTCGGTTTCGTTTTTTCTGGGACGCGCTGTATAATAGGCCTACTTGCGATATTGGCACATGGTCATTTTCCACGACAACATGAATATATTAAGATTTATTTCGTTAACTTAGTCAACATCGTAGCTACACCCGTACAAATTAGTGCTCACCACCACCTCCCCACCCCCCCCCCCCCCCCCCGCCTTTTCGCCGGCTAATTCGCGGATAAACTTTTTCTCACGAAAAAAAATTAAGTGCTCATTACACCCCTCGCAATGACTCACTCTCACCTCTGGCTCAAAAGTGGCAACCCTATAAGACCCCCCCCCCCTCCTTAAAAGCTTGTACGGGCTTGAGCTATATATTTAACAGCAGGCACGTAGCTAGATTCTTATTTTGGGGGCGGTGGTGAGTAAGCGAAGCGTGCGAAGTGTGCGAATCACTTACAGATAAAGACCAGTTACGGTCATGCGATTGCATTATGAACGTGTAGGGTGGTAGAAGACATAGGATAGTAGTTGAGGTAGGATGGAAGGACAGCTGGGGTAGGGTAGGGGTAGACTCAGGGGCGTCGCTAGACCGTTTTTAGTGGGGTGTACTGTTTTCGACTATGAATCTTTGTCTGAATTCAGTTTTCCCCTCCCGCGCAAAACGCGGAAGCTTTGACGTTTAATTAAATCATTAGAGAAAGAAGACGATTCGTTGTACCGTTCTCTACTTTTTAATCCTCGTCTGAATTCAGTTTCCCCCGTCTCGCGCGAAGCGCGGAAGCTTTGACGTTTTATACCGCAAATGCCTTCAAAGTGCAATTGTTATTGCTCTTGTTCTTATATGAGCTTTCGAATGCTCTTTTAGGACCTAAAATTGCTATGAAGGTTATTTTAGACCGCCAATACGATCATACCAATTCAGCTCCACTTTCAAAAAATATGGTGACCATTAATTAATTAATTAATAATCATGACGGGCCGGCAGGTTGTAAGTATATCGTAACTAACAACAAAAAGCCAACATCGGAATTGGCTTGAATAAAACGTATAATAAAGCGCTAATACTCGTTTTTTCAATGGTAGGCTCAAATTATCGAATATTTTGTGGGGCACCACAAATATTAGAAATGGTTAAATCTACGGATATTTCAGCCGTCTCTGAACCGATTTTGATCAAACAAAGAGGATTTTGTCATTACAGTGTTCTTTCAAATTTGACGCTCGGTTTTTCTTCCCCCCTCCCCCCCCCCCCCCCAAAAAAAAAATATATATATATATATATATATAATATAAAATATATATATTGTGTATAGCGAAACTCCGTAGACTCGCGTTTTCCTAAATGGGTGTATCATAATCTCACCTTTAAATTGAAATTAGACGTTTTCAACGCTTGAAATGTACAAGTTTATAAGTTATTTTTTCTGCTATATAGTATGCCACGTTTTATTTTCACATTCGAGACTCTAATTTTATCTAATTTATCTTTTTTTATCTAATTTTTCTTCTCTTTATCACCGTCATTCATTTTCTGTTTTTCTGTTCGAAGACGCCATATCGCGAATTCTATTGTTTCGGGCTGCGAACTTCGCTGGAAAAAAAACCCAAGCGAGAAAACAAAAACATTTCGTAAATAAACAACATATCAAATGTCACTTGTGAAAGGAAATTCTTAGTTCAACTGAAATGGGTTCCACTTTTTCTGGTTACACACGTTCCCCTAGAGTTTCTGATATCAAAGGAAGAAAGAGAACACTTAACGAAGATGACAGTGATGACGAGAGTGAGGCAAATGAAGTTCTACACACCCCGCAACGGTAAATAGAACACGAATAGGAAGTACTTTTGATACAGTCCCACCCGTATGGAATGGTGTTTTGTTAATGTGTAAAGATGATTATGAATTGTATGTAGCTGAATTAGTAGAACTTTGCGCATTGAGCGCTGTGCAGTAAGTTTATGCGTTCTCATTGGCCGATCCGCTCGAGTGGCTTTGTATTTAAGTGAGAGAGGTCCTAGACTACTTAACTTAAGCGCAACTTAAGTTCAATGGCAAAGTCAATACGTATCATCTAGATCTAGACTAGTCTAGACCCTAGATAAAATGACGCTAGTGTAGTTCCGTATCCATCTTTTTAGCAGTTTAATATCCATCCTTAGCAAAGGATTTTAGCCCAATTGTTTACTAATTTTAATCATAGGTCTAATCATATATTGCATTTTCCTCCTGAATTTGGATCACACAGAGACGCCAAGTTCAAAGATCGGCAATGCGTGACACTTTCATGATTCGGCGCGCGAGTGCGAGGGTACTATAACACACGTATAAGGTATTGCGTTTTTTCAAAATCTAGCGCGCGCGTTGTGCGTAAGAGCATTTTCAGATCCTCGAAATGCGTGATGTCACGTCTACTGCGAGATACTTGGTAGCTCTGATCACATCCGACATCGGGAAACCTTCGTGTAGGGCTTCGATGTCGACGTCAACGCTCAGTACCATCTCTACGCTATAGTCCTGCACCTCAAACTGAAGCTATCAGTCCAAAATTATGCAGACTTCTCGTATGTTACATGGTATCGTGCATGTGCGTAACAAAGAGCTAAAAATCTTCGTTCACATGCAGTTCAAAATCTTGCAGCCGTATTTTAAACTCTATTCTATTCTAAATTCTATCCCTTCTAGTCTACGCCGAAGGCCAAATAATTATGAAGGAAAACCTGTGCGCGAGCTACAAGCTAGTAATGACGTTATCAGTTTAACTCTTAAATACCATTGTGCAAAACTCACCAGGGTTCACTCAAAATCTGCACTTTTGTGACAATTGATGACATCCAATTAGCAGGAAAATACAATTTATTTAACTCACCAATATCAGAGAAAATTGAAATTGAAATCTATTGTCAAAGAGCTGCTTCATATCCTTTATTTGCCTTTCTTGGCCACGGGTAGTGGGCCAGTGCTCGAATCTCTAAGCAAAAATTACAACTCGACCAAGAAAAAAAATTGGCTACCAAAATATTGGTTCATATCGCCAACACTAAAAAATTCTGGATTTTTCCTGTACTCGAAATAGAGTAGGTGTGTAATGTGGATCAAGTTTTTTGTGGCTTAATTTCATTTGCCGACATGTACTTGTTGCTTGTTACTTGGTGCAGTAATTCCAATTGCTGCTCCTCCAATTACAGCTCCTCAGAAACTTTACCAGGATGTTGATCATGTAATGGACAATAGAACAAGAGATCTTGAAAGTAACTTGATCTTGCTGTAGTCTTGCCAATAGCTGTTGCAATTGTACCCCTTTAAAATAAACTTATTTATTATTTCAGAAAAAAGATGAAGTCCACTTCCAAGTACATCTACAATGCACTGTTTGTGAATGGGGAGAATTCTGACATCTCAATACATGCCCTAGGGAAGGACTGGCCTCTTCACAAGATATATCTTTGTCAGGTTTGTATTCTATTCAGTGTTTAACTCAAGTTGTGATATTGTGTGGAGATTTTAAAACCCCTTTAAAGTGTTGAAAGCCCCCAACAATTTGATGGCAAAATTTCCCTAAAATTGTATCATAATGTGAAAGAGGATGTCATTTAAGACACATTTCTCAAGGATTTTCAAAACAAATGTGTTTGAAGTCTAATGTTGATGAAAGAATATACACTTTTTGTTTTCTGCACACAGCAGAAAACCCAAATTATGCATTCTTTATCAATATTTGTCTTCAAGCACTTTTTTATCAATATTTGTCTTCAAGCACTTTTTTTTTGGGGGGGGGGATCTTTGTAGAAGTGTGTTTTAAATGACATTCTCATTCACATTATGATACAATTTTAATGAAGTTTTTTGCCATCCAATTTTTGTTAAATTTGGGGCTCTCAACACTTTAGAGGGGCTTTAAGACTTGTTTTTACGTGGGCAGTAATCCACATAGCGTATTTGCCGGCAAATATTTGATTTGATCTCTTGCGTACAAATGTTGATGTGACTAAAATCACCACCTTAGACTGCTCGCCCAAAATAGCGACTTCGCGTGCTGGATGCTTCGCGGCAGCTCCGTTTAACGGGCCCCTCTTTTACTTTTGCAATGCATTGGCACGAACTTAGATCAAGATCTATCGGCAGATGTTGTTTTTGGGAGTTTATTTTCGTCTTCATGTCAACAATGCAAAGATAGATGTGTGGAAATGTCCTATACCATAGTGGTATAATTATTGTACCGTTCTCAGTCCCATATGTGCAAATTTGTGCTGGTTTTGACTTAGTTTTTTTTTTTTACTCTTTCGCCGCATAGGCCGCACCCCGACTTTTTGATATTTTCTCTTCCAAAAATACTGCGGCCTTTACGCCGGCAAATATGGTAATCAACAAGAATGAAAGAGAACAAATCTTGACAAAAATGAAATCACTTAATTGTAGTATACCGGTACCTTACATTTTTCTGTATCTTTTAACACACAAATCAGTGAGTGCACATAGGGCCTTTGTTACACTAGATACTTCTTCCTATACTTGCCATCATTTACATATATATAAGAGTGTGTCAAAAGCTTGGGTATGTTTTTCCAACAAGGTTAATTACAGGTCCATTCTTCATTCAAACACATGTATAGAGCATATACATCAGGTATACACATTTCTAATTTTTTGAATTTTTATTTTTGTAGAGTATAACTATTGGTATTCAACCTTAAATCTTGTCTTTTCTTGTATCTTAATTTTGTACGTAGTCGAGTTACTTTGCGAGTATGTTCAATGGGTCATGGAGAGAATCAAAGCTCACCGAGATAGATATTGATGTACCAGACACAAACATTGATAAAGAGGGTAAGTCAATGTCACTCTTATTTACAACATTTAATATAGCTTCTGAATTACATGTTCATGCTAAATTCAAGCATTAATAAGCTAAACATTAAACAAAAATTAAACAAGACTTTAAATTTAATATACTGTAATTTAAATCTAATACCACATCATACGCATATAGGATTATTAAAGACAATAAGTTTTTTAAAAGAAGAATAACTTGTAAACTCTAAGGACAATACAGTGCGTCCCAGAAAAAACGAAACCGAGAACTATCGATGTTTTATCATAACTTAGTCATATTTATAATTTATAAATTACACATATTTGGAAAGCTTAGATCCTCCTCTTTCATTTGAGGCAACTCATATGATGCATATTTCACGCATGAGTGATTAAAATCAATTTGAAGAGAGTAAACCAAAAACTCATTTGGCGGACGGTTTCTGAATTTCAAAGAGAAAATCACATTTCCAGAAAGTTGAGTATCTGGCCTTTCCTATGACACCTCAATCAGGAAAAATGAGCAAGGAATGACAAAGTTCTGTTCGTTTAAATGTAATACAAAGTTTTGGTATGAGGTCATGAATTTGGAAATTTCAAATCAACATATTGGAAGCATAAGCGATCCTACAATATTCAGTGATCTTTGTCGCGGTTGAAATCAATTCTAAAGTTATGAAATTATAAATAATAGACTCTTTATGGTGTATAGCTCCCTCTTAAGGTCAAGATATTAATTAAGCTATAAAACAATGTTTCTTGACTAAAATTGACCGATTAGCTATTCCCGTTTGGAAATTATATATCACAACTAAATATTCTGCAATGTTCATGGTCGCATCTACCATTGTACGGCCATACGGCGCTATTTGAAATTTATCAGGATTTACCGGGAGCACCGGTAAATTTTTATATTCGATTTTTCTCGAAAGCAGAAGTGTTTTAGGGGCTAAATTTTCTATTGCTTATATTAAATCCACAGGGGCATCCAAATATATCAAAATTGAAAAGAATCACCACCATCCAATTTTCTAAAATTCCCCAAACTTTGTATTACCTTTAAAGTAGTGCTTGCATTTCCATAATTTGATTAAACAAATTCGTTTTCACTAGCAGACTGCCGTAAAAACAAACAGAATTAATAAAAGACTTAACTCCGTTTCGTTGACAATCAGCCATGCATGAAGTCTTTCGTCTACTACTGATTGTCAACGAAATGAAGTTAAGTCTTTTCTTAATTCCGTGTGTTGCTAAGGCAGGCAGCCAGTGAAAATGAATTCGTTTGATAAAATTATGGAAATGCAAGCACTACTTTAAACAAACAGAAATTTGTCATTCCTTGCTCATTTTTCCTGATTGAGGTGTCAAATGAAAGGACAGATACTCAACTTTCTAGAAATGTGATTTTCTCGTTGAAATTCAGGTACCGTTCGCCAAATGACTTTTTGGTTTCCTCTCTTCAAATTGATTTTAATCACTCATGCGTGAAATATGCATCATATGAGTTGCATCAAATGAAAGAGGAGGATCTAAGCTTTCCAAATATGTATCATTTATTAATTATAAATGTGACCAAGTTATGATAAAACGTCAATAGTTCTCGGTTTCGTTTTTTCTGGGACGCACTGTATTATACTAAAATTTAATCCTGACACTGGTTTTCGACTTTTGTCGGAAGTCGGGTTTGAAAAAAGTAGTTAGTCTATGGTCTAAGTTCCAGGGTAGGGTTAAATAAATTTACAGTAGGCTACAGACCTGTTTATATATACTGATTTGTTTAAATATCTTCAGATGTGTTTGAAATAAATGTGAAATAAAATTTAATTTAATTGAATTGAATTGTTTAATATCATTTACTTTTTGCTGATACACTTCAGCACCCAAGATATTAATCCAAATACATTTGCAAACAAGAAACTCTGTTAAAGTCTAACTTTGATGCCAATCTCAAAGATCCTAAAAGCTTCTTGATATGACTTGTTGATTTCCCAGCCTTACAGATCGCCCTTGGCTCGTTATACAGAGATGACGTACTCATAGAACCTGTCAAGGTTGTTTCCGTGCTTGCCGCCGCTTCACTTCTTCAACTAGTAAGTCTATTTAGGGACATGTTCAGAAAATAGATATTATGTAACGATTGCCAAAATCCAATGACAATTCTGCTGACAGCCACTCAAATGCACAAACTTCGGTAGCGTCTACTTGTATCTGTTATCGTAGTTGGTTAGTGATACCAAGTTTTATGATACAGGGTCCTGTAGTCTGGAAACTTGCCCACGTTATTATGGGCTGCCTATATGCAATATTTGGTCAAGTGGGCCAAGGTAAATTTGTGAAGTCAGAAACTTTGCTGTTGATTAAATGTTTGCCAATTTTATGAGTGGTGAAGATGCACAAAGATTTCATGCCACAAAAGAATATTCCCAATATTTGAATGCTGCCTAATATATCTATAATGTTACTTGAACAAATAAACTTTAAAGGCCATCCATACTAGTTTGGCCAGGGGGATTAGACCTCCCTGCAAGGTCACTGACAGGTGGTTATCTCATCAAATCAGCTCTCAATTAACATAAGAAAAAGAGGATCATGGGGACCAACAGGCACCGATTAAGCATTTTTTGCTATATAGAGGGCACAAGTAGCTATATGTAGTGCAGTGGGGCTTTAAATGAATCTCAATAATTTAAATATGTAAATATTTGTTCTTTCTATAATTCAGGAAGGACTTATCCAACAGTGTGCTGATATTATGACTGAAACCATTAGTCCGAAGACAGTGTGTAGCTACCATTCAGCAGCAACATCTTATGGCTTACAACAAGTGGCAAAGAGGTCAGTATTATTAACATTTATCCAGTCCAGTCCAATCAAAGTATTTATAAAGCGCCAATATCTAGTTGCTTAATCAAAGGCACTGATGCGACTGAAAAACTACTAAAAATCTTTGTTCATGATTCTAACTGGGAAAGACAAAAAAGCAGTGCCTTATTGTCAGCATTATTGTCAGCAATCTGAATAGGTATGTCTTAAGTTGAGCTCGGAAAGTGGATAACTGGTGGCAAGAGCAAAAAATTGGGGGGAGACCATTCCACAGTCTCGATGAACAGGCAGTAAATGATCGCTCCCCTAGAAGAGCGTGTTTGAGGACTGTTTGAGAGCGTGTTTGCGATCTGCAGGTCGCAAATTACAATCCGCTACAATTACCCCCACACCGGTAACTCCTAGTTTGCAGGGACAAACCCTTGTCTATCATTGCAAGTAACAGTGTCTGCAAATTGAGACTCCAATAGGCTATGTACTTGACACAATCAGAAACTGACAGATGTCGGCTTTGCTCAAGGCTTTAGGAATTGTTGTTAAGTGTCAAATTAAGGTCTGAGCTTGCAGACTAGGTAACCCCACTAAACCCTATCCTAGGGCCTAGCCCTGCATGACCTTAACCCTAACTCTAACCCTAATCTTTACCCTAACCCCAACCCCTTTTATCTTCTTAATTTGCATGTATTTTATGTTTGTTTACTTTTTATACTTTTTCTTTTGTATATAACTGTGTTTCAGAATATTTAATGCAAATTTGGAAAAATTCAATTCAATTCAGTTCAATTCAACCCTAATACATTTAATATATTGCACTGATTTATGATAGGGTATTCTGCATTTAAACACCTGTATTAGGTAAATTAGATTGCAAAGATGCACCACTTTTAGATATTTGTCTTATCACCTTCTCTGTCTCCCAGTATTCATGAGATTGTCATTAATTCTAAGATAACATGGAATTCTATAAGTATAACTCCTCTGGATTTCATTTGTATGGCTTAGATTGAAAATCTGTGAGTAAAAGCAAAACAAACAAAAGAACAGAGACAATAGGAGCATATAAGTGAAATTCTTCGTAAATTCAATTAACAGGCTTTTTTTTTTAAATCACTTAAACTGTAGATAATTTCCAGGTAAGGTCATTTTCATGGTAATTTCTCTTCCCTCTTGTGCATGTTTGAAATAGTTAAATGTGCCACTCATCCAAAGAAGGAATTTTTTTTCTTCAGAATGGTGTGTATTTATCTTTTAATTGTATTTCTTTTAATTCACTTAAATGCAGTTGCTTTGAGTGGTTGGAGCTGAATTTGATGGTTGCACAGAAACCAACATTACTAAGGGAACTTAGGTGAGTTACTGCTTTGTTTAATAGACCCAGCAGGGTGTTAAACAGGCCTGATAATTACCCAATTTAAATTAGTTTCCTGATTATTATTTTTTTTAATGTTTTTTTTTTACCAATTTTTTTTCTCTCCAATTTCCCCCTATTTGTTCCCAATTTTTTTACTCAAAAGGCGGGAAATGTTGTTAGATGCCATTTTTGTTCACAAATCTTTTTTTTTACTCCAGGGACTCAAGAGGTTAAAGTGTTTTTTTTCCTCTCTCAGAGAATTTTTTTTTTTTAGTGCTCACGATCACCCCTGTTTAAAAGAAATACTCTTATACCCTTCTGGCTGTCATGAAGGATATGTGTATCAGTGCTGTGACTTGATCTTGAGCATTAGAATGTCTGACCATTTGTGCAAGGTATTCCAAATAAAGGGGAGTTCATTATACATTACAACTTTGTAAAACCTTTTATAATGACACATTTCTTTTAACAGTATTTTTCTCTTTGTTTCTACTCTCCCTTCGGAAAAAATATCCATTCTGTTTTTCCTCTCTTTATGTTTATATCCCCCTCTCTCTCTCTCCCTTTCTCTCTCCCTTCTCTCTTTATCTCTCTCTCTCTCTTTCTCTCTGTCTCTTTCTCTCTGTCTCTCTCTCTCTCTCTCTCTCTCTTGTATTTTTCTTCTTCTTCCCTCTCCTACTTCTCATATGTGCCCTGCCGCTACAGCTCTGAGTTATTTGAGAAAGTGATCCAATCTCCCAACCTCTTTGTGCTACAAGTGGAGATGGATGTCTACTCTATGGTTAAAAAGGTTAGATTAGAATTAAGGGAGTCCATGAAGTTAACTCTTTACAGGCTTAGATTGACTAGTAGAACAAATACTGGCCTGCCACAGTCAACTCTCATCACAAGTACAGTGTAAATGTTCTATATACTCAAAACAGTGTGACAGTCTATAGGGTTTTGATCCATGGCAAGTAAAGAGTTAAAGAAATATCCTGTCAGACAATGTTATATGGCACGTATTACATCAATTCATCACAAACAAAGTTATGAATGAAGCACTAGACAAGGAACATGGGATATGGGCATATTTGAACAATGGCCATGAGAGTGTAAACATGTCTCTATTGCAAAGTTACACAAGAACAGACTCAGATGAATGATATATTATTTCCGGTGCAGATTTTTTTTTCTGAAGAAATGTTTTAATTGTCATTATTGTAAGCATGATCCATTCTTTTTTGGAGCTTGTTAGGTTATCTACAATTTATCTTCACACCCAAGACCATAAGTATATTTATAACAATAAATAAATGAAATACAAAATTAATAAAAGATTTATAAAAGATTGAAATGAAATGAAAGGTATGTAGATCACATGTTAGTTAACAGTGATAATTATTGTGTTTGTTTTACAGTATGTGTTCTTGAAGCTGACACCTTCATGGCAGGGAGATTCCAAGATGCTCGGAAGAGAAGCTGATAAATACTTCAGGAGATACAGTAAGTTAAGAGTACAGGTACATGGTTAAAGACAAGAGAGATGAGAGAGGAGGGAGGGAGGAAGGAAGGAGGAGGAGAAGAAAGAAGAGGAGGAGGAGGAGTATTACAAGGCCAGTTTCAGAAGAGCATACAAGTGTTCTGTTGCTCCTTAGAAGTATTCAATGTATAAAGACCTGTATGACATAATGCTGTTACATGACCTATTGAACAAATTAAATTTTGATTCTTCATCTATCCTACTTTATTTTTCTTTTTTTATTGAAATATATTCATTCAGGATAACAAGAATCAGATATACATTGTAGATACAAAAGCTGTTTTACATCATGGTCCTGAACAGGATACTGTCTTGTGTTTTGCGTATCTCTCCTACATTCTGTCTGTTATTTATTTATTTTCTCACTGACTATCTATCTTTCTATTTGCCTCTTTTCTCTGCTTCTGCCTCTGCCTCTGTCTTTCCTGTGGTTCACAGATGCAGGTTGTTTTCTGAAGTCTGACGTGGGGGCGCCCTACGCTCGTCTCTTCTCTGTGTTAAGATTAGGAAGCATCATCAATGAGCCAAGTTCCTGTAGACATGTAGAAGATGACAAGATTATTATGCAAGGTAAATTGTGACTATCATACATCACTGAAGCACATAAACCTCCAGTCGACCAGGGGGGTGTTTCACAAAGATCCTAATTTGAACTTATATTCTAAGTTGGACTTCAAAATTATGAAGAACCATTTGTAGCCTTAAAATAAAATATATTCATAAGCAAAAATTCAAGTATTTTAGACTTTGTATAAATTCCACATCAAGAACATGAAATCTCCTCGACAATAGGAAATATGAAAGATTTGAATCGACATTGTACATCACTTTTACACCATATTTTCATAGATACTAACAGCTTTCCATAATCGGTAAGTCCAACTTAGGATCTTTGTGAAACACCCCCAGGGGCACTACCGTGTGATCTCAATGACAACATTTATTTTGTAAATCTGATTTGTAATTCTGATATTTTACAAATAGCTTCTGCCAATCATATGAATGTGCACGTCTAGTGAAAATATAAACATAAGGGTAGATCTCATTCTAAAAAGTGTTTGAGATTCATTCCAAAAGTGCTGAAAGTTCTCTGGACAGCAAATATATAATGGTGAACGTACAGTAAATGTATGTGAGAAGCAAGTTAAAGTGCTAGTACTAACCATCCAAGGAATTTCCAATGTTAAACTGAATGTTGTTTGGTTTCTTTCAGATTTTCTACTGCCAGTGTACAGACAGCAATGGCAGCACATGTTAGCCGTGGAGCATGGCCAGGACCTAGGGTGAGCATTTGGGTTCGACCGACAGGCACATGTTTTGGCACCTAAAGGGCAATACATCTTCTTCTATTTTAGGCCTTACTTGTAACCTCATCAAGATAGACAAGTGCAAAATTAACATTTTTACCAAACATGACACATTTTGACAATAATTGTTTTAATCAAATTGTGGAACTGACATGCTTATAGATGCCTGGAAAAACAGGAGAGGCAAAACCATTCAAAACCATTTAAAAAATAGATATATGCATACATGTACCACCTTTAATTTCACTTAAAATGATGTGTAGTGTATTCATCATCTCCTAATGTACATGTACGGGTCAGTAACATTAGTGCAGATAGTAGAGGAGGTATTTTATCACCATGTATCTCTTTTGACCCACATACATGCATTAGTGTTATGAAAGCTTGGCTGTATTGAGTATTACAATATATTGGCTAAAGTGTAGGGTCAAATAAAGGACCCAATTCTTATGTTTTCTCTATAAAAGAAGTATTATATCTCTTTTTGACAGGCCGAAGGATGAGACGGTCTCTGCAGATCAGTTTGATCAGCTCAGTATGAGATGTGGACGAATCATCAAAAAAGACGCAGAGGTATGGCCACGCCCCCTTTACAAGCTCCACCCATTTTTGTCTTTGATGTATCACAGATTTGTTGGCATGTTCACATGATGTGACCTGTGAAATATTTCAAATATGTTTTTGAAGTATACTGATTTAAAGAATGAAATACCCTAAGGTTTAGTTAGTTCTTTATGTCTGCATTTGGGCATTGATATACAGTCAAACCTGTTTTAGTGGCCACCTGTCTACATAGACCACATTTTTGTTTGCCTTAAAAATGGTTTCTCATTGAAACATGTACTAAAGGAACCTGTCTACAAAGACCACTTTTTATGTTTACCTTTGGCGGTCGCTATATACAGGTTTGATAGGTTTGACCATATGTTACAGGTTTCCTTTCTGAAAATGTTTGTACATGTTTCTCTTTCCTTTATTCTTGCAGTATTGCTGGAGGTGGACAGGGTTCAATTTTGGAGTTGATCTTCTTGTCACATTTACAAATAGGTAAGTTTAAATAACCCAATGAAACATATAATAATAATAATAACAATATTTATAAAGCGCAACATATCCATCTCTAGAGATGATCAAGGCGCATACAAATAATTAAAGTTTATATCAGGAATTCAACATACTTAAAGATTAAAGAAAAATTAGATGTTAACTTACATGTAAATTCATCATGGCATCTTAATAGAATTTTATAGATTACACAACTTCATGATGCCATGGTACATACAATGTGGCACAGGGTGATTATACATAGCCTTAAGCATTGCATAAAAGCTTCTCCATATATGAAAGCTGCGTAAAAAGGGTGTACACAGGTACATATATTATATAAAGAAAAGTTATGTAATTGAAATAATAATAATAATAGTGAACATTGAAGGGAGAATGGGTTGTGCTAAATTTTTCACACGATAAAAGGATTAAGATGGCAAATGGATTTAACTTTATCAAGCTCTGATAAAAAAACAATTCACATATTATATTTCGTGATACCAGGGGCCTGTTTCATAAAACACATGCTAAATTTCTATGACAAATTTGCTCTCAGCCAATCAAATGCTACGATTTCAACAGTTGTTGTAACTTGTTATTGATAACAAGTTTTATGAAACAGCGCTCAGGTTCACTCAACAACTTTAGAATGTTTAGATTGTGCAATATATATGTCATTGTAATGCTTGTACCTTTCAAAAGGTGATGCTGTTGAATTTATTGAAAATGTCCTACATTGCCGGTGATTTCTTGAAAGTCTTCGCAATAGTGTTTTTGACACAGGTGTATATCGACTCGAAAACTACTTTTCGAATTATTCACATTTAAAGCTTTGTTTTATATTTAAACTGTTTTCCGTCCCGAAAATTGGTTTAAAACTTAAAAGACTAATAGAAATGTTATAATAGAACACTGCCACAATTTTTTTAAAGAAATAAGTCAGTTTTATAAAAGTTTGAGGCGATTTAGTGCTAACGCTCTTCTGCTTAACGCTTCATTTTTTTACCTGAAATTCGAGCTAACGCCCTTCTGCCAGCCAGGCGACGATATATTAACCCCTTTATACCCCATCTTGGTATTTAATATTGTGTTTTCTTTTATTTGAAACCTAGGTTGATTATTTTGAGGCGGAATACGGGTACTCATCCTGTCACAGCTAGTGTCAGTCTACAGAATAGCAGAAATATCATGTTTAGGTATGTCTGATGTTTTTGGATTATGTAGTGGGCTTAAAATTCCTTGTTAAATGTACCTCTCATTCGTTTGATATTGTGCTTGAAGAAGAAGAAACCTGAGACCTTAATAATTTAGAGCTTGTGTATTGCTATTCATCATTTAAAATCATAGAAATCTGACTGAGAAGTTTTGAGGCTTACCAACATTGTACATGACCTTTAAAAAAGAAGATTGAGTTCTGGGAAGGGGTGAAAAATATGCAAGTGTGGAAGAACATCAGATAAAAAATGTTCCTGAAAAGCATGGCTCTTCAAATGCCTTAATATTCTAAATATCGCATGTAACAGCATACAAATCGGGAAGGATTTTTATGCCACATTTTTATGTAGTCCCATATACATATTTCTGTGTATAGTTCTTGTAACTTTACCAAGACTGGACCAAATTTCTTATCATTTTGATGATTCCAGAACCTTGCAGTACACATCAATACTTGTATGCTAGACGATCAATCTTTGCTGATCGATTTCACACCGTTTCTTTCACAATGCAATCGCATGACCAGAACTCAACTTTATCTTTAATGCTGGGTTTTCTTTTCTCCTGCAGAATAAGAGTTGTTTCCTATGACAGTCAGGGTCAGATCTTGTATCAGAAGCTGAGTGATTTAACTCCACTAGCGCTACACAAAGATGAGGTGAGTCCCATCTAGAGATGCAGGTGTCCACCAGGGACCATGTTTTATAAATCTTGATATCAATAACAAGTTACAAGCTACTGTTATAAGCTACTGAAATCATGGCATCTGATTGGCTGAGAGCAAATTTGTCATAGAAATTTAGCATTTGTTGTAGATAAAAAGTTTTATGAAACAGGACCCAGGGACTTGTTTCACAAAGCCTTTTTTTCTATGAAAAATGACAAAAAATCAGTGATAAATCTGGTGATAACCAATCAGAAGCTAGTTTCAATTCCAATTTCCAATTTCACTAGCTTATAACAAAGACTCATTTTTCACTGCTGACAAGTTTTGTGAAGTGGGGCCCTGGTTGTACACCACTTGCTTCTGGGACCATTGCTCAAGGTCAATTAACCTCAATTCGAAATGTCAACCACCCAGGACTAGACCCTAACCTTACACCTTTGAAGGAGTAAAGCCAGAGTGAATCATCACAGAAGCAAATTTTAGGTTACTGTCCATCCATCTTGGCAGCACATCGATTAGCCTTGGTCCAAATGGAATCGCATGCATAGTGTTGTCTTACAGCATTCCAGGGGGGTGATTAATAACATTGAGGCAATATTTTGAAAGTATGCAATGACATATGTATTACATCGTTGGTACCCCTGGTTGTACCCTCAAAAGAAAAATTAAACCTAAGTATTTTTCTTGTAAATCCTTCTTTGCAAGTTACATATGCCTTATGAAAGTGAAAATTAAACCTAAGTATTTTTCTTGTAAATCCTTCTTTGCAAGTTACTTATGCCTCATGAAAGTGGATGGATGAATGTGTTATAATTATTATGGCATTTCTTTGTGTTTTGCAGGAGATTGTGGTATTAAACATTGACCGACACGCCCCTTTCCCAATGCAAATAGGGGTGAATGTGATGTGCGTGACTCCGCCCCAACCGGTCGTAGAGACGGCAGAGAGTTTAACCCTTCAGCAACCAACCCAAAGGCAGCAGCAACTCTCGGGTCAAGATGAATGAGCTACTGTTCAGGGAATAAAAGTCTCAAGAATAAACTGATGAACTTCAAACCATTGCCTGGAGCCGATATCTAGCCAAGATATGGACTTGAGGTCATGAATTCCAAGTAAAGCATCTAAACTATTATGTGGTGTATTATAACAGTAGACCCTAAGCTAGACATACAAGCCATCAAACATGTGAAAGGACTTCAGCGGTGTTCCAAACGTCAGCTTTGCCTGTGTTTTGTGTACAACTGCTCTACAAGCCTTGGGGAAAGTTGCTTTGAAGATAGATGTGCACCATTTTTATGTTTGAACCTGCCTGTTGATTCCTCGTCACATTCACCCACTTTACAACTCTGTAGCAGGATGCTCAAGTTCCACGTTTGTATACAGGAAGACTTTATTTCAAGCTGGTAATTTGTTGATCAACAAGCTACTCTGAAGATAGTATGTGGTCTGTGACATGCAAATATCTTCAACCGCAACCTTGGTTAGTTTGTACTGCGGTGCAAACATCTTCAACCTCATCCTTGGTTATTTTGTACTGTGGTGCAAACATCTTCATCCGCAACCTTGGTTAGTTTGTACCATTATGCAAACATCTGCAACCGCACTCAACCTTGGTTAGTTGGTACTGCGGTGCAAAACATCTTTAACCGCAACCTTGGTTAGTTTGTAATGTGGTGCAAACATCTTCAAACGCAATGTTGGTTAGTTTGTACTGCGGTGCAAACATTCAGAAAGCTCAAGCTTTCAAGTTTGAATTTGGTTCCTAAACTGCTTTTGAACAAGTATACGTTGGGGTTTCCTCTTCTTCCGTTAGGAACACCAAATCACCAGACTTTGTACCGTTATCGATGTAAGAACTTTGTGCTTAAGAATATTTTGTATGAGAGGCAATTTCCAAAGAATGATATGAAACTGATAAGGATTAATGTACCTGTAAGGATCATAGCAAAAAGAGAAGAGAATTTGGGATTACATAGAAATTCAGAGGTTATTTTTGTTTTCCTTTATTAAAGTATGAGACAAGGTGGGAGGGTTTTGATGACTTAGCTGTTCTTTTTTATTGTTACAAGGTATAAGAAACGGTTCAAGAAGGAAGTAGCATCCTAATAAATACAGATGCAAATATTTATAAGGGGGTGATGATGACACTATCATTTTGTTAAAATGCATACATTTGAGAATTTCTTTTTGTTTTGATGTTCTTTTTAATTTAGACAATACTTCTGTTATTCAATTTGCATTTGTTTACAATGTAGTGTAAATGTAAAAGTATTAAACGAGAACAAAAATGTACCCATAAATATACATTTAGATGAAAGGTGCTATCAATGAAAGAAGTGTAAATTTCTTGTAATATTTCTTCCTGCATAAAACAGATGTTTAGAAATTACTGAAATTCTGTCTTAATTTATTATTTTTAGGTGCAATATGAATATGTTAGAGGAATGATTACAGTGGTTCTGTTCTATAATTTGTTTTATTTTCTCTTCTAGTTTCCCATGTCATCCTTTCTCTTACCTTTCTCCTATTCATTGCATTCAGTCACATTGCTACTGTAGATAATCTTTGGATCTGGGATACAATCTTTTGCTCTTAAGTAGGGATCTCCTCTCATCACCTACGCATTCTGTTTAAAATTGTGCATCTTAAACATTCAGTACCTGAATATATGAGTGTATCCCTGAATATTATCCATTTAGGGATAATCTTGAGTAGGGATCTCTTCCCATTACCTATGCATTCTGTCGTGCATTGTGCATCTTAACATTTGGTACCTGAATATACAAGTGTATCCCTGAAAATTATTCATTTAGGGGTAATCTTTAATAAAAAAACTGATCACTGGAAAACATATTATTCCCAAATCCAGCTATCCTCACCTACAAAATTTGATATACATTTAGATAGCCGCACACCACATTGCATCAGAGAAACAGAAGTAACCTATCCTGCCTCCTTCAATAGATGGCTGAAAATGTACATATTCCACTGAAGTTTAATGTTGTCTGATTCATTTGATTCTTTGGATTTTCCCTTATCTTTGAGTATGTAAGCACTACCATACTCCCAACAATATCACATATATGTATTGTATTCAGAAGTGCATTTTAAAATTGAAATATCTTATGGAATAAACAGATAAATAAAACCAAATAGAAGAAGAAAAAATCATACAAATATCCACAAAGTTAAGATGTATTTTGTTTTAGCCTTCTTCTAAGCAGTAGCTTGGACTGTACTGAAACTTTCTGTAAACTTTAGGAAAATTGCAATCCCTTGCCTTGAGTGCATTTTGCAACTTATGTGAAGATAGGAATTATTGTGAATATGAAATATAATTAGTAGTTTGATAGTCTAGGAATACTAACCTGTAATTAACTCATTTTATATTAATCAAGTATGTATATTTTGCTTGATATTACAACTTGTGAATTACTTTATGACTCACATGATATCTGTGTAAAGTAAACCTACAGCATTTACTTGTAGCTTGCCATTTGAAATACTTATTGTAACACAATTACTCAAGCTTTCAAGAAGTCAACCTGACGCAATATCAATCGACTAGTTCATCACGTTTTGAAATGTGTGAAAATTACAATGATATATTACATAATCAAAGATAGTTTTATGAGTAATAGAGCAGGGTAATGAAATCTTCCTTGAGTTGGTTTCTTGACAGTCTTTGCAATCATGCTATGTGTAGAGTTTCTCAGGTTCTGTTAGGACAAGATTAAAGGTCACAAAGTATCCTAACAGGTCATGGATTCAGTGGAAATTGTTTTCTTGATTCTTTTGGATGGTTGAAGACCAAAAGGGTAGTAAATTTCCATCAAACTTAGAGGTGTCGTGGTCGAGTGGATATGTCGCCAGACTGTCGATCACAAGGTCCGCGGTTCAAGTCCCATCGCGACACTAATGTCCTTTCGCAATACATTGATCTACAACGTGATGGACATGTGCGCTAGATATAAGAAGCCACCATTATTATTATTATTATTATTATTATTATTATTATTATTATCAAACAGCCATGAGAACTGTAAGAGGATAGCTTATCTCAAGGTAATGTGTCTGTGGAAAAGGTCAACCTGGTAAATTTTAGATGGAAACAATCGCTTGATACAGAGCTCAATGCTGACAGGCGCCCTAGACATTAGCGTGCCTAAAATCGTTCTCCTGTCCAAAATGGAGTTACGTCTTTGTGTCACTGACCCCTCAATATATGTTAAATATTTGTATGTTAAAGACCTTTTAGGTAGGTACCTCTGTTATGTGCAGATTATGACATGAGCTCATGGAAGTTAGGGACTCTATTAAATTGTTAAACCCTAGACCTACATTTATACATGTGCATGTCAAGTTTCGTAAGCCTCCTGTAAGTATTTCTTTTTCTTTTGTGATAAATACATGTAGCAAACACTATTCAAAACCATAATGGAGTTTTTCCCTCCATAAATGAAAAACAGAGTATTAGTGAATAATATCTCTCTATTGTGTTCATCATTAGAACATCATCTTTTATTCATTTCAATGGTGGTTGGGCTGATATTAATAACAGTATTAATAACATTTACTTAATTTATGTATGCTAATCCAAATATGAATTTATATATTTTCTATTTGTGGGGACTAGTTTGTATGAAATAGTCATATGAAAATCTTTTATTTGATAGTCTAGTGAGTATAATGATTGTAAAATGTTATTTTGTGGAAACATTGTATTGTACTGGCTTTCCAATGTATACCCGGCCCAGTCACACCAGCGAGACCGATACCAGACCGACAACAGGGGCGTGTTACACAAAGATCCTAAGTTGGACTTCAAAAATTATGGAAAGCCGTTAGCATCTATGAAAATATTTTGTACAAATTATTTTAAAAGGCATAAAATGTCGATTCAAATCATTCATATTTTCTATTATCAAGGAGAGTTCATGCTGTTGATGTGGAATTTATAAAAAGTCTAAAATACTTGAATTTTCGCTTTTGAATATATTTTATTTAAGGCTACAAATGGCTCTCAATAATATTAAGTCCAACTTAGAGTTAAGTTTGACTTAGAATCTTTGTGAAACACCCCCCTGATGGAATAAACAATTACATTGCCCCCAATCAGTCAGTCAGGTTTGGAGTTAGTCTTGTGGTGTGACTAAGATATCGCTCTTGTCTGTTTTGGGTCGGAAGGGCAATACCTTTTGTCATTTTTACACCCCCTAAAAAAATGAAAAATTGACTTCACAATTACATGATTTTTGTTTGTCCTTTTTTTTTATTATACAGAATTATAATAATTTTGACAGGAAGAAGAGGCTGACACTTTTTACACCATTAGATTAGGAAGTAAATCCCCCCCCCCCCCCACTTTAGTCAGGGTGTAAACCTTGACCAAACTAATAATGCCTTCATGCATACTGGCCAGTAGGTCTAGAAACAAGTATTACTTTAAATTATTACACATTCAACACAGTTTATTCAACTCAAGGCGAATGAAGTTGAGGTCAACAAGTTTAATATCATTCCCTTTAGAAATAAATATGATCATATTTAGGATATTAGTAATTGGCCATTTGCTAGAGGAATTCATCTAATTCATTAATTAATTTATTTATTTATTATCATTACTTTCTTTTTGTATTTTGTTGATGTTTCTTTGTATTTATATATTGCAAATTAGCAAGGTGGCCATCCATAAGAGATTACTATATCATATTATTATTGATATAGATATAGTTTAAATCTATTCTGTAGGCAGAATTCCTATTGAGTCAGAGTCAATTATTCAGTATATTAGATATGTTTAAACATGTTTGATATCATTAGGCCCTCTGCAAGGTTGTGTTGCCTTATCAAATTGTTTTGCAGTAGCATGAGTTTTACTTAAGAATGAACTGCTCTATACACAGGGTATCCATGTCAATCTTAGACATCCTTTTTTCTACTTCCCATTGAGAAGCACAATATGCTTTATAGAGACCGTAAATTTATCAGTGTTTTAATTAACAAAATTTATCCATGATGACATATTTAACAGATGTTGATTTGGCTTTTTTTATGTTGTTGCACTATTTTGTTTAATAGAGCAAATGATATAATTCAGAGAGGTTTAGTTGACCGGCATGATACAAATGTTAGAATGGAGGCATCTTGACTTGTTATTGAGGTACCTAGGTGAAATTGATGAGTTGACTGTGATTCATACTCTGATGTAACTACTCAACGTAATGAGAATGGTATAGTTTGGTGTAGATAATATAAAGTTATATCACACCCTGTATACATGTATTTGTTTTATTAACATACATGTGTAAAATAAAAAAGGAAACTGTATTTAATAAAGATTATTATATTTGAAAACAGTTATATTTGTTTTTTTCTTCATTTTTTGCATCTCATTTCTTTGAGGTATCTCTTTCTCTCTCTCTCGTCTGTATCTCTTTCTCTCTCTCTCTCGTCTGTATCTCTTTCCCTCTCTCTCGTCTGTATCTCTTTCTCTCTCTCTCGTCTGTATCTCTTTCTCTCTCTCGTTATATTTATCTCTAATCTCTTCTTTCACCCAGCTCTTTATCTATCCATCAAATCTATCTATAATAACGATAATAATATGGTCTCCATAACCTAGGGTGGCCACATCAGTATGTAAACAAAATCTTGTCACAGGCCCTGCAATTATATATATCTATATATCTGTCTGTCAGTTTCTATCTATTTCTCCATCCGTTTGTGGTTGTAAGGCTGCCTTAGTCTTGTCATCTACAGAGTATGTTCAATTCCAATTTGTATGGCACAACATATTCACCCAGAATCTGTCAATAATATCTAAAAAGCTGCTATGCCAAGCTGATTTCACAAGTTATGCCATTGATTTAGCAAATATGGAAATCAGTTCTGGTGGAAATTCTTCTTTTTTGCTAGATTTGGCTTTGCTAAATTTATCAAGTAGTTCAATCAATTGCTGTTATAATGAAACACGGTTATGCAACTATAGCTATTGCTTACTTCTACCAACAAAAAAAAAAAAATGAAAAAGCATGAGATAAACCCTACTTTGACATGAATTGGGAAATAACACATTTCCATAGCAATAAATTTATAACCAAAAAATGAAACAAGAAAGCTTCCAGGGAAAACAAAATACATTATATCAATTATGTTTATTCATATATACAGATATTATGCATGATAATAAGTTAAATTTCTATTTCATTGTACATTACTTTCATTACCAACACTGACAGTGATTACATCATAAAAGACTTGTTCATTATCCTTAATGGCAAGAATATATAAACCCATATACATATTAAAGCACAATCTTTTAAAAACTTTTATGTACTGACCATGAATTTGAACTATGATTTACCAAAAGCTAGATCAAACACAGTAGTAAAGACTCAGTACCAGAAAACTCTAAAAATTGCCTTGTCCGTCAACTTTCGTAAATGTTACTATGAAGCATTATGTGATTAATCGGATAATCCAAACATGATTTCTATGGGATATGACCCAGAGGTGGTTTTTTGAAAGAACTTGATGAAATGTTAGCTTATTCAAGATCCCGGCCCCTCCACTCAGTGTTAATTAGGGTACGCATATGCATGTTCCCTCCTTTTGAAAACACCCCACTAAGTCCGGTGTGTAAAGTAAATACGGGCCGGATTTTTGTGTACTACAAGGCGGACTTTGGTGCATGAAAACTACCCCTTTACCGGACGTTTTGGTAACACGCATGATATTCCTCCGTTTACGGAGTGGGGGGAGGGGGCCGGGTTCAAGATGTAAAGATTTGATGACAAAAGATATCAATAATTTTAACTTTACAAGATTAAATCTTGAAACTTTGAAAATTGCACTGCTTTAAATATTTCTCACAAGTCCTTGTGAATAGTACTTACAACATGGTACTAAACTTCTATTCTGTCAGAAATTCTTGACTCTACATAAATATATGAGTTTACATTTTGATGTCCACAAAGGATGTTTTCATGTCTCAAACTTCCACTATCAGTTTAAAATGAGCATATACAAACATGTCCAAGCATACATTGCTTGTTAATTAGACACAAGGCCATGCAAATACTACCCTTTTGGAGGTTGTAACCATGTTTCAAACTAAACCTCCTTCATGAAATCTGGCCCTCATGGCAATCTCTGAGATATTCATAGTTTTCCTTTTCATACTACAGTTACATTTTCTTTAAGAACCTGTATACTGAAACAAATATAAAGATGATTCTTTCTCAAGCACATTGAAATAAGCATTGTAAGAGTGTCAATCGCTAGAATGAAAGTTGCTATGTCAGACAATCCTGGAATAATGCAGCTTTGTAAGAGACAGCTTTCTGGTAGTGAAGATAATCAGTAGAATACATATTTGAAGTAATAATTATGAATCAAATTTGAATACATGAACATGAAAGCTACAATGACAGATTCCTTGCTGCAATGTACAACGTAAATGACCCATCTTGAAAGCATACATGAAGAATACATCATACTTACAATATATGTTCATAAAAGATTATACTAACTGATTCACTTAAATAGTTTCTGTTTTACAGAAAATGATAAGACATGATTTGGAATGACAGAAGGAATGTTCAGATCTGGAGACAGTTGAAACAAATCTGTTTCCATACAGCAGATTTATATCACTTTTACATGTAAATGAAATTGAAGGGATAAATATGGCCGTTCTGCACAGTTTGTACATACATTCATAATTCACAATACGCATCCTGAAGTCCTTGAATGTCCAAATGGAAAGGTATGATTTCAAAAAATGAGGAATAAAATGGGAAGCTCTCTACTGGTTCATATATACTGGTAGTAGAAATTGTATTAATTAGTTGGAAATCAAAACCAATAGAAAACCAATCAAACTTTTAAGATTTCCACTTTGACTTAACTATAGTTACTGTTTGACCATGTAGAGATATTTCTACTTGTTTTTATGGGAACATTATACAGAGAAAGTAGCAGTGTACAAATAGAAAGGAAACCATAATTGATAGGAAGCACAGGCATAAAGGAACCATGGCATATAATTTGTTCAGTCTTAAATATGTTAACAATGTGAGAAACTGGAAGGTTCCTTCTACTTAACCAAGATAGCAATCAATGGCTTTTCGATTTTTACATAACTCAAAAGTCTTACAAAGGAATTAATTAATTATTTTGTAGAAAGCATCCGGCTTGGGGTCGACACACAGAGCTCCACATATACCCACGATAAACGCTGCCAGATGATCCCCTCTCTATTCAAAATTCATAATTCGCTCCACAAAGTGGTATAAGGGCTGTTAAAACAACGATAAAACTCTTCAAAATGACCAGCTGAGCCAATTGAAAACACAGAAATCCATGCTGTTTTATGAAATGACCTTCAAGTTTCTTGAGCTGGTCCACAGATGTAGCAGTCTTCAGGGTGGTGAGTAGCTTGTTCCACAACCTTGCAGCAACCGAAGGGAAAGCAACGTCTCCAGCACGCTTCTTGGAGTGAGGCCCAGTCAACCATACAGAAGATGAAGAGCGAGTGGGGCAAGTTTGAAGGTGACAAGGCAAGCAATTGCTGATGAATTCTGGCTTGAAATTATAAGTAATTGTTTTAGAGTATCTTTGTAACTCTGCACTTGCTTACAATGTCCAGCATCCTTGTATTAAGTTCATGAAGTCATCATCACTCTTTGTAGCTATGCTCACGCCCTCGTAATAATCTTCAAACTCTCCATATGATATCTCCTTCACACGAGGTCCAAACACATCCAAGAAATCGTTCAGTACTTGCTGCTCTGTTGATTTGCCTGAAAAACATAATCAAATAATGTAATGATAGATGATTCACTAAAACTGGCTGACCAATATCACAATCTTTCCTTTTTTTTTACAATAACAATTAAATATTTGCGAATGTTATTAATGAAACAAATTGAAGTGGCACACACACTAACTGGTGATATTGGTTAATGGAAAGTTGTATCTGAGATAACCCAATGGCAGTTTTGATATCATTTAGCCTAATCAAAGCCATAGAGCTCTTTTACCAGCTCTACAGCCTGTATGTTAAGATGACATTGTTCTATCTCTAAGCAATAACATTTCAGATTTTCTACAATCGTGCATTTTTCATTTTGGATGCTTTCAAGACATTTCATGCTTAGCTAGCTAAAATGAGATTTCCTTCACCCTTAGGCGTACAATTAAAAAAATTGTATTGCCCTTGGCAACCGAACCCAACATCTTGAAATCTATGGTCAGCTCTTTAAGGAAATTGTTGTATTGCCCTTTAGGTGCCAAAACATGGGTCGGTCGGTCGGAATTTTAAAATATTTTTTCTACCATTTTTTAGAAAAAAATGTTTAATGAATACAAAAAAAAAAATGAATTAAAGCATTCAAAACTGAGAAATATCAGCCCAAAGAGGGGAAAAAAAACACACAGATTTTTTAGGCCTTATCAACCTCACCTGATATAACAAGTGGATGCTTGTGAGCACGGAAGAACTTCTTGACTTCATCAATGCCGACAGTTCCTGACTTGTTTGCATCTATCTTCTTAAAAGCCTGCAAAAAACACAAACAATACAGGTAAGAGGATTGTATTCCTCACATACACAAAGACATAATGTTATGATAATAACTGTAAAATAGTTCACAGGTTTCATCTAACATATCAAACCAATATATTCCAGAAAGAGTAAATATTTCTGTATACATGTAGATATTCAGCATCAATAATGCCCCCCCCCCCCAAAAAAAAAAAAAAAAAAAAGAGGTAGCCACCATTAAGGTTCCACAGCCAAGACTTAAACCTGATTTAGCAAATATAGGACTAACTTATATTTGTCAGACAAGAAAACCTCAAGATATTAGACTGTAAGAAGTTATAGAGCACTGAAATAGCTTAAACGTTGAAAAAAGCAATAAAGTCACATAATGCCAGAGATATCAAGATGTAATTGCTTGTGGGGTTTTAGGGGATAGAGAAGATGTTGACTGACACTGTGCTATGAAATAAAATTCATATACCATATTACGTGCTTTAAAAATGAAAAAATGTTGATGATGATACAAAAATCGAACATACCTTGATAACAAAATGTTTTCTGAATTCATTCATTTCTCCAATGAATGCTCTGCAGAACTCACTGTAATCTATCGCTCCGTCTCCATTCTGGTCGATTATCAACCACAGCTGATCAAAGAGCTAGAAATAAACAGACATGAACTAAATCTTATTTGTCGACACAGATTCATGTGTATACATCTACGTGATAAGATCCATTTATTCACAAATCACTCACATCGTTGATTTGAAACTTACATGTAGATAAAAGCCAACCATATAGCGGAAAGTCAGTAACAAAAAAATATAAAAACGAATCTGTCCCACAAGAAACAATACTGTAAAGTGTATGTGTCACATTTTGATTATTCATTCTCTCCGCCAGAGTGTAAAATAAACCTTTCTGAATTATTGGTGATTCTTCAGGCAGTGCACAAACTACTTGCTATCAGCAACAACCCTTTCAGTTCTGAAGGAAGTTTAAACCACCGAACTTTTGACTATGTACATGTATTCAACCTTTATAGACAAAGAACTGTGGAGCGTGTGTGCAGCGCTTTGTAACCACAAGGAAAAGGCGCTACCGGTATATCAAATATCTTTTGGATTGGATTGGATTGGACAGAAAAGCTTACCTTTCTTATTAACTATTTTCACAAATTTTTGTTGTTGTAAGAAAGGTTTGTTTACTTGGTGAATGGTAACACCAGACGAGTTTAGAACGCACGGAGAGAAATATCAAGTCTAGCATTTAATATCTATACCAGCATTTATCTCTTGCCAAGCTACATGTGATAAATCTTCAGCACTTTCATCATTATTCAACAGACAATGGAACACCTGCTAGTCTGCCCACTGTCAGAGCCATGCACCCAAGATGACCTAGAAGCTGTGAACTGCCGTGCCAAAGCCTGTGTGGTGCACTGGACGGGACTTGTGTAGTGACTCGATAAGAAGAAGATCATTATTCAGAGTGTCATCTAATGTAGACTCACCTTTTTATCAAGCTTGATGTGATAGGTCTTCAGTGCTTCCTGGAGCTCATCTTTATCCAGTGTGCCGTCTCCTGATTTATCAAGCTTCTTGAAGTGTTTCCCGAGACCTGTTAATGTCCGAGATGCTCGGCTTTTGATCTGCTTGTGAACTTCATCTGATCAAAGGAACAATTGTTTGTAATCCTAGTAAGCTATTACAGTGACTCGAAGTCTTTAATTTACTAAGAAATAGCAACTATGGTATACATAAGGGACTCCACACTAACCCTTTTTTCAGGTTTTTAAAGCAAATATTGGAGATCTGTGTGCATCACAACTGTTTACGTTTGACATTTTGGTGGTTGATGTGTATAAAATGTTCAGTTCATACAATAAAATCCAATCTAATTGAATCCAATCCAATTAAATACAATAAAATAATTAATGTTAAGTCTGCTACAGGAGCCGTTTCTTAAATATTACAACCAAATAAAGTTACAATTGATGTATGTATTTGTTTTTTCAATTGACATGAAAATTTAAGTGAGAACAAAATTAGCCTTTGACCAACACGACCTCTTGCTTTTAGTCTGAACTACACAAGAGTGAGAAGTTGTCGTGATACTCACTTTGTACATTAGAAATGAGTTTCCAGTCCTCTGCTTCTTGCCTAGCCCTCTGTGGGTGCATACCCTTCCTCACTGCTACATCATTGTAAGGAACATTGTCTCCAAAGCTGGAAGAACGAAGGGTCCAGGACAACAAGAAAGGTTTACAGATTTACATTCTACGCTAAAAACTAACTACTGGGGGAAATTATTTTGTAAAAGTGGCCTATTACTTACTGGAAGATGTTTCAACATTGATCTCATTTTGACATTTTTCTGAACAATATGAAACATGCACTATTTTCCTATGCAGAATCCTACTGTAGACATCGTAAGGTTTATGCACATATAACATTATCACAGTAGACCCTAGAAATATAGCATGTTGAAAACGGATGGGCCATTCAGTGAGTAAAAGGAGGGGCGGTTTTGGGCAGTTCAGTTACTAAAGGGTTGAGGCAAATATTCATATTCTTATGTAAAACAAGATAAATATGCTATTTGAGGAACTTCCACTGAAGCGGATTTGTATTAGACAAACAGTTTATTTTCTTAAGTGCCATACAATGAGATCTTTGATTTCAAGTTCTCATTACACCTGTTTTCTGCTTTGAACTCTGGAAGTGTTATGCATGACTTACATAAAGTCTTTCTTCATATCTTCATCTACATCAGTGACTCTGAGAACAGCGACTGGTTTCTTCTGAAGACACTCTGGAAGAGAGGGCTGGTCCTCCGTCTCAAAACTAAGATCTTCACCCTGGAATATCAAGATGAGAAGTCGTTGCTAAGACTATTTTTAAGATATGGATGTGTTAGCAAAGAAAATAATACTAAGCTGGAGGAATTGTTGAATATACTTTAATTTTTAGCCTATGTTATGTTTCACTCAATCATTGAGTAATTAATGTAAATATGTATTGAAATTATGGAAATAAAAACCTCGCTTGAGGATAAGAGAAAAAAATTAATATGAGAAGAACAGACAAGAGAGAGAAGTGGATCATCAAAGAACAACACAATAAGAGGATATACATGAAAGACAAATGAATAGTACAGCAAGCAAGGATAAAGAGTTATCTACATCATAATGATATAGTTGATAGAAATACAGGTATCTTATGATTAATGTGGATTAAAAATTAAATCAAAACTTCAAAAAATGGTCAAGGTCATCAAATTATCATGTGATCTTTCCTAAGCATTGTCATCCCAAATTCCCAAAAGGTTCCGGAATCTAAATATTTCTGTTCTTTTAGAGTACATTTGACTATGTCCAAGCATAACTGCAGAAGTTTTCTTTTCCCTGTAAAAACATTTACATATCCCTCATTAAAGACACTTTCATTAATGTTTTTTTTTCCATTTTGCAAAGGTTTCCTGGCCACCAACATGTAATTTACTCAGTGAAACTCAACAGTGTAGTTCTTTCTTACCCTTGTTAAGTCCTGTGCTGTGTATAGAAGCCCTTTTCTTCTTCCAATCATTCTCCTGTAGGTGTCTCTCTTGATGAACGGTAAAGCTGAAGCTCTAAGTAAACACAATCAACAAGAAATCACTCCCGATTGTTAATCATCCATCAAGATGCTGTTTTTCATGACAAAATACATCCTTTTATAACAATACATTTTTACAAGTTATATATGACAAAATAAGAGTGAGGATACAGAGTAGAAGAGTAGACTACCATAATACAAATATCACGAGTTCTTATACAATTTCTGACATTTCAAGCCTTACAAATGAAACTGCAGAAATTACAAATTTTCTCAATCTTTACACTCAATTTTTCATCCACAATTATTGTATTAGCAAAGATTGCTTGTTACAAGTTTTGTTATATCTGAATCACACAGTTTTGCAAATTTGCAAACACAGGAACTTTGCAGACCTATAGCCAGACTCAGCTCTGGCCATACTTACTTTTTACCAAACTGTCTGAATTCATAGATGGTCATAGTCTTATCTAGAGCAAAGTAGAAACCACAGAGTTCTCTGAGAGCCATGTTCCCGCTCCTTGACACCACTCTACAGCTGAAACTCAGACGTTTGGCGAGCATCTTCTCCGTCACTGAGTTGGTAGGATTAGCCCTGGAGAACAGAACAGAGCAAGCAAAAAGTTTATTTTTTAAAAAGCTTAAAGAGAAGGTTAAGTTCTGAAAAGAGGTGAAAAATAACTTGTGAGCGTTATCATTTTATGCTAAATATATTACTCACATGTTTGTGATGTCCCATATACATCTTTCTGTGTACACTGCTTGTAACTTTACCAAGACTGGGCCAAATTTCTTATCATTTTGATGATTCCAGAACTTTACAGTACTTTACTTTACAGTACACACCAATACTTATTTGATGAATGGTCGACCTTTTCTGATCGATTCCACAACGTTTTTTTCACAATGCAATCGCACGACCAGAACTGGTCTATACCTTTAAGCTTCACTTCATGTTCTAAAATCTACTTTTCCTCATATGATACAAAGCAAAAATTTGCTCATACATACAAGCAATGCAGCAAACTTTCAGCCAAGATATTTGGTAAGCATTTTTTTCTCAGTCACTGGGGCTGTAGTCAAAGCAAATGCATTATATAAACAAAATCTAATCTTGTCAAACATTTCTATATAGTACATGTTTACTATATCACATATTATACATTTCTAACTTTAGTTTGGTATAAAACTAGTGAATATTAGGATAAGTATACTTTTGTTTTGAGCAAACAAAACGACGAATATGGACATATCAGTTAGCCCACTCCTAGAAACCTCATCAATTAGGATTTATGCCTTGCTTAAAGGCTGCTGTAGCAAGGATTTGACTTACTTTGTAGCATGTAGATTACGAGGTTTAGGAGACTGTGAGTAGTATCGATGACTGGAGGCTGGTGTTGATACCTGGTCTTGTTCTGGGTCACTGATTGGAGCTCTGAAAGGAATTAAAAAGATTATCTGTAATTAACAATTGAACAAAGTCAATAAATGATTAAGGACATCTGCTAAAAAATTACAAAATTTTCCCATTAACACATTGAGGACTGAATTGCCTCATTCCCATAGCCTTGATACAGAGCAGAACAGGGATCTGTTTCACAAAGCTTTTTTTCAATGACAAATGACAAAAATCAGTGACAAAGCTGCTTGATAACCAATCAGAAGCAAGGATTTCAGTAGCTTATAACAAAAACTGTCATTAGTCACTGATGACAAGTTTTGTGAAATGGGGCCCAGGCTCCCATAGGTAATGGGTTGAAAGGAGCAGGTTTTAAATCTCTTGGAAAATTATTTCTGGAATGGGTTAATTTATAAACGACAAATACTAAAGGAAGATTATTAGTTCCGGTAATGAGAAACTTTATGTAAACTTTTTTTATTTATAGCTTACCGTAAACAAAATATAAATCAAACTCAGAGGTTCAATCATAATGAATTGTGAAAGCTACAAGTTGATAAAGTTTGTAACAAACTATTCAAAGGCTACCACCTCCCAACAAGCCCCTCAACTAACTCAGAATATAGACTAACTAGATAGCCAGAGGGGTTATTTGCCCATGAGGTCATTATCCTACAGTTCATACACTACAAGCTCATCTACTAAAAGCTAGTTGCTCTAGATATGGAATTTCATAACTTAAGATGAGGTTAAAGTCTACAATGACCTTTAAAGGCCGGCTGTACTAGTTCAGCCAGAAGGAATTAGACCACACAGCTAGGTCACTGACAGGTGGCTATCTCATTAACTCAGCTCTCAATTAACATAAGAAAATAAGGATCATGGGGGACCAACGGGCACCGATTGGGGAAGTTTTCTATATAGAGGGAGCAAGTAGCTACAAGTAGTACAGTGGGCCTTTAAGATGAAGTTAAAGTCTACAATGAACTTTAAATACCTTGATAGCTGATCTACAAGTACTGTTTCCATGATATGCTGCTTCATTCTCTCTGCTGCCACAGACTCCTAGAAGTGAGACACAAATCACAATCAGGCCCTGTTTCACAAAACTTGTCATCAGTAACAAATGCTAAATATCTATGACAAATGTGCGCTCAGCCAATCAAATGCCACGATTTCAGTAGCTTATAACAGTTATTGTAACTTGTCATTGATAACAATTTTTATGAAACAGGGCCCAGGTCTTTGATGACATTCCCCAAAGGGAACAACACATGCAGTGTATTCTTCTCAAAAACTGCACCCTCTCATTTTCACAGCAATACTTACCCAAACGAGTTACCAATATGTGCATACATGTACATGTATATCCACTTTATTATATGTGCACAGGATTGTGAGAGAATTGTTTGGAGAAAAATTGATGTTGACAAACATTTTGCATAAGAAACAAGTGGGCAGTAGTCATCCATGTTCATCACATCACATCACATCAAATTCACTTTAATGATCATAAGATATGGAAACTCTTCTCTTAACAAAACAAAGAGAGGAAAAATGTATGTATATTAAGGTGACTCGGTATTCTGATTCTGAAACAAAATTCTGGATTTAGCTCATGCTGCAATCATAATTATAAACCTTTAGGTCAGTCAGTAACCCCCTGACTTCTACAAGCCGATCGCTTGTCTGCTTATCAAGATATTCATGATTGGAAATCAAAATCCAATTTTGCATTTTCATAACGGTTTTCATAACACTACAGTCTATTGGAAAAAATCGAGTATGGTAAAACTGTTCATTCAAAGATGTTTACTTTTTTGAGGAATGATTATTTTGAAGCGCAATTTGTTTAGGGCTTCAATATAACACCATATCACAGACACTGATAACACATAGGGCCAGGCATCTCATATTTAAAATTGTTAAATGATGCCTTTAATAAAAATCACAAAAAACTGATCAAAGAATACAATTACTTACTGCTGCTATCCTCTTGTTGACCTCCTGTCTAGTGCTTAGAGATGCATTATTCCAGTTTGTGTTTAAAGGTTCATCTTCAGCTAGCTCCACCTCTGGTCTGAAAAACATTGAGAAAATATTTTTGTATCAAATTTGAATTATGCCAGTTCATATAGAGGTGTTGTGGTCTAGTGGATAAGTCGTTAAACTGTTGATCACAGGGTCCGCGGTTCGAGTCCCGCTGCGGCACTAATGTCCTTTGGCAAGATATTAATCTACATTTGCTACTCTCCACCCAGGTGTTAAATGGGTACCGGTAGGAAGGAATTCCTTGAATGCTGTGAGCGCTGAAATCGGCTGTCTAGCAGAGCCGGGGTAATAGTTGGAGCGCCTTGAGCACCATGCATGGTGGATATGTGTGCTATATAAATATCCAATATTATTATTATTATTATTATTATATATGAATTGTTATGTTTTAAATGGTTCACAATTTCTTTTGTTTTACTATCTATTCAAAGTGTTATCATGCAAAGTTGTTGGCAAATGATATGACTGATTAGTGTTGTGCTATGTTACAGATACATTTACTCTCATCAACTTACAGATAACACTAGTTACATCAAAAGTTGTCTTTAATACAGACCAACATAATTACTCCAACCACAAAATTCCAATTGATATGTATTGGAAAATAAAGGCACTGAAGTGGATTGAAATGTTTGGAAGGCTAAAATAGGATGTTGTTTTCACTGGATCTGCAAATGGTGTGTTTTCCCCTGGTAGTTTGTGGGGAAAGATTATTCAACAAGTATATAGGGGAAAATCTAACTTAAAACATGCAGGGGACTTCATGTTGAAATGATGACTGTAAACAGCTAACCCTACGTAAGCTGATGCATTCATGATGAAACCTACTCTGGTTTTGGCTCTTGCTGTTTCACTTGGTTTCCAGCACCCCCTTGTGATTGCTGCTGTTTGTACTGCTGCTTCACTTCAGTCTGGTTCTGTTTGAACTGCTTCTTCTGCCTTTCAGAGGGAGGGGGGATATTATCTGGAACAGCAGGGTCATCCCATGCTGTCTGTTTGCAACAACAACAAAAATGACAAATTACAAGTAAAATAAACTATGTAAATCGAAAAAACAATAAGTATATTGAGAAAGAGAGAGAGAAAAAAAAACAGGTAAGTCTTCCCGTAAAGTGAACCCTAAACGTTGTTGTTTTCTAATTGCTGTCAAATAAATAAACAGAAATGTGATTAGTGATTTGGTATTAGACCAATCAAATGAGCAAGAAAATACATGTTCAGAAAATTACTGACTTTGACCAACTCTGTGTTACTTCATGAAGGGGGGGGGTACATCTATCTTGAACAAGCTCCTTCTCCTCACCTTAAGTCTCCCTTTTCATCTCTTTTTATTCCTTATGCCCTTCAAAGATTCTTTTACATTTCTTGTCCCATTTCCCCTTCACTGCCCCCCTCTCCCACTTGTGTATTTTAGTTTTGTTAATATTTCCTATTCTTATCCTGTAACCTTCATCATCATATAGTCCAACCTGTCTATAGCGACCGCCTGAGGGAAACACAAAAAGTGGTCTTTGAAGACAGGTTCCTTAAATACATGTTTCAATGAGAAACCATTTTCAAGGGAAACAAAAATGTGGTCTTTGTAGACAAGTGGTCACTAAAGCAGGTTTGACTGTATTCCTTTTGCCCTTGGTATAAAGATGTATTATCAAACAATTCACCTGGATAGTAAGAATGGGGAGCTAATCTGAAACATCATAACTTACCTTTGCTTTTTGTTTCTGTTTGTCTGCTATATTGAGCTTAGGAACATTGGCTGGCCGGCAGGACACACTCTGACCAGAGAGGGGCGTCTGAGGGGTGTGGTGGAGTGCAAAGGGAGCTTTGAGGGAGCTGTTTCGTCCAGAGGGTTTAGAGTTGTAGTCATGGTATCCCCAGCTGTACAAGACAAGTAATGAGAAAAATGAGAAAAATCAGGAAAATAGGGAAGAAGTTATTTCAAGTAAATTAAAGCTAAAGGATATAGAAGTGGAGTATTTATGAGAGGCAGTATCTCATAGCATTATGTATATCATATCTAAAACCTGGGGGTGTTTCACAAAGCCTTTTTTCAACGACAAATGAAAACTAGATGGAATTCGACTGCGCGCAGTCGAAAATGATGCCTCCGTCATAGAGCAATTTTACAAACCAAAACAGAAGAAATTTTTCGGATTCAAGTTCAATTGTAATCCATTGACAGGTTCTCAGAATATCGCGATTACAAGCAATTTCTCATATACATATATATGACCCTTTGATCTTTGACCTCATGACCCTAAAATCTACTCAGTTCATTGGCTCTGCAAGATGTCCTGAGTAAAATAGTAATCCATCTGTCAGTTCTAATGAGAATGCGTTCACAAGTTATTTTTGCATACATAATGAGCCCATGATCTTTGACCTTTGACCTTATGAACCAAGAATCTACTCAGTTCATTGGCTCTGCAAGTAACATACATGACCTAATTTTGGCAGGAATCCATCCATCGGTTCTTGAGATAACGCGATCACAAGCTGTTATTGCATACATAATGTGTGCTGTGGCCTTTGACCTTTGACCTCATGACCAGTAAATCTAATCAGTTCATCGGCTCTGCAAGTAACATACATGACCTAAGTTTGGCAGCAATCCATCAATCGGTTCTTGAGATAACGCGATCACGAGCTGTTTTTGCATACCTAATGAGCCCTGTGACCTTTGACCTTTGACCTCGTGACCCCAAAATCTAATCAGTTCATCGGCTCTGCAAGATACATACATGACCAAAGTTTGGCAGCAATCCATCAATCGGTTCTTGAGATAACGCGATCACAAGCTGTTTATGCATACATAATGAGCCCTGTGACCTTTGACCTTTAACCTCATGACCCTAAAATCTAATCAGTTCATTGGCTCTGCAAGATACATACATGACCAAAGTTTGGCAGGAATCCATCAATCGGTTCTTCAGATAACGCGATCACGAGCTGTTTTTGCATACCTAATGAGCCCTGTGACCTTTGACCTTTGACCTCGTGACCCCAAAATCTAATCAGTTCATCGGCTCTGCAAGATACATACATGACGAAAGTTTGGCAGGAATCCATCGATTGGTTCTTCAGATAACGCGATCACAAGAACGGGACGTACGTACGTCTGTACGTATGTACGGACGTACGTACGGACGGACAACCCGAAAACATAATGCCTCCGGCTACTTCGTAACGGAGGCATAAAAATCAATGACAAATCGGCTTATAACCAATCAGAAGCAAAGATTTCAGTAACTTATAACATAAACTGTCATTTGTCACTGATGAAAAGTTTTGTTAAATGGGGCCCTGGGCTAATCCACAGTATTCAGACATTTTTAATTATTTAAAACGGTATTCTTCAATGTGTGCTGAAGTGCATTTATTTACAACTTGTTTTAGCGGGTTAAAGATATTTTCAGAATTCATTCTTTCTTCTCACCTGACAGTACTGGCTGTATCTGGAGTTGAAATCTTCTCTTTGTAGTCCAAGATCGGTTTTGATGCTGTGATATCATAGTCAGCAAGCCGAGCAAGGTCTAGAGATGGTACACTGGTAAACAAAAAGTGGAGTAAGACAGTGCATTGATATCAAAAAGTTCATCAAAAAGGAAGGGGGAGGGGGAGGGGGAGGGGGAGGGGGAGGGGGAGGGGAGGGGGGGGGGGGGGGGGGGAGGGGGAGGGGAGGGGGAGGGGGAGGGGGTCTGCAAGAGTGAAAGTCTATCCAATATGTATGGACCAATGGACCCATGCCAAGAAGCTCATTGAACTTGATGCAAACGTAAAATGAACAAGAAACTAAGACTTGTAACATGATACATAACATATGCACAGGTACATGTAGCAGTGGCCTACTCTTTCTTGAATAGGTTCATTACTAAGTTGGTACTAATTATGATCAGACTGATGTTGTACTCCTAAATGAGTAATTCTTCTTCTTCTTCATCGTCATAATCTGCCTCCTTCACTCCTGAAGATGAAAAATTAAACTGAGTGTCACAATTACTTTTCCTTTCTAAAAAAGAAAAATCAAACATAAATGAAGAAAGTACACATAGCAAACTGTAAAAGAAAGAAATAGTAAGAACTTACTTGTCTGGTTTGGGACCACGGCTCTTTGGTCTTTTGTACTGATCTACCTGAGATTGCGTCACCACACCACCCTGGAAGTAATTAACAAGGGTGAAGAAAAAAAAAAAGGACAATTATTAGACTTTACATATAGTGTCTCACTGACACAGAAGAGAGCTGCATTCTCTTAGTAACATATCAAAATTCAAAAATAAGTGCCATACTATATTCAATATATATCTTAATCAGCCAATTAGTGCTTTTCATGATCCCGTATTCAGATGTATTTGTTTTCATTTGTTTTTAAAGTGGAAATAAATTGAATTGAATACCAAGGTAACAGTGATGCTCCACACCATGCGGCACATCACATCACTGCAGATTTCAAAAAAATTACAATTTTAACACAAGGCCCTTGAGCAGAGGACCATTTTTAATTATTACCTCATATCTTGGTGGTTTGCCAGCAGGAGGTCTAGCTCCTTGCCTCGGTGCTTCAGGTGTGTCGTATAACGATCCGCTTGTCTTGCTTGGCTTCTTCCCCTTTGCACTTGAGACACGAGCTTGGCGAGGGGTCGGCCCCCCTCGGATTGACAGGTCCATGTCACAATTCTGAATTCAAAGAAATGGAGAAGAACAAAAGCTGGATTATTCAGTCCTCATTGATTTTTACTTACTGAAATCAGAATGCTACCTCGTATAGTCTAATAAAACAAAAAATTGAACATGTTAGTATTAAGGCAAGACAATGCGTAATTGCGGAGCAAAAGTTAAAGCTATCAAGTTATAGCATGGTTGAGAGTAGACCGAAAATTTTGGTCTATTTTGTTCGTTAGCCTCTTATTTGGGTAGGGTCGGCTCCTCTCTTTAGAGAGAGGAGCCGGCCATAGAGTCTTCTGTAAGAAATTTGGTGGCACAATTGTGCCACCAAACTTTGGACTAAAATCGATGATAGATGACGTCATCTTCCTTCATGAATTAAATTTATGTAGGGTAGCGCGCCCAGTATTCGGTCTATTCCCAGTATTCGGTCAGACAGCCGTTTCAACAGCTGTAACAATTTAAAAAATAATTTATGAGCCACGAAACTTGCACAAATCAGGCAGCTGAACAATTTTTCTTAACTCTCAAAATTAAATCAGATTTAGGGCCCCGGAAAGATCTCCAACTTAGCTCGAAATTGGTCAGTGTCGCACAACTTTCCGCACTTTCGCGTTCTCTTAGCACATGCGCTAACATGCATAGCCATATGTAGAAGTCTGTTGCGAAACAACTACGTGTGCTGTCACAATGAATTTAGTATGTGTGTGACGAGAATCACTTCCGTGTTCGCTCCATCGCAGCGAATTTGCAAATGACGCACTTGGCGATGTGCAAGAGGTATTTATACGATACCCTTGCCATGCGGTATCGCTCAGCCAGTATTCGGTCAACGCATTGACATTCAGTGCTTTATCGCGCAATTGTGTGAAAATAGTGCGCAAATACGCTACGCTCCTTTGCAACGGAGATACCACGCACAAATCGCGTGACCGAATTCTAGTCGGCGCGACCGAATTCTTGGCAGAAAAATGCTCCGTCTTCTTTCGGAAGTCTTTTGCTTATCGTTATTCTATATTTTCAGTGACTATAAAATCCTGTTAGAGGAATAAATTTCTTTTCTTTTGATGGGTAGATTGCCCAATGAAAGAGGTAAGAATTCAAAATATTAGTGATTTCCCCTTAAGTGACCGAATACTGGGTACTCTAGATCTAATTCACATTATAACTGATGATGATCATTGGTACGGTATGCAATTGTATTGTAATTGTGCAGCGGTTTGCCGTGAAACCTTTGGAAAGTGTATATTATGATGTCTTTGTTTTTAGGAAAAATACTCCAAAAGAGATAGAAAATTGACACGAAACAGGAAAGAAACAGACTTTTGAATCATGACCATTATTTGAACAATTGACATGATTGATGAAGATTTAGTTGATTTTTGGTACGTTTTAGTATAGTATCTCCACGCCGGAGTTACGGTTGAAAAATGGATACGAAAGTACACTAGCGCCGACTAAGCTCATGACATGCCAGTCATGTGAAGACGACAAAAAAAATTAACAATAACAGATTAGGTCTAATATGTTTACTTTACACTGCAAAGCATTTCTCCTATGGCTATAGGTCCAACATCGTATTAAATGGGGAAAAAAGACTAGATGTATTAAATGGAAAAAAAGACTAGATCCTTTTATAAACAAAAATACAGCGGTGTACTGCTATTCAACCTTGACTTTTGCCTTGGGGTGGCCGGTGTCTACAAGCTTCACATGCATATCACCACACTTCAACAATGCTTTACGCCGAATCTTCGGCGGAGTCAAATAACTAAAAGACCGTTGAAAGCCGCTGAAATTCAAAATTACGATGGATGTAGCTGTTGATAGAGGTTAAAACTATATAAATATATCACATTTCAATTAAATCAATTACACCTTTCACCTCGTCATAAATAGCACGAAATGTGTTCCTTACCTTGGTTATTAGAGAATTTGTTTAAAATTTCGGCTCCCTTTTTCTCTCATTCATTCAATAGCGTCAGGTATGTTGGCATGGTTTCCACATGTGATGGCGCCCTTTTATTTAATATACAGTAAGGAAAAAAATAGATCTATTTGGTATTATTAATGAATTTTGCCATTTTTAAGGGTATAATCAGAGGTGACCTTCCCAGAGGGGGAGGGGGCACAGTGCCCCTCCCCCCCCCCCCACTTTTTCAAGCACCCGAAAAGTGTCCGTTTAACTTTGTAAGAAGTGCCCCTTTTTACATAGGAATAGTGCCACTTTTACTTTGAAAAGTGCCCCTATTAGTTTGTAAAAGTGCCTCTTCCCCTTTTCAACTCTGATAAGTGCCCCTTTTATTTGAACACGTGACCCTTTTCCTTCGACAAGTTTCCTTTTTCCTTTGCAATAAGTGTCCATTTTCCATTCTCATAAGTGCCCTTTTTAATCGCTAGTATAAGTGCCCCTTTTCAGGTACGAGAAGTGCCTCTTTTCAGTTTTGATTAGTGCCCCCTTCACCTCTGATAATTGCCCTTTTCAAATCTGAGAGGTGCCTCTTTTACTTTGACAAGTGCCCCCTTTTCCTTTGTAACAAATTCCCCTTCTCCTTTTAATAACTACCCCCATTTTAACTCGGATAGGCGCACCTTATATTTTCACGTGCCCCTTTTCCTTTGTGATAAGTGCCCCATTAAAAAAGACCCCTTCCCTCTTCTCATAAGTGTCCCTTCTCTGGTAAATGATCCTTTTCAGGTACAAGAAGTTACTTCTTTTCACTTCAGATAAGTGCCCCCTTAACCTCCGATAAATGCCCCTTTAAAATCTGATCGGTGCCCATTTTCAGGTACGATAAATGCATATTTCACCTCTGATAATTTCCCGTTTAACAATGATACGTGCACCTTTTCCTTTCTAATAAGGGACCTATCCCCTTTTCATAAATGCCCCTTTTCACCTCCTATAAATATCCCTATCAAAATCAGATTGGGGCCCCTTTTATGTCGATAAATGCCCGTTTCCTATTCTCATGACTGACTTTTTTCATCCCTGGTGAGTGCCTCTTTTTGAGGGTGTAAGAAGTGCCCCATTTTCACCTCTGATAATTACTCTTTGTACTTTCTCTCTTTTTCTCTTTCTCTCTCTCTCTCTCTTTCTCTCTCTCTCTCTCTCTCTTTTCTTTCTCTTTCTCTCTTTCTTTCTTTCTCTCTTTCTCTCTTTCTCTCTCTTTCTCTGTCTCTGTCTCTGTCTCTCTCTTTCTCTCTCTCTCTCTTTATTTATTCATGTACCCCCTTTTTTTTCCTCTAACGCTCCAATCCTCTTTTTATTTCCAAACTCTGTTTTCAAACCTCGCCATATTACTCCCGCTAGAGTTTCCTCCTCGCATTATTGTTGTCATTCTATCTAAACAAAACTCGGTCATTACATAGACAACACGACATTAAAATAGATAATAAAAAAAACATGCTTTTCCACTCCTAACTATGCTAATATGTTTACATCATTTTAAGATCTCTCTCTCTCTCTCTCTTTCACTCTCTCTCTCTTTCTCTCTCTCTCTCTCTCTCTCTCTCTCTCTCTCTCTCTCTCTCCTTATACATGTACCCCTTATTTTCATCTAGCGCTCCAACCCTCCATTTATTTCCAAACTCTGTTTACTCCATTCAATTGTCATCCCCTGTCTTTTCAAACCTCGCCATATTTCTGTTTCTCACTTTCTAATTATTTTTCTATTTCTAATTTCTTGTCATGATAGCCCTTTCCTGGCACGCATCCGATCCCAGGTCCCCTAATTGCCGGAGGACCGCCTCTCCCAATTAAAACCATAATTGAATTTATTGTCTTGTTGATATAACCTTTGCTGTTTGACATTGGACAATATTTTATAATGCATGGTAGACGGTCAATAACCGATAATTGCACTTGCCCTTTTATGGTTGGCGCGTGTATACATTGAAATGAAGTTTGCACAATATACATACAAGTTTGTTTTTTAAACGAAGAGTGGAGCCTGTATGCACCTGTAGCCTGATGATCCCTCTAGCGGGACAATTTGAGCTAGCCCGTCGAATTCCGTGTTGACGCTTTGACATGTAAAGAACGTTCACTTTCAACTGTAAGAAAACTGAAAGTCTGTAAAAAAAAAAGTTTGCTCAATCGCTCAAAAATAAAAAGAAAGATCCTAATAATGATCGTGTCATATTTGTTGCCGAAAATGGAGAAATAAAGTCCAGAAGTTAAACTCTAGTAAAGACAAAGATTTACTTATCTAATGACACTCCCCCTCCCCGTAAACGTCACATTTTCTTTTCTTTTTTCATTTCACAGGCGTGTTTATAAAGCCATTTTGTATGAACCTCGTCTTCTTGAGTTCAACATGAAGATAATGTTCCAAAAGGGAAAAACACATCTGTTTTTATTGTCATGATATGTATAACGTTTCTGGTGCTTTAATAAAAAAAGATATAAAAAGATTTATAAGTGAATCTCTATAATTACCTTCTACTTATCGACTTGTCTTGTCGTTTGCTGTCAAATGCAACTAGTTTACCATAATAATCGTTCACAACTTCACACCCTCCCCCACCCCCCCCCCCCCCATCTTCACCATCTGATTTCACGGTGACCGTGTCATCTAGCCCTTCCCACTTGCGAACTCTGTCTGTCCCCTCCCTCCCCTCCCTCCCTCCCTCAGTCGAAGATTCCTGGTATAGCTAGCGGGGGAGCAGCTGGGCTAACTAGGTCCCCTGGTTTACTGAAGGGATTGAGATGGCGCCCGCCTTGTGTCGTCACCTGCTATCCACCCTGCCTCCTCCTCTCAGGCAGGCTGGTCGGCTGGCTGGCTGGCTGGCACGGGAGCAACCCCACTGGAGGGAGATCAGGTACACAGATTGTTGACGTTATGGTGTCTAGAGTTGACTGGCTGCCCTGGGTGGTCTGGTCTGAGGTGAGATCGTCCACACTGACACCTAATGCCTTAAATCAGAATCTTGTACCCCCTCCCCCCTGGGGTGTAGGGTGGGGGTGGGGCAGTCACTGAGGGTTCCAAGTGTGGGAGGGGCACCTGTCTAAGAGGCTGGATGAAAATGTAAAAGAACAAAAACAGCGCCTGAGTGAATAATAGGTAGGGTTCCTAACAAAAAATGTTCACACGATGCCTCTCCCTTTTCTTTTTTCTTTTCTTTTTTTTTGGGGGGGGGGGGGGGAAGGGAGCTAATTTTGCCATTTTTTTTCGCGATTCGATGGCGCACGTACAGTATATTTGCACCAATACTCCACCCTCCTTAAGGTAATACCAAGCAGTCATATGACTCCCTCCCATTGATGGCGCCAAAACCATGGTTAAGGTCGGACTCCAGCCCACCCCCCCCCCCCCACACACACACACACACACGCACACATGCAAAATGCCCCACTTCTACACAAAACTCATCGTCAGCCCCATTCCTCACAAGGGGTAGACTATATACATCCTGAATTCATTAAGAACTTGGTGCAAAATTGGAGGTAAGTAAATGTCAGAAAGTCATGATGAACTGTATGTCTACTCTAGTCAAGTGTGATGCTTTTTCATTAGGTCCACGATGATAGCAGCAATTTAGAAGAGTTTTAATAGGTACTTATTTTATTTACCATCATTCCAGAATGTAGACCATTTTATATCTTCTAATTATGAATAGGAATACAACTTATTCAAAATTGTCATTAAAAAAATGTGTATAACTAAAACACAAGCAAATTAAGTAAGTACACATGTATCATTAAAGGGGTCAGTAATAAAGAGACATTAATTGACCCAGATACATCTAAACATGTCTCGTAATGACCTTAAAATGCATGGTTAAAGAGTGACATAAACCTTCTAAAGATGATGAGAGGCACGCCCCACTCCTTTCATGGAATCTTAAGAGGGAGAAGTAGAGAACAAAAAGTGGATTAGAACATGAATAGATAGATGATGGCGTGACTTCAGCCAAGATCCTATCCACCTAATTTTCATCCACCTAGAAATACCAGTGCACTCTCACCTCCCCCCGCACAGGGCCAATGTTACACAAATGCTTGTTTCGTTTCTTTATATGAGTTAACTAATTTTATCGTTAAATTCTAGCTTCAATTTTATTTTATTTTTATTTTTTCCTTAACATCCCCAAGTGAAAGGTTCATTTTGTGAAGTTGCAGTCTGATGTCTGGTGTGATAAGTTCTTTTAAAATTCGAAATATTCAAGCTTTACATAGCTCACCTAAACATTTTCCAAAGAAATTGCTTTCATTTTCCTCTTCTTTTGTCAGATGTTTGAGATCCTTTCCATAATTCTGGCGGTATTCTTCTAGCGGATCATGTCTGTGATATATGGCGCGTTATAACCTCATCGCTGATCGGGCTGTACAAATAAACTCTGTCGGCTGCCTGAAACTGTTAGATAAAGGTTATGATGTAAAGGTCAAGATTTAGGTCGCCCAAAAATGGACCCCCTGCCCGCCTACTCCTCTCATTTTTAGCCCTCTTCCCCTCACAGGGCCTGAATTACATCTATGCTTGATATATCCACACTTTTAATTTCTCATATTCCTCTTACCGTCACGCTAGCACGTTTAGGGTCGTCTACTCGCTTCCAACAGACAATATATAAACAATTTGTAGGACTACTTGTAAAAGACAAAAGGGATAAAGAAATATTGACAATATTTATTACCCCATTGTGAGAACTCCTATAATAATAATGTTAGTCACATATTGTTTCTAAGTGAAAATGAACTTGGATGAAAGTACCGTAATCAATCATCGCTGACTTGGAGTTGAGAGATGGAAATCAATAAGATTGGGAAAGAGAGGAATAAAACAAAAACGAATCACAGACAGTCTTCAACCCCGATCTAGTGGAGATTCTTCATCTCTGACGTGAAGGATATTGACATGTTTGAGGTGTAGTTTGGGTGAACAAACGACAAGATTAACTCTCTTCTTTTTAATTTCCATTTTAATTCCCTTCCCCCCCCCCCCCCATTAAAGGAACATTTTATTTTATGTCTCCAATTCATACCAAATTTATGATTAGATTTATAAACCCAGAGTAATTTCGTGATCTCTTTAGAGAGGGACGTATTGACAATAAGATCACACGATAGCACTCATCCCCTCATGCCTAATTATTTTAATTATTAAATAAGTTGTCTCTTATATGGTTCATTCGATAGTATTCGAGTTCTATGATACAATGAGCTAGATCTGGCTGAATGATAACAAGTATGGTCAAGATAGTGTCAGCACTGCATCACAAAATGACAATAGGGTTTTAATGCAGACAAGATCTATTAATATCTACTAAAGTTACCAGGGACCTTTAATATGAGAGACTACATCTCCGTACATACAAAAGTGGTAAATGTCACTATAATTTTGTTAGCATTGAAATAAACTCAGCAAACTCAGAAATAGTATCAGCCCCCAGCCCCTCCCGCCCCCCCCCCCCTTCCTCTCCCTCCAAGAAATTATATCAAACTATGTCACAAGCTTGGCTGTTGACTACATCGGCTATCAGTAGGTATGTCCTCATCAGCTCTAGATTGCCAAATAGCCCGCTATTTTGGATTTGGGAAATAAGCCCGAAATTACAAATCGCTTAGCTCGACCTCGAAACTCGAGCTCGAAAAATTAGCTCGAGATATTTTGCTCAGCGTTCGCGCATAGACATAGTGCGAGTCTTCGGGCTGGTGAAAACGCACCGGACAAAATTAGCGGTGTATTTTGCCAAATAGCGGGATATTTTACAAACTAGCACAAGATACAATGTATCTTGGGATGATTATCTGGACCAAATATCCCGCTAATTGCAACTGCGGACTGATTAAGACGCAAATTAGCTGGATAATTTGCGATCGGGATAGTTAAAATAGTGGGTTATTTGGTAATCTCGAGCTGATGAAAACAGACCTACTTACTCTTCAAGAGCGCCACCATACACCGAAAAAAAATGAGTAAAGCAGGGCTCCCACTTAGCCGAGTTATATTAGCGAGTTATGGCGAATTGTGGTGTGTTGCCTCAAAGAGGCACTCGCAATAACTCGCGAACAATTCGGTATGGCTTAGCCGAGTTGGAACCTCGAGTTGTGGCGAGCTGGCGCGATCTTATGGCAAGCAGTTTTATCATTAAAACATATTTCTTGATATCAAGAATTCAATTCTTGATATCACGAAATTGAATTCATCACGAAATCGAATTCTTGATATCAAGAATTACCATTGCTTTACAATGTAAAATTATTTCTTGATATCAGGAATTGATTTCTTGATATCAATTAATAATAAAACGGCTTGCCATAAGATCGCGCCAGCTCGCCACAACTCGAGGTTCCAACTCGGCTAAGTGGGAGCCCTGCTTTAACTCTTTACAACATTTCACGACTCTCCTCGAAGTCGCGAGCAGTTCCAAAATTTGGAACATGTTAAAAAAAAAATCCCCGATTCGTTGTAATTCGAGGTGAACTCGCCTACACTCGTAATATTCTCGCATTACTCGTAACAAGCTCGCGCTGCACTTTTCATAACTCGTAGCAAATTGTCACCTTATGAAGAGTGCAGCGCGAGCTTGTTACGAGTGATGCGAGTGTATTACGAGTGTAAGCGAGTTCACCTCGAGTAACAATTAATTCACCTCGAGTAACAACGAATCAGTGAACATTTTGAACATGTTCAAAAATTTCGCTGATTCGTTGTAGATCGAGGTGAACCTGTTAACACTCGTAATATACTCGTAGCAACTCGCCACCTTATGAAGAGTGCAGCGCGAGCTTGTTACAAGTAATGCGTGTATATTACGAGTGTAGGCGAGTTCACCTCGAATTGCAACGAATCGGGGAAACTTTTTGAACATGTTCCAAATTTTGGAACTGCTCGCGACTTCGAGGAGAGTCGTGGAATGTTGTAAAGAGTTATGCTAAGCCATACCGAATTATTAGCGAGTTATTGCGAGTGCCTCTTTAAGGCAACTCACCACAACTCGCCATAACTCGCTAATACAACTCGGCTAAGTGGGAGCCCTGCTTAACACATTAAACACGTGAAGATGTTTTCTCAGATCCAAATAATACTTTCCTAGTCTCTATGATGTTTGCATGGTTATATCAAGAATGATACATATTATTCAGACTATATCTCTCAAAGGGATGGATAAGAGATAAGTGATAAATGACAGAATAACTCGGATTAACTCGGATTAATTCAAATCGTTGAACCACTTCTGAACATAATTAGTCTCAGATATAAAAACATTAATATTTAATAGCAGAATGTATGTAAATATTTCATCACTTTATGAAACCTTAACAAAAACAGCTCATCTTCTTCTCTTGAGCACATGTAGGCTACATTACTGAGTCTGCCTAGTACCATCGGGTCCAGTAGCTGAGATATATATCTTCTGTAGGAGCCTGGGTCTTTCTTATGTCGGGTGTGAAAAGGAAATTTCTTCCATCATGGTTGGAATAAGAGGAATGAGAACTCTCACAAATTATCCCTTGTTTTTACCAGAACTCAACTTTCCCCTTCAGGTGTGCATCAACCCATGGACCAACTCGTAAACCCAGCTCAGCTTGCTTAGGGATACTGTTACTTCTATGTTATGTTTCTGGTACACCCAATAAGATATTAGGTTGAAGCCCTAACTCCCTGGGTACACCATTATCTTATACCTTGCTCACTTATTTTACCCCCATATCGCATGGTAACCCTTCCGACCTTCCGATTGTCGTGGGGCGAACTACTGCGTCCAAATTTGACGCCATTGGAAACGAGGACCTCCTGAGCCGGACCTCCTATCAAACAGGCATTGTAAATACTAGGATTGAATTGTCAATAAATTTAGGGAACACAATCATAAACCTACTGCGTCAAAATGTAACGTCTTGACATCTCACAGTGTGTGATTATCATATATATGATTGAATGTTTACAACACCTGGACAGATGTGCACACAACAACCCAAAGATAGAGCGCATCTTGAAATGTGATATCTACCTTAGAATATTTAGCGTTTATTCGAGTTTATTTCATACGAAATGATTAAGGGCAACCCCATCATTCTTGTATACCAGATGAAGTGTAAAGGTTTTATAAACCACTTATGAGTTTGTTTATTTGATGCGGTACAGGTGGTTAGAGACCCTGGTAAATCCCTAAACCACTCCCCCCCCCCTAAAAAAATTAAAAATTATACAATATAAATGAAAAAACTACATGATTTCCTTTCTTATATGACTCTGTTTTTTTAAAGCAAAGTGAGAAGGGCACACGAACTCAGTTGTGTCACATTCTCTTGTGTATATAGTGTACAGGATCTGTTTTTTTTACAAGGCTGCCTCCCCCCACCCCACCCCCCCCCCCCCCCCGCTTTCCCGAAGGGGCCTTCATACTGATATTAGTGGACATGATGTCTTCTAACATTGTCTGAAATCGTGTAACAGTAGGTGTTAAACTTGGAAAGGGCACACACATGATCTAGCAGATTTTAATGATGTGAGATTTGAAGAAACGTTAAATACACAATTTCATTGGACATGGCTTTACAGGTGGAGCTATAAAATCCTAAAACGTTGTAACTCCATGGTCTTACACGCACGTACGCACAAACTAATCCTGTTTGAAACGCATCTGGACATATGGCCTCTCTTCATGGCACTACATCCTATATAGAATGGGGTAGGGATGGGGTGAGGTATTGCCCCCCACTGCTGCTCTTCTACCCTCTTATTGGAGCTGCTGACTGAATCCGGTGTGTGCAAAGAATATACGGGGATTACTTGTAATCAATAACTTCGATCACACTGACGACTATCACTACAAAAAAAAGCTTTGACAATAAGTCATTATTCCCAAGGGAGTTACCAGTACTCGAAAGAAGGATCTAATTTATAATGTAATACCGTAATTAGCCAGGGTGGGAGGATAGAGAGGTAGGCATTGGAAGAAACAAACTAGCAGGGATTCATACGAAAGTATAGAAGAAGATATCACGAAAATACCACAATAATGTCCTTGAATTACATTAACGTAGTCTTTTCTTTATTTTTTATAACAATTTCTGGTCTTATATCTTTGTTTGTTTTGGAGAAAGATTATGATCTACTAGTAAAATAAACGTTATGATTTAAGCTATTTTAGTACTTTTCATTGTAAAATGAAACGGAATCGAAGCGATTATTCAGAAATTGTAATAAGATCTCCCTGTCATGTCTTGAATTGTGCTAATAGCAATAAAACAATTATTGCTTAAAGAAAGTCCCTCTCTAAGTCTCTCTAAATATTTGAATAAAAACAAATCTGCTGGGAGAATTTGAAGAAAAGAAGTTTTATGTCTGAATAATGAGGCCGAGTAAAATGAGGGCGCAGGTTAGAGCAATAATCGTGTCGCATATATATACATGGGCATTTGACTTTATCTCTATCTTTACGCCCGTTTTAGGGGATGTGGTTTTTACAGCAAATTTTCTTATTCTGCCAAACTTCGCAGAGCATAAAATAATCTAGCAGTATTCCATTCTTAAAGTGTTTAATATACATTGTATCAAATTATTACGCGAATACTATTTGTTTTCATGTAGTGTGCAGATAGTATTGTTTTTAATGTAATTGTTTTACTATCAATTAAAAAGAATACTATTGACATACAGTCTATGTACATGTATATATGACATAAATTATGTAAATTATATTAGAAGGACTCATGGACAGTTTCTTTCATCATAAAGAACTTAAAATTACCTTTGAGAGTGGACGTATTATCCTCACCGCCGGCGAAGTTGTTTATTCTCATACCAAACAAGGTTTACATAGAAGCGTTAACGGGAACGACAATTAACATTGATTCGTGCCAGGATTGTTTACTACACAGAGTTGGCGGGTATAATTGGGCTATCGATTGGTATAAGATTAGGATTATGTTTGGGTATAGAGAGGGGGAAGTTTCACCCTTTGCATCGCTTCACATTGGTTCCGATATGTTTTCGTTCAAAAGATATGGCGCTTTCTTACATCCACGAAAGGATATTCGTTTAATAGCAGCTTGCATTTGCATTCGAAATGATTTGATCATTGTTCAATACATTATTCTTAGAGTTAGCCCTCCCTTTCATATCTCTCAACTTTGCCTGTTTCTTACTCCATCCTTCTGTCTCTGTCTGCCTGTCTCTCTGTCTCTCTGTCTATCTCTCTCCCCTCTTTCTCTCTCTCTCTCTCTCTCTCTCCCTCTTTCTTCCTCTATTCCTATTTTCCACTTTTTATTTCTCTGACTTTTTCTCTCTCTTTCTCTTTTCTACATCTCTCTCTATTTAGCTTCATTTCGCTTGTTCCATTAATGTTGACAAATATGTGTGGCATCCTTAAAATTGGCATTGTGATGTACTTCATAAACTTTACACAGGATGTTTCAAACATGCTGACTATACTTAATGTAGCAATGGCATTGTAAATCATGTCAATGTTGAGTTATTGTATTATGATAATGTAAATTTATGTATATGAATAAATCGAATAAACTAAAATATTCTGACTACTCAACTGCCAAACTCTTTTTTGTAGTAATACATCTTTTACTCATGTTTTAAAGGAATTTCGTTTCTTGCCTTCTTTATCTTTCATAAATCTGTCCACATGCCCCTCCATCACACCCCTTCACATTATTTTGTTTATTTTCTCTGACTGTCTCCTCCACCCCTATGTTTTAAGTGGGTCATCATTTGAACAGTTCTTAATATTTCATGCTTTGAAATTATATATTATATCTAATCTCCTTTTTGCTTATGCTTTGGTCCATGCATATTCTATGTTTTTTAATATAATGTTTATCATTAAAAATAAAATAAAATTCTCCCAGAATTGTCTTACTGGTGTTGCTAAGAAATGCACAAACGTCGGCTGTTGAGATTTTGAATTCAAAGTCCAAATGATTGTTTAGTGCAAAGAACTGATGAAACATATACCCTATTCGATGAAAATACGGCTGTATGCCTATGAAAAGCTGAATGAACGTAACATACACATATAAAGAAGTCAATACATAATTATTGTCCTTTTCAGTATTGCACAAAAGCAAATTAAAACCTCATTTTCCGTATACCTCTCCAAATTACGGGACAACATGGTCGAATTTGCCGGCTATCTATAGCTGAGGCGATGAGTCGTGCTCAATTGATGCAAAATCATTTTTAATATGCGTCCTCCATATATTAAGATGATGTCATCAAGTCGATAGCTAGTTTTTAGGTCGACAACTTCCGATTTTGAAAGCTATAGATTTCGAGATTTGAGAGAGCTGTTACTCCTCTGACAGACACTAAAATAGAATATAATTTATATTATTGTAATCTAAGGCCTAAAAGCGTTCTGTGATGGATGATCAATCTATTTCCTTTTTTTTTCCGAAAGGGTCTTTAAAATTACGTTTGGAAAAAAATCGAAAGAAAAGGAGAAGAATTTGTGAAAAAAGAATGTTATGTAGTCGAGACAATGAAAATAATGATAATAATAATTACAATTATTACAACAATAATGATATTGTTAATGATAATGATAATAATGATAATAATAATAATAATAATAATGATAATGATAAGGGAAAAGCTAATGCTAATGCTAATGATAATAATAATGATAATGATAACAATTTTGTTTACCCATGGGAGCCTCACCAGCCTCAATACTGTTCTTCCTAGGGGCCCTGGAATATTCAAATGATTTTTAAGAATTCTTTCGGAGACAGACAGAATGGAAATTCGAAGAGAGGGGACAGAGAGAATGAAAAGTGTGAAAGTAAACAAAATGGAGAGGGAGAGACAGAAACATAGAAAAGAGAGGAAGAACTAGTGAGTTGAAAATGAAGAGATAGAGAAAGAAAGAGAGAGAGAGAGTGAGAGAGAGAGAGATAAAGAGATATATGGAGTGAGAGACTAAAAATATATCGAAATAGGAGGAGGAGGAGGGGAGATAGTAAAAGAGAGAGAGAGAGGGGGGATGGGTAAAGATATATGGAAATTGAGATAGAGATAAATATAGACAGAAGGAGAGAAAGCATAGAAAGGAGAGAGAGAGAGAGAGAGAGAGACAGAGAGAGAGAGAGAGAGAGAGATCATTGGAGGGGGTATTCAGATGAGGAGTGAGCTGATCGAGTTCAAGTCTGACCCGACACCGTAATACCTCTCTAGACCAATATCAGAGCGAGACGCGACAGTTCAAATTCAGTCTATCGAACGAGCGTCGTGTGGACCAGTTGGAGCCCTAATTGGACTTATCTACATTTTCCAGTCTTGAAGGTGGACCTTTTTTCTATTATTTGGACGCTACTCAGTCCCGTACCAATTGTTCCTGAGTGAGAAAGTAGATTTCACAAGTAATCTTGGACCTTACAGAGGTAAGTTTTTATGAGTCTTTACATCTTTTTATTAAATTTACTACCACTAGCATGCCCAGTCCAGGCCAGGGCAGCAAATGAACTGACTGCCCGAGCCGAGCCGAGCGCAGGGTATCAACAAGACAAACTCTAAAATCGCATGTAGAAATTGAATTTACCCTAATGAGTATAAACACGGGGAACCTTTATCCCAACACCATTTTTGAGGTGTAGATACTTGTACAATATTACAATAATCCAACTTCTCTAAAAGATAGCAGAAAATCAGAGAAGCAAACTGATGTGAGTTTCAATTATATCTGACTAAATATAAGATTGAGAAAATTATGAATTTGTGAAAGTTGTAATCACTATATGTATGGGCACTTCAAATTGGCTGACGAGGTAATGTCAATGTAGTGCCAGACTACTTTCCCATCTGTTCCAACATATAAAGTGCCAACAATTTAAATTTTTCAAAAATTCACTGCTGAGGAGGGTTTATTCTTTTTAGAGGGCATATATTAATTTACTATCTATAAATATCTTTTGAGTAGTGCCCCAAGGTAGAAGGAATTTACGAGAAAAAACAGGAATTAAAGATACTTTTGTATACGCCAAATTGGAGAGTTATCCACGTCTTACGTCACAATCCACTGACTACCAATTTGAGATTCGCATAGACTTAGTGATCTCATATTTCAAACATTCTTAACTTCCTTACTATTGGTCAGATTCATTTCAAACTTTTGCACATTTGTTTCTGTTACTTTTCCGCTTTCATACGAATCAATTTATTAAAAGTGTTAGATTGCCCTTTAAACTTTTCTATGGTTAGTGATCAAATTCTGTAGAATATTAATGTATACAATATTTCTGCCTTCGTTATCCCAAAGCTTTTTTCGATGCAGAAATAATTGTCAAAAGTTAGTATCAATAACACTGTCTATTGCTTTTACTCGTTTACTTATCCCGGCGACGCCCCCCCCCCCCCCCCCCCCACACACACACCTTCCCTCGTCCTCAAATTAAAACGGATTGGTGCCTGTGACCACAACGTACTCTGACCCTTTCCCCCATGTCTTTTTAACCTTTGCCAAGAAAAATAACGCTAAAAAATAACATTGACCTTACGGTTAACCGCAGTCGTTGACGCATTTGCATATATTTAAATCAATACCCTTGACCTTTGACCCCGTTGACTTAGAAATGACCCCACAAATGCTTGCACTCATTAGCGAGTAAAGGCATCATGTATGACTATGTTCACATTTTGGCAAAGATGCCCATGCGTAGACACAATAATAGATTTAAACAATGTAAAACGGCTCCATTTTGAAAAGGAATAAATCGGTGAATTTGTGTCGTCTGAACATTACCACACATGAGAAAATGGCTGAATATATATATACTAAGTAAGCAGCCGCGTCTTCCTTTTTTTAGAGAAGGCCTAGAACAATATAATGTGTAAAGATATAGGCCGATCATCGTATTCGTATCATATCAACAACAGTGGGGAGAAAGGAATATGGATTTAGATTTTGAGGCACTTTCAAATGCTAATCTGTATGTCCTTTTAAAGCATTTTAAATTCAAACAGTGGGGTACGCATAGTGTTTCTATGGTAACAGCATATATTATGTTGTCGTTGGCACTGTGCGAATCGAAATGATGCTCATATCATATTGTTATTCTAAGTATTAGATCAATAATTGTTTCCAAACGAGTTTTTTTATAGCTTTTTCGTATGGAGGGCATCAGAGGCGTCAAATGTTCACTTAAAACAGATTCACAAATAAGCTTGAACTAGAAAAGATATCAGTATATTCATTTTTTTTTTATCACCTTTATATCGTCAAATCGTAATTTCGTTTGTTAATAATATTCGATTGGGGGAAATGATGGGACATTTTATTTATGTTGTTGCAAAGAGTAAAGTTGAGCTACCTAGAACGAAGAGAATATTGAACATCAAATCTTGTTTTACTATCTTCAAAAATTTAATGTTGTAATATATTTTGGATATATTTGGTAAAGATTTTGATAAATACCATGGCAAATCTTGAAAAACAGTGAATAATGTAAAATGGAACTTTATACAGGATGAGATATTACCATTATTCAGAAAGGTTTGACAGGTTAGACAAGCCATGACATTAATTTGCACAAAGTTTAGGTGACACGGCTATCTATTATCGTGTTAGTTCATATGTATTTTGTTCCATTTACTATTGAGCAGTCAAAAAGGGCACCCCAAGTTTTCATCAAACATTTTTCCTCAAAATTCATTCTCAGCGGGAAAGAGTAAGGCCTCCCTGGGCGATGAATTGCGAGGCCAAAACCCCAAAACGCAGGTCGCGAGGAGTTTTTTTTTTTCCTTCCCTTTTCAGGTCTCCCATTTTTGTACACTTCTTTTCTACGCTTTTCATCAAGTATGTCAGCAAGTGAACAGGCTGTCTGCTTCGCTCCATCTTGCTCTATATGATATCAGGAGCCTGTAAGGGATATTTGTCCGTCATTTGCCCCCCCCCCCTTTCTGTATCTCTCTCCTCTCCTTTTTTCGCTCCATTCCACTCTCCGTCTGTTTCTCTCTCTCTCTCTCTCTCTCTCTCTCTCTCTCACTCTCTCTCTCTTTGATTCACTCTCTCCCTTTTACGTCTGTACCTATTCATATTTTTTCTATTTCTCTGTGTGTGTGCGTGTCAGTGGGGTCCCTGTCTCTGTCTCTTTCTCAGCCTCTCTCTCACCCCCTCTCTGTCTGCCTGTCTCTCTTACTCTTACTGTTTCTCGTTCTTTCTTTCTTTCTTTCTTTCTCTTTTGCTCTACATCCCTTCTCCCTCCTCTTCCATTCTACATTTTGTAATCTCCTGAACTTGGCATCCCTCCTCATTTTGTATGAATAAAGACAAAGAGGGGATTTGCTCTAGATTTCTCTTTAGGTTCAACTTTGAAATACTCGTAATCCAACTCCAACCAATATACATTACATAAGGTAACACACATAAGAATCTAGCATCATGTTTTATCAACACTTACAAACGTACGTATCTTGTCCCGTATTATTTTATTTGAAATGTTAGTAATTGATCCGGCACGTACATGAATCCACCACGTTCATACTGCGAGATAAACAAAACACGTCACAACTTAGGTGTTGAAACGTGAGAGAGATAGCTCCTAATCATTTAAATGAATTAGTTCTGATACCAGCTACCTGTCTTGTAAAAGTGAATAGATACATTTTTGCAAATTGATAATATTATCGCTCAGCGGTTACGGAAGCCATGTCACCATCTTTCATTAAATAAAGAGATGATTCAATTTTATGAGGCAAGGGTGCGATCAACAGAATCAAGATTTGTACTGGATTGAACCAATCTAATGTAACAAGAAGTATGCCACACTTGCGACCTGAACACATTTATTGCTACTAGGCCTGATGGCAGGGGTAAAGGGGAATCAAACAAGATATTCAATCCTACTCAAATATGTTTTTATTGTCATTTAATTACTCTCCGTTAAGAACATATATTAAAACATATCATATTAATTAGTAAGCTGTAACAAATTTTTCATTCTCACAAGACAGAAACGAGGAAAATCTTGACCATATTGTTTATACTTTACGTTTTATTTTGGCTGTAAACTGCGAAATCGGGTTTGCCGTTTGATACTAACTGCGCCACGTATTATCAGCTAAAGCAAACACACACGCACGCACCACACACACATACACACGCACGCACACACACGCACACGCACTCACGCACGCACCCATGCACACTTCGCATGAGGCACAGCACCACTAGGGACTTTTAGATTCGCACGAAGACAATAGGTCTATGCTACGATCGACGTCCTTTTAATGCACTGCCTTGAATGGACGTCACACGTATCAGTCCACGCAAATCTAAAAGTCCCTATTATCAACTTAGTAATATAACGGAGAGAGAGGGGTAGGTGCAGAAACGGGGCCATGGCGAGAAAGAGAGAGAGGGGAGGGAGAGAGAGAGAGAGAGAGAGAGAAAGAGAAAGAGAGAGAGAGAGAGAGAAAGAAAGAAACATGAATATTCAAAGACATAGAGAGAGACAGAGAGAAAGGGAAAGGAGGTGGGGGAGTCTGAAGGAGAGAGCAAATGTTCATGGATATACATTTCTAATTGATTTTGTATCTATAATTCCCGACAGGATTATTCTATAACTTAAAACGGAATAAATATGTGTACACTTATTCTCTGCCATAAGGTTCCCTGCTGATCACCATAGCTTAAAATCTCCAATACCATATACACGCAATATGTTTCTCGGAACTTGAGCAACGAATTCTTTCACGATTGGTCTGTCACGAATTGGCGGAGAAGTTATCCATACGCAGAAACTACATCTTTACTGTTTGCCATGATTTGTTGCGGTGATGTTAGCAACCGATGGCGTCGTAATGTATGTTGTGATTGACTCGCTCTTATATGAACGCCTAAACACAAGTGGCTTTCCATAGCTACTCCGGTATACAAATATACTGATTTGTATGACTGTTTGGTGACCTGTTCTGAGGTACGTCACATTCAATGTTGAAACATCCTTATAACATTCAAACTCTTGCAAAATATTCTCAAGCAAAACAAATCCGTCAGAAAGAAAAAAACATACGTACGTGTAAGCACAAGTTAATGATTCCAAATATATATAATTCATATTATAGATTTCGAGAATAAAAGATTTCTTTAACAAATCAAAATGATATGTCTATATACGTTTGTTACCGTTGTTTTAACCGGAAAGCTTAATACAGACATTATTTATCAAAGACTTGGCTTTGAACTTCGTTTTTAAAGCTTCTCACATTTTCTGGTCATTGTCCGTTTGTCAATTACACCATCAGATCTGATGGATTTCTGATTATTGTGACGACAGTCTCCCTTTAACCAATCAAAGGTCATAAGTTTTACCCCTACACCCGTCACATGCACGAGTCTGTGTAGATTTTATCCCAATGAAATTTGTCTCAATGGAAGATTGTTGTGGTAATTGCTTTTCATTTAATTGCTAAACACCTTTCTGTTAACACCTTCTTGTAATTGGTTCAACATATGGTACGTCAAGCCATGGAGGCCGCCACATCGTGTGTAATACACTGTTCTCTCTCAAATTGATTTCGAAATATATAACATACTGATGGTTAATTCGTTTAGCTGTTAACCACAGAAAAACTTTCCGAGCCATGAATATCTTCGATTCTCAAAAAAGTGTAAATGTATTCAACATTCGCAATTTGATGAATGCAGAAAAGACGCCATGGTTACAATGTTTGCAAAACTGATCGTCTACATGCATAGCCTACATACACAGTCAGACATACAGAAGAGAGGAAGAGAGGGGAGAAACAGAGGGGAGAAACAGAGACAAAGCGATAATAAACAAGGAGCGGTGAAATTATTTAGAATTTGGGAAAATTGTCGGAACGTAAAGCAAAAAAGAAAGACAATGGTTTATATAGTTGCAAACATAAGTGTTTACTTATGGACAAAGGGGATAGTGTGCAAATAGATCAAGGCAAGCAATGTTTCCAACAATAGCTGTTTTTTCTCTGACATAGCGATTGCTAACTAGTATCTCATGCTATGAATATCAAGACGAACGACAATCAGTTATAGGTTGGTTTTATTTACGATCATAAAATATCAAATACAAACAATTTACATCATAACACATAAAGAAACAAAACACGCAAATATTTTACATGGACTATTCTATAGAAAAAATAAAAAAATGAAATGAAAATCAAAATCGAGGGATCAACCGATGAAGTTGATTTGTTCTTCCTCGGGGTCACAATTATTGTTATGTTATTTCTAAACTCAAAAGTCAAATTAATGAACATGTTCAGTAGAATTTAACGATTCCATTAATTGAACTAAATCGAGAAGTCATTACGCCATTTACATAATATATACAACTAATCAAATATCATTCAAAGAATGGTATAACTTACAATTGATTCACCGATTAGTAACATTGTATGGGGTGGAAACAATTTACATATCTAACACAGATTACTGAAGCTGACGTGATGTTAAATGTAATCGATAACGGTAAAAATATTCAAATATGAAGGAAAAAAGTAACACTGGAAAAAAAATTACCAAGCAATATCTATCAAGTACATCCCAAAGTGTTCTGTATGTATCCATGTATCCTTGTACAATTAGCATTGACTCATGACACAATACTCCCGTTGACCTTAATTTAATGACACAGACATACTACATCGAAAATTCCAGATGGTATTTGTACACTTCTTCAGTTTCTGCCATTACATGATATTCCTTAATCAGTTTAGGATTAATCTTGTTTGTAGTGTTTATGACAAAGTGAGAGCTTGAGGAAAGGCACAATGATACATGAAATAGAAAAATATAATCATTCATTGAATGTTAGGTCCTCAATTTTGGTCGAGATGACTAGAAATTGATAACATTATTATCAACCGATTCAACTAAAATCTAAATTAGATTTGTAAGGATTAAACAATACTTTTTTTCCAAAGACGGTTATCCCAAACCAAGTGCTAGGTACAGTAGCGTTCCCTACTCAATAACAATAATAAAGCTTAAATGGGATATAATGTAATTAGGCTATTGAATGCAAACACAACAAATAAGATTCATGAAGAGAAAAACATTGAAAAACGAAACGCAGAAGTAAAGATATAAAGAAACAATTACACGCAATTGGCAGAACCATACATGTACCCTGGAAAATATCATGACAAAATTCTTCGGACATACGAAAGATTATAAATTTGGCAAAAGTAAGAATCTGTAAATCACAAAGAGGTAATAAAACGCTTGGGGCTCATTTTTGTTAATCGTTTGGTCACGTACAATATACATGTCAATAAGTAAATTAAGTTATTCTTATGTATTCTTTCGAGAGGCACCTATTTTACCCACGTTTATTTTATGTATACACACATACATATATCCTTCTTGTCATTTATATAAGGCTATGCATTTATTTCTCGTGAGTTTTATCATGTTTTATTAAAGGTATATAAGAATTCCAATATGGAGTCAGAAGGTGTTATCAAACATAAAGCGACTGCAGACAGGAGGAGTCTCAGATAAGGGTCATGTGGAGTTCACGAATTTGGGGATATCTTAATTTAACATATATATCAAAGCACCGATTGTATTATCATTAGGTTTTTATTAAGTGTACTTAGTAAACTAATACATTCTTATTGATACAAACATATCCTCCGATAGTCTTGGAATTTTTTATTGGAAAATATCAATTCAAGAATGATACTAAAAAACGCCAGGATATCAGCGTCTTGAAATGCTCATTAATCCACTTTTAGAGTTAATATGATATAAATATGATATGAAAGTGGATTTTTATAATTCCTGTAATGGGGGTCACTGAGTTGATCCTAAACACTCGGTTGTTCTCTGTGTCTTTACACCCGGCTCATTGACCTTGAGCTAGGAAGGACCGAAGTCTTTGGCAGGAATATAAGGTGTGATAATAGCCTTTCCATTAAGTACTAAATCGTCTTTATGCTTGATGGAAGCACAGTCTAGGGCCTAGTTCTCGTTCAATAACTAGAGCAGAAGAATGCGATGTCTAGTTTATACTGCATCAGTCAACGACAGCCAGCAACTGTCGACGAAATGGTTGCTTGGTGCTGGTCATAGTACAAGAGCCTGAAGGGACCCGCCACGTGTTTATTTGTATTTCTGCGAATATTTCTCGAGGTCACAATATACAAGAAAAATACATAAATAGCAAAAGGGCGAAACCATATCTCATCGTGGGAACATTTTACAAAACGATTTGGATTAGGCTTTGTAGGTTATGAGGTTATAATGAATAATGCCAAGATATACATCATAAGATCTTGAGATAAGACGTGTCCAGGCATGATAACATAACAAACGTTAAAGATGTGCTTTGGAGAGGCCCTTATCATTATTTTTTGCCCAGTTTACCGTATTAGAGCAATTTGTTTTAGTCAAATTGAACAGACCTAATTATAAGAAAATTACAATTTGGTAACAAAGATGGAAATGATGTGAGCCAATGGATATTCTCATTCATTTACTTTGCGTGATAATTATATTGTTTCTTTTCATAAAATGTAATGAAAACGTTTGCTGTAACCTTAACATTTAAGATACTCAACTTTCTTTGAGTGATACAAAAGGCTTTAATTCGAGTAATATATCGATATGAGGGTATATAAAGATCAAAACAAAGAGCAAAATAGCAAACCTTTTCTCAGAATAATGTTACAGGAAAAGGGATGGGAGATATCTGGAACATGTAGTATAGACAAAATATTACGAAAAACCCAAGATTTGTTTTTTTCTTCCGTCATTTTCGTTGAAATGTCACATTCAAGTAGGCTACCTCTTGATTACTATAAGCCACGCTTAACCGCTAAATGAACCTCGATGGCTTGAAAAATGCATAAAAGAATTCTTACGAAAATCATAGATGTCGTCCGTCACTACGTTGTACACTCCGGAATAGTATGTTTATGGTTTGCATCTATATTATGTCCTGAATTTAAATCCATGCATGACTTATAATATCTAGGACATTTCTATATATGCTACCACAAGTAAAGCGACTAATTTGTTTTATTATTTCATTCACAAATTTAGATTTTATCCCAATTTAGGCCTATTCAAGCTCCCGTATACCTATTATTGTTTCTGTCCTGTCTTTTGTTATACCCGATAATCCCACTCTAAAAGAATGATTATATAAAATTTACCACCACCAATTGTGATCTGTCCATAGATAGGTTAATCGACCCTATCATTATCAATTTCTCCTACAAAATGATGTCCCTCCATATGAGTCAATCTCGAGTCAACAGATTTTTCTATATGCTACTACTACTAGTCTTTAGTAATGAAAAGAAAAATATAATTACTCCAAAAAAATTCAATTCAATTCAAATCATTTTATTCTTGAACATCAAATAAAACATCAGATTGTACATTCGTAAATAATTACATTTGAACAAGAAAAGGAGGACAACACAAATTATACACTTGAAAATAGGAAGCCTCCAGATTATTACATTGTGTGTACATGTCAGATGAACACACATTGTATTTAAAAAAATATACAATATGTACCAAGAAAAAATGTACCAAGAGAAATCATACCAATTTAATAATTTCAATAGGCTTCCAAAGTGTATATACATATTTCATGATAAAGGATTGCCTTGTTTACGGTATGGAGTCTGCCACACCATAATTTCATTCATTTCGTTAGTGCTCTGTATGACTCAAAGAATTATATATCAATTAAACTATTGAACTTTCAAACCATTAGCTGTTAGCGACACACATTGTGGAACATTAATAATAATAATATTGAATAGACCCAAGTAGATCTCACTGCCTGTCAGTGACACATTGTGGAACATTACTAATAATATTGAATAGACCCGAGTAGATCTCACTGCCTGTTAGCGACACATTGTGGAACATTACTAATAATATTGAATAGACCCGAGTAGATCTCACTGCCTGTTAGTGACACATTGTGGAACATTACTAATAATATTGAATAGACCCGAGTAGATCTCACTGCCTGTTAGCGACACATTGTGGAACATTACTAATAATATTGAATAGACCCGAGTCGATCTCACTGCCTCCATTGTCATGACGTTAGGAGGTAGTCAAAACATGGATAAGAGTTGAAAGGTAAGATCAATTATGCCGTTCAATATTTGTAAATTATGTCATAAGATAGCAGAAATATTTATCTTGCTATGATATCTGTTTGTTGCGCGTTTCGACCATAACCTTTGATGGAATGTATGGTTCACTAAAAGGTAATGGTTTAAAGTCACTATATGGAGGGAAATAAGATTTAATTCATCTAGATCCTAAAAGCGGTTGGATAGCACACTGTGCAAAAAAGTGACAATATTTTTCTATTGGATATGAGTATAGGACCTGTGCAAATTGACTCGATAGTACAGTAAAAGGAGAGAAGTGCTATCATGTAAGTAAAATTGGGCTAACTTTCAAAAGAATAATCCGTTGCATATTATTCTTAGGATTCAATGCGGTTTTACGTATACGAAAATCCCTAAAATACAGTTTATATAGGATAACAGAGATGAGGATGTCTGATGATAAATGCATGGTCACGACATCAGATGAGGGGAATCTTGGAATGATGGTTGAAAGTCCTGTTGAGTAGGTGTGGCCCAGGATGAGTTATTCTTCTTGAATATCATACTTTCAAAGTATTTCAAAAAAGTGGCTCAAATGATTCTTGAGGAATTCTTCTTCTTCAGTTGCAGTACAGGCCACCGCGTCAGATGTATTGTTGGTACTGGAGCCATGAAAGGAAACAAGTTAAACCATTTAGCAAACTATACATTTAATATGTATCCTCTCTTGAACCTTCAAACATTTATATGTTATATAAATACATATTATCTATAAGCAAACTTGTTGTAGTTTGGGAGAGATGTCAGACTTATATCGATGGTCGCAACAGGCTGTACTTTGACCTGCGGGCTCGTAACCATGTTTTTCTGCGTTTTAAGAAATGCGTACATTCTGTTACCAATTGCATTCTCTTAAGAGTAGATTAGACCAGGGACTTGTCCCTGATTAGAGTCCAGCTTGTGCATGTTTAGGGTGAAGGCAAAGCTGACATTAGGTATTCGAGGAAAGAGTTCATTTGGGTATTCCTAGCAAATGGGGTTGCACCTTAAACACTCACAAACCAAAAGAAAACGCGAAAAGCTTCAGGAATGAAAGCTATATATCTTTTAAGCGCTCTTTTATTATATGAGGATCGGCACAAGTGTTTATGGAAGAAAAAGCAAAAAGGGGTATACCACCTTGACTCAGCTGTTCATCGTTTATCAGCCTGGAGTTAAGAAGAGAAGAACAGGGAGTTCATTACCGTGGAGATGCCCCTTTGGTCTGTCGAGACATTCGTTTTTACAATGGCGGATGAAAGATCCTGTTCGGGGGAAGGCGCAAAGATCCGAAAATTCTGGGCAAGCAAAACAAATACCTGAATAAATCAATATAAGTCATCAACCCATGCTTCTTCTTTTCTTTCGGACTTCTTCTTGTGTTATACCCTCACCCCCCCCCCCATCTCTTCTTAGGGTGGGTCGTGCCCCTGTACCTTTTTAGATCCACCACTGTATAAGTCTGGATCACTAGAGCCATAACTATATGCTCGTTCAAGTTTGTGTACAGATGCTAGGGACTAGTAGATAAGACACCACAAGATACAGGGTTCGATTCCCTGTCATAGCCTTTAGCAAGCAATTAATTTACTTTCGCCACACTTGACCCAGGTGTAGTGTGTAGGTACATCGTAGGATTATTGCATTATCATCACTATCATCATCATCATCATCATCATCATCATCATCATCATCATCATTATCATCATCATCTTTGTATATACCTTCGACAGGTATTATTTTCTTGTGCTAATGAGGGTAACCCTAGGCAGGCGCGTACGCAGGATTTTTTTTGAGGCGGGGGTTAACATTATAAATCGGGCCGAAAATTTCGCAACGACTCGGCCAGCCGCTGAATAAGCGGGGGGGGGGGGGGGGATAAGAGGACACTTTTTTTGGGGGGGGGGTCTCGAAATTTGAAAATTTGACATTTTGCTCCGTTGGGGGGGGGTAAAAAAAAAATCCAAGGGGGAGGGGGTTTAAGTTTTTTTTTTAAGGGGTTTTACACACATAAAAATACCAAGGGGGGTTAACCCCCTACCCCCCCCCCCCCCTACGTACGCGCCTGACCCTAGGTAATTACAACCATAATTACTGTTTTTAATATCTCGTTATTTATCAGCGATAATCAGGTAGACTCTATGTCCTTCTTCAAATCCCCCACATAATGCAGCCACACTTACGATCTAGTGAAAGACAAACCTAAATGACTTCTCCAAGGGTTTATGTGTCTGTTTGTCCAGGGTATAATCATTACAGTCTCGGTCAGCTGAAAATCGAAACCATCTATTGTTATTCGAAAGTAACGGTTTTAAAGCATGAGAAGGATTGCGTTGGATTGGCTAATTGTTTGTTAGTCTGCGATAACTTGAAACGGATCACATCAAAGGGAAGAGAACTTCGACTCTCTTTTGCTTTTGTTCTCTAGCCTTTAGTCTCCATCTATCAGGAGATCTAACGAGGGGATATGTGACAGCTTGGTAATTACGAACGAGAATAGCTTCGGTCCGTTGGCCATGTCAACCATGTCAACCATTATTTTCAGAAGAAACCACAAACTCAGATCAGTATAATCTCATAAGCTACGTCAATGTAATTAAACAAAAATGTAGAACGATTATTGATTCATTATAGAATTGACGTTAGTTTTTTTAAACACACGAATGGATTCATGTTAAAGGCATCGTTTAACAATGTTAAATCTGAGATGCACGGCCCTACGTGTTATCAGTGTCTGTGATATGGTGTAATATTGAAGCCCTAAACAAAAATGATCAAGAATTGCCTCAAAAAAGTAAAAATCTTTGAGTGACCGGTTTTAACATACCCGTTTTCCCCAATAGACTGTAATGTTATGAAAAACGTTTGGCAAACGGTTTTCAAAATTTGTAATTCCAATCATAAATATCTTGATAATCAGACAGGCGATCGGCTTGTAAAAGTCATGGGGTTCCTGACTGACCTAAAGGTTTATAATTACCATTGCAGCATGAGCTAAATCCATGATGTTGTTTCAGAATCTGAGACAAAGTTACGGGATCCCGGTTCATTTAGATAGGCCTTAATCTGCATTTTGACACTAATCTAATCTTCGACTTCTCTAGAATGTTCATGTTCTTTTAAAGAGGGACGCGTTACTCCTTTTTTTTTATTGTTTGTTTATCTGTTGGTTTATTTTATAATTTGTTTGATCGTAAAACATCTGTAAAAGTTTCAAAGATTGATTTTCCGACATACGGGGTGTCTAAAAAATCAAACGTGATTTCGATTTGCAACATATTAAAAGTACTTACACATCTTCATTCGTGATGCTGTAGTAGTTTCTCCTAACCTCCGTCTGAATTCTCACAGGGATTTAATTTGAAACTACAAAGTAATGATTGTTTTTGTAAGACGCAACAAAGAAAGCACGCCCCATAGCAGCCATGCTAAAGCCGGGATAATAATTTCCCAAAGCTCTTTGGAAGCGCATAGAGACGTTATAATGTGACATGCGATATACAAAAACTAAATAGTATTATTATTATTAAAGCGTCATGGCACAAGAAGCGTGTTCATGTCGCCTGAACATTTCACGAGAAACCTTTCTATTGGAGCTATTCCAACTCTTGGTTTCTGCGTGAAATCACCACTGAAACATTTTAGATTGATATTTCATTCGTAAGATGTCGCGAATACAAAAGAAAGAATTCCAAAAATTGTTTTATACAAAAGATTTGCTTGCATATTCACTTAATTCATATTTCAATAATTATTACATGAGCAATGTACTGCAGGAAACAACAGAGCACTGTCTAAAAAGAAGATAACAACTTCTTCCACATTCGGCTCTTTAGGTATTTACCAAAAGTTAAACTACAAATACCAAACATTGATTTTAAGACATTAATTCTCATGATGTCTCTGAACATGCTTATAAAATCTCATTGTGGTTTCTCCATTTATATTTTATTCCATTTCATATGGCTACTATGTATCTAAAAAAAGAGATACTAAAGACATTACTTTACCTTACCGTTGTGTAGATGTAATTCTGAACATCCATATTATAACAAGAAATTAAGTTTGGTGGCATCCTAGTTCAGACGCCAGGTATATACGCGTATTGTGCGTTGGTGCTTTTCAACGCGTTCTATTTGTAACATTTGAAAAATGCGACACCATACACAAAATGATCATGGCCCCGTTGAAAAAAACGTACCATTGATGGTAACTTTGCTATAATAATAATAATACATGAGATTTATATAGCGCCATAATCCATTTTTATTAAATGCTCAACGGCAACTACAATGGTAACGGGGCTCAACTGCCAATCAAAATCAAGGTTTCCATGGTAGTTACCACTGATGACAAAGTTACCATCAATGGTAAACTTTGTAGTTCAGTCTCAGATTCTTGGAAATATTAAAGAATGGTCCTTTATAAGATGTTATCAAACAAAATCTCGTTGCATTTTTGTGAGAAACCTGCACATACACTGTACGTAATGAATAAAACGTCTTAAAATCCCGTTCACGCTAGAATATTTTTCAAGTCATGTTTTTTTAACTTTTTTGTTACAGCTGATTGCTAACAGTCGGGACTATGCATATAATACTTAATAGAGAGAGTGGGAGATATACGTATGTATATATAGAGAGAGAGTGGGAGATATACGTATGTATAGAGAGAGAGTGGGAGATATACGTATGTAGAGAGAGAGAGAGAAAGAGAGAGAGGAGAGAGACAGACAGAAAGAGAGTTAGTGAGACACATCACACAGCGGACAATATTAAAGATTAGTGAAAGTATGTATGCACTACATACTTTTAAAGCCTATCACGTTTCCATTTCTATCAATAGTTGAATAGTTTCCTACATCATTATGACTTCTGCCGAAACAACCGAATAAAACCATCCATTTCGATCTGCTACCCCAAGTCGGGTCGTCTCCCGAAATGAGCCGTTCTATAGAGAGGACATCAAGCCCTTCTACCACCTACGACGGTAGAGAGCATGTTTCAAAATACACCTTCAAACCCTTGTAATGAGCAGGATTAAACACAATAGAGGAACCATAGGTTTCCTCAAAAGATGGAATTTAACCCAAAGAATAGTTTGGTGTTGAATTGTAAAACGGTTGCAGGACAATGTTAATCGGCTTTACGACAAGGTATTCTTACAAAATGCCAGAATGATGTCAAGAAAATCTTTTGTTGTCCTGACTTGTGGTTTCAAATCCGATAAAAGGTGATTCTATGGTCCTCGGTGAAACTATGTGCAAGATATTTTGGCGAATTCTTATTTGATGATAACTGAACCCTTCGACAGTCTTAACGCGATTAAGATTTAGGTAGTTTTGCTTACTTTCATTAACTCTTAGCAATGAATAGATTACCGATAACGAGGGGAATCTAAATAGATTAGTTGACCTTTATCGTGGAAATAGTTTTAAGTGTTTACACTGATCTCTTTCATTATGAATTGTTGCGAGAACTTTCGTTGAAAAACAGGAATGCACTAATTCTTGTTCAATTTAAATGAATAATTAATAGCGCACATTCAACTCCCGTTAGCCGCGGAATGCACATTTCCTTCCACAAAGACCGGACAAAAAGTGGTTTCTTTCATGAGAACTCACATTTTCATCCGCATATTTTCCCCTTTCTCAGCAGAAGGAAAAGACGGGTGACTTTTGTTCAAGAGTGAATGGCGGGATGATGAGGAAGCTAAAAATTGATTTTGTCATGCTGTGCAGACGACTAGAAGATACCATAGTATACCCGCCCTTCTTGCTAAACCACTAACCACAAATCCACACGCATGTATGCTCTGAACGTATGTCAACGCAAAACAGTCGCTTAGTAAAATGACTGCCATTAATTTAAAGAAAATACTTACGTACTAAGCCGAGCGTATTTTAATGAAATGAGATTTGATGAAGGTCTGGTGAAAAGCAACATAAAGTACTCTCTTGACAGTCATTCCTTGAGGAAAATTTTAATCCAAAGAAAAAATTATATTAATCTGCATCTTAGCCGCATGAACCACACTAATGAATCGACATAAAGAAAGTGTGGACCGATGAAAGAATGACTAATGAATGGGAGATTTCCTTTCGACAAGGCATATTGAAAAGATGCTTATGTGTGTGTGTGCTTTCATTGCAATTCACCATTGATTACATATTTACAACCATTCGCTTATAATATGTTAGTTTATGAAGGTCTTAAATATATTAGAGAAAACAAATAAACTCATCATAATTTCTTTACAGATATCAAGATTATGCTAAACTAATAAGAACAATTAAGGCGCTTTGATTAACAGTGGAATAGGCGCTATGATTTATGTTGCCTTTCATACTAAATACAGATATATGTGTAATTGAGTATTACATGGCTGACAGGAAAGGTTATTATTTTACTTCTATAGCTGGCGATCTTTGAGCCAAGTATCTGCCAACACCATCTTGGATGTTTGTAAGTATTTTGCTTGATTAGTTGACAAGCAAAACCAAAGTGGTGTAAGAAAAAGGATAAAGAACTTATTCAGGTGACCGTGTAAGCCGATAAAGACAAGACAATACCTCGGGATCTACATTATCGACCCCGAAGAGAGAAACCATCCGTATTAGTTTTGACCTCATCCGGGCTATCTAAGCTAACACGATTCAAATAGAAAGTGGTTCGTGACATTCTTAATGAGTACGTCAACATTGTTGTCGGGCATGTAAAAAAAATCATTGTCCTCCGCTCCTGATTATGTATAACAAAAGAAAAACAAAAAAACAACTTTTATCAAAATTTCCGAAGCAGTGGCAAGATCCATGCTTATAACCTATTATATAAAGGCAAATTAATATTTTGTGAAGAAGTAAGTTTACAGGTTTTGTTATTGCCCGCATAACCCCCACAGTACCTATGGACAGGCAGGAGTCGCGGATGAGGAATGGAAAGATGGATTAAGGTAAGTTTAGTAGAGGATGAAGCAAAGGAGATTTCAATACAATCAATGACTCGATCGAAGGCACGAAAATGATCATTGTTTGGGAGATGCATTCCACGAAAAGGATGGGAGAGAGAGAGTACAAGTATAGTCCATGTACATGGATCGAAATGAAATGGGAAAGAGGAAGCGGGGATGGAGAAGCCAAAGGAAGAGGCAAGGATGAGGAAAAGTAGAGAGAGGGGGGGGGGAAGTATGGAGAGCTACATTTTGAGGGAAACAAAGAGAAAGAGAGAAATGAGGGTGATGGAGGAAAAGATACAAAGAGAGAGAGAGAGAGAGAGAGAGATAGTGAGATAGAGAGAGAGAGAGAGAGAGAGAGAGAGAGAGCTAGGTGGAAGAGGAGCGGGAAAATATGAAAAACAGAGAGAATAATGAAGACATATTGTTGATTCATAGTTGCCGAAAAAAATCGGAAGCAGTATGGAACTGCATGATGGAATTGCGTAAAGGATTTGCTATAGGTGTGATTTTACACAGGGAGTTGAAGCCCATATCTATCACCTGCTTGAACCAGCTGAACCCTTTCACTCTCGATCACATTCTCTCTACCAATAACAAACTGGCAAAAATCATTAATGGTATTTGTTGGGTTAACTACAGTTTTTCCCTTCCATAAGCGTTTGGTTCTTAAGTAGATGAGAGATGTCTAAATTCCAAATCGGTGCTCGAAATCTGCTGGATTACAGAGCTCCACGGTTACTCTTTTTGTCGGATTCCTTTCAGCTTAAACAGGGGTAGATGTTGAAACCAATACGAGAAATCTGATATTACACTCCAAAATTCGAGTTCTCATATTCGTTTGTTTCAGAGTGATAAACATTGCTTCCGAATCGCTTTATTGCAACAAAAGTCAAAGGACTACGTAGAATCTAAAAATCAAAATGCAAGGTCTGCCCCCCTTCCCTTCCCCACCAACGTGATGTCGATGCCCCTTCCATCTTTGTGGCCCTCGATCCATTCCATTCCTCTACAACAAGTAAAATGAAATTCAATATAAGTATTGTTTTCGCCTCAACCAAAAGACGTCAAATCATCAAAGAATAAGTACTGAATGGAGCCACAAATATCAAACACAAAATAAGTAGAAAAGTTTCTCTCACATTCCTCTAACAAATTGGTGTTCTCTTAGTACGTGATGAGGTATGGTGCGTGACAAAATTATATATTCAAATATATATAACCTTTTGAAGTAGCTCGCTAGTATATTTATATGGGCGAGATGCTTGTTACAATTGGTATATTGCTGATCGTAAATATCTCACCCTAGCCATTTAATCAGCGAATAAATCACATGATCACTACCACAACTTGAAGTTTGTTATAAACTATCAACGCAAGAGATTGAAATGGTTTCTAACGAAAAGTTCAACACAATAAATACCAATATCTGCAAGATGATCTCTCTCTCTTTCATCGAGGAGGGTGGAAGTGAATGAAAAAGAAGGAGAGGAGATGTACAAGAACTCATGTTGGATTTTTCACAGCCTGAGATTATAACTTTAGAGAAATAAAACTTTTAGCAAAGGACATAAACTCATACCTCTTTAAATTTGATTAAAACATGTGTGTAAGATTATACACATAATACTTCTATAATACAAGTATATTATTATGGTCGACAATTTATATTGTACATTTGTGTAAAGCAAAATTCTATTTGTAAACCTTCCAATTATGAACTCTGATCAACTTCAGCAAACTATTTAGCAATCTACGTATTAATGTTCAGGTCTCAATCTAAATTCAAACGCATTAATAATAAATTCAACTATGAACGATTAATAAATGAATGAAAAGTATTGAAAGGAATATTTCGAATTTAAGGATGGATTTAGTGGATACTACCTAAAAATTCATCACCATTGGAATACGAAATTTATGTCCAGGTTATTTCCAAGTTCACATCTTCGTGCGAGTTTTATAAGCCCACCTGTCTTACTCTTAAATCTTACATCGTCAAGTTTAGATAGGCACCTTGGTACAGGGTGTCTAGAAAAAATGTATGTGTTTACCACCAGTCTACTGAATACTACCAGTATTAAAACTAAAAATATTACAGAGGGTTTTTTTTCTAGTAGGATTGCTCAGTAAATATGATTTATAACTTTTGTGGTTTGATGGCAAAGTCACCCGTCGCCACCCTCATGTTCCCCCAAGGAAACGGTCGCTGGCTCGTCTTAAATCTAGGATGGTACGTTACATGTAAACAGTATTAGCAAAAATATTTGTGGAGCAACAGGAAATAATATCACTTTAAAATAGTAACATTTTTGCTTCTAATACTGACCCTTTCCGGCCCCTTGCTTAATATAGAAAGCATTACTTTTTTCAGTTCATTTTTGCATATACAAGTCATAAATTGTATCCTCTGTGAGTCTTCAGCACACTTTGCTGTCTGAGTTCATCATGTCAGGTGTCACAAAATAAAAAATAAAAGGTGTGAGATTACATTCGGGTATGAGACACAAAACATGTTCAAATACCATTAAGGCGTTGAACTAAAAATCCCTTTGCCTGAGAAAGTTTAATGGAATACGAAGTTTGAAAAGTGAAGATTTATCCTATTTTCGAGCATTATTTGGTTATCAACTAAAAAATACGTAAGTGGAGAGCTTTCAATTGTGAATAATTTGCCATATATCAAATGCAATTTCAAGATATTAGATGTTGCTTCTCATTTATTGCTTTTTGAGGGTTAATGTACGAGACCAAGAAGTTCCCTCTATAGCAAACGTTATTTTTTGTGTAGGCCATATGAAGAATAATCAGTGAATGGTTTGTAATTCGTTACTACTTTTTTTTCTCTCTTACCAGCACTTATTTACTGACTCCATTGGAATATGAAACCATTTTATGTTGGAGCTTGAACAAAATGAATCTTTATATAATAATTGAAAAAATCAAGTTAATCATTATTGTGAGAAAGAAATTCCTTATTACCATGGCCTCCATCCCTCACATAAGTAATTTTTGTATGATAATTTGATAATGTAGTTCATGAGATTAAATGAACCACCTTTAATATGGACAAGTTCACTTCTTGAAGTGAAACAAAGGTTTAACTAGCAAACTTTGACTATTGCAGTATTCAAAGCGTAGAAAGTAGAGATTTTGACCCCCAAAAAGGGTATATACATTTTTACATCTCTCGGGGATCAGGACTTTTAGAACCGTTGATTTGTGCCTCATATTTGTTATCTCGGTGTTTCCTTGTTACTTCTAAATATTTTGAGTACGTACGAATGAGAAGTGTGACATTATTCACAATTAAACTCAGATGTTCACGATCCGATTTCCAAGATTTGATATCCAGACAATATACCTAAGAAGAAGTTGGATAATGCTTTACGGGAAAAAACAATCCAAACAGGCAAGAGGCAGGCATCGCAAGATTCTTAATTGGTGTTGTTCCTTGTGACGATCTCCAATGAGGTGAAGGTGTATACCCTATGACGCCCGCCTCAGAGAAAAGTCGAATCAATCGGATATCTTGCAATGGAGAAGGGTGTAAGGAGGTATCACGAGGATTCGAGGAAATCACCTAAAGATCTTGCAAGTTTCGATGCAGTGAGAACAAACCTCATGGTCTCTTGCAAAAGTTTATTGGTCAGTAAAAAGTCAACCCCCACTGGGGGAATTTAAGGACTCACTTTAGAGATAAGCTACGTGTCCCAAAGCACGGAAATCCAAACTCGCGCGAGCAGACAGTGCAAAGTATATTTTAAGAACTGTTTATTTTATTTCAGACGAAAATTGTGATTTATCATTTCCATATTTGATCGGAGAATGTAAATCTTGTACATGAGCTTGACTTTTGACTAGGGACTATTGTGTATTTTCTTTTGTCTTGCTGGAATAACAGAAGATGCCTCCTGAGAAAGGGTACCTGTCTGGTTTGTAGAGGATTTATGTTTGATAAAAAGAAAGAAACATCTTCAAATCTACCACTACTTCTGGCAACCCTAGATTTTGTTCGGAAAAGTTTGAATTCAAACTTTGGTCAATAAAATCTAGCATGTCTGGCGTCGGAATATATACAGTATTGTATACAATTGTGTCGCAAAGCATTTATAACAGTGTCCATAGTATGATCATCTACACTTGGGCTTATTTATTTAATTTATTAGATGTTTATTTTACGACATGACTGTGAGTGTCGCCTCCTATGAGTACTCGTAAAGCATAATCCGAGAGCTCAATAATCGTTTCCATTTTGATGGCGTTTTTCCTAATTTTCAAAATGTAAGAAGATACGCTTGATGGTTCTTCCACTCTTGATATTGACACTTTTATAACTTTACCATGGTATTTGCAAAGGTCATGACTTGAATTAATTGAATTTGTATGACTCTTTGTGTATTTGTATGGTCTCACGTCTAGCTAGTGCAAGCAATGATGAAGTCTACAAAGAGACACATTTAAACAAGAAATGCTTGTTTAGAACTGAGATAAATAAACTTTGACTTATATGTCGGATTAAAAAAAAACTAAGAATGCAGAATTTTGAGATTAATGTAGGGGTTATACGTTTGACTTTATTTTAGGGTGAAAAATTTTGTGCTATGGTTTGACGTGTATCTTTATAGAAAAAAAGATATATAACAAGTGTTCGTTAAATACTGAGCTGCCATTTAACATTCTGCCTTTCAACGTTTAATATGAGCGTTCTGTTTCGTACTTTACCTTTCTTCGATCCGTAAACACACAACAAAGAAAGTAAATAAAACCAAACGTGGTAGAATATTCATATTCCCTTTTTGGGGGGTTGGGTGGTTTACTTTGTAGTTTTAAGCCTGCATCAATAATGACGTTCCGACTGTAATTGTGTTTTAAAGTTTTAAAGCAACTATTTGCCTATTACGAAATGAACAATGAGAGAGACGATGTGCAATCGATATATTTTATTGAACTGAATTAAATGTGATAAAAACGACAGACAGCGGATGACAAAGATAGAATTAGAAGATTGATTATTTATTCGTAGAATGAAAGGAACGGATATTTATGAGAAGCTGGTGCTTCATAGCGGGGTTTGCATCATGAGATCTATAGTGGATGTAAGTAGCTGAAGTTAGAATTAGGCCTAATGCTGGCTTTTCTCGACTTAATTTTTAAAGGGCAATAACATTTCATTACAAGTTGAATTGTGTGAAAACAGAACGATAAAAAAAACTGAGAAGTGAAAGTTTGAAAAAGGTTATAAAATGTAATGATTGAATGATAGGATTAATAAATGTATAATAATCTCTAATCGGCGTATTGGTCATTTAACTGGAGGTAATCATGGTAATTGGATACTAGTCCTCATGACTGTGTGAAACAGTTCCCTCTGAATATCTTTTTCTACAAAATACAATAAAGATCATGCTCAAAATTTAATCGAAAAATGAAATTTCTGTCATTGCGAGTGTTAAACAAATGACAGAGTAATCCGCAAATTTGCATTCCATTATAGCTTTTTTAACGAATTTAACTTTTTGTTAAATGTACTGTAGAATGGCCTTTCTGTGGTTTGTCTTATTTACATGATTTTGTTTCTGTTTCTCTCATTTTCCTACTTCAAAGGAAATTGCATAATTGTTAGAGAGTTTGGATTGGTGACGGTAACGTCATAGATTGAGAATAGTACCGCATGCATGGACAATCCACGCCTTGCTGATTTCTTAATTTAGGCACAGTGAGCTGATGAAACAATAATATAAAAAAGATCAAAGTAGCATTTAATACAGGGGAGGGTGGGATGTTGTTGCACACACAAGCTAGTCATTGTTAGGTCTATACATCTATTGGAATTTGATCTAACTGGTTCATTAATATTTAATCAAGACCTGAGACGAATTCGAGTCTTATTTCAATCAATGGCCATTGCATCAAACAGCAAATATGACGTCAACCGCGCACGCGCCTTACGTCTTTCGCTGCTTCCCATTCATTGTTCTTGGAAACTTGAGAAATGTCTCACGCTTCGTTTGAACTTGAAAATGACAGATTTACGTGGTATTCATGATGGGGTTAATTGCACTAATCAGCCATCAACTTCGGAGGGCAGATCCTTCAGGACATTTTCCACAGTTCTGCGGTCTGGACAGTAAAAACAGAGAATTATTTCAATCTGGACTTGGGTAATCCAGATTCAAATCAAATTACATGCCAAATCCTTATAATTTGAGAACTCTCTCATTTATAGGGCTTATAGCCTCCACTGCTTTGCTTTTCTCATGGTATAGCCAACTATCACCTCCATCACACTTTATATGACATTTTCGCTGTATATTTAACTTTCTCATTTTCACTCCTTCGCTTTCCTCATTAAAGTATTTATGAAATCACTAAAAGTAAATTCTCTCTTTCTCATGCAGTAGTAGAAAGACATCGCATTTATACAAACATTAACACAATACACTTAAATAATTAATTAATGATGCTTTTTGCAGTTGAAATGTAATCCATGTTTCTTTATTTGGCAATACAAATAAATGAACTGATAACAAATAAATAATTATTTACACAAAATAGGTTGTCAATCACTTTTATAAATAACACAACTTGCAAAATATACAAATGTATATCATGCTGTTTGTTCTGACGTATAACTTTATACATGACATGGACCCTTTAAAAACGTATAAGTTTATACATCGTACAGACCATCCAAAAACGTATAAATTTATACATCGTACAGACCATCCAAAACGTATAAATTTATACATTGTACTGACCATCCAAAACGTATAAGTTTATACATCGTACAGACCATCCAAAACGTATAAATTTATACATCGTACAGACCATCCAAAACGTATAAGTTTATACATCGTACTGACCATCCAAAACGTATAAATTTATACATCGTACAGACCATCCAAAACGTATAAATTTATACATCGTACAGACCATCCAAAACGTATAAATTATACATTGTACAGACCATCCAAAACGTATAAATTTATACATCGTACTGACCATCCAAAACGTATAAATTTATACATCGTACAGACCATCCAAAACGTATAAATTTATACATCGTACAGACCATCCAAAACGTATAAGTTTATACATGGATTTGGAGGGTGCGTGCCATGTATAAACTTATACATATAAACATACGTATAAACTTACACAGTGATCCTACAAATTGACCCTCTTAAAGTGATGTGAAACTTTAATATAATAACAAGGAGTAATTACAGCTGGAGTAAAAGCTTAACAATTTCCTCTGAAGTAGGCTCAATGCCACAACAACCACGACAAATATATATGCGCTCTCCGAATACATGCACATTGATTCAAAAGAACTAACGATGAAACACCCGCGGCCAGTATTGCTACAGAGGATGCACATATGCAATTAAAGGTATTCAATATAATGATAATTGGTTACACAGAAAGTGCTCATGAATGGTATAACCAGGTGTAAGCAAACAGATACACGTCCAAAAATACAAGATTTAAAGTTGCTAATTCCATGAGTGGACACATGTGGACTTTACTCTGGTTGATTTAATTTAATAGAAATATTTTCTTGATAGTACCATATAAAATATGAAAATCAGAAAAGCAATCAGCAAGGGATCAATATTGTACTTGAAGCAGTACATATTTATTACACTCTTAAGGCAATATCTCAAGAAATCTTGCTTGTTGAGGAATGGGATTTTCAGAGTGGCATCGTACATAATTACTAAACAATTGCCTATTTGTTTTCTATGTTTATTGATATAATAAATCAACTGTGCAAACAAAAACCCACAAAGTTCACATCCTCTCTAAAATGTTTTCTTTTACTTTGGTGGCATCGCGCATCAAATATCAAAGAACCAAGGCAGTTTAATAATTCTATTGACTATCCTTTGGAATCTGCCAGATGTTTGCATAAATTATCCTCAGTTTGGACTCCAGCTCTGATAATTCCTTGATTATAACTTTGAAGTATATGATCTTCCAACTACATCATTGATATCAACAACCGTCTTCTGATGCTTGGAAATGAGTTAGATCGAGTGTTTCATTTTGACAAGATGGTAACAAAATCAAGGGCCCAATAGTTGTGACCCGAGTTTTTATCCTTGATAAAATAATAATATGTGGGTTTTTGTGTTGATGCTTTAGAAAAATAAATAAGGTGACGAGTCACGTTCACCAACCCTGTGCCTTTGAAATTACCTTCAAAGTAATCAAGTTCACTTGGCAAGACAAAAATATGCTCTAATAAAAGATAATAATAATAATATTGCACTCTAGTATAGCGCTCATCTATATAGCAAGGTGCTCCTGCATGTATGTTACCTGACCTTAACTAGGCTACATATTTTGGTACAACATAGTTTGAGTGTAGTAAATGTATGTTAAGGTCTTGCCAAAGCTAGACCTTAGTGAAGTGGCCGAGATTTGAACCACATACATGTACCTAATGATCGGTAGTCCAGCCACCTATCTACTAAACTAAAAACACATCTACACATAGACTTAAATACTTGTATTAGATAGCTCAGAGAGTTGCTAAGGTGTGATTGGTCCACAGCATGTCAAGTGATATGGGGACTGCAATTTATTGTTAACAGTTCACGCCCGGTCATCTGGATGGTTATATTGACCAGCTGGTCAACGATAACAGTAGGAGCATATGCGCTTGAGCTAAGACAATGTATTCATGTATCAACAATATTCGTCATAACAGCTAAGCACAGAGAAGAAAGGCGAAGACAATGGATATCTACTGTAGATCAGACTCTATTAAACTGTTCGTGTTCAGACTTTCATGTAAAAACCATGACTTGGTCTTAATCAAGGTTATCTAATATTATAATAGATATTTCCTGTTATGTATGTAATACATATTCTTTAGCCTACCTAAAGGAGTTTTATTTTCCCTCATGAAAATACAACTCCAGCGGCCAAAAGAATGATATATAAACACCCTACCAGCCATATCTGTATAAAAATATTTACATAAAAACGTTAGTTTGTCACATATCTTAACAATATTTTTCAGAACTAAATGAGGTAGTGATCGAGGTGAGGAAATGAGAGAAACAAAATGCACTAAGGTATAGAACACGTCTGGTCCATGCTTAATACTAGATCTGCATCTAGAATCTCCTCCGAGTCTGCAGCACCCATCATGGCCTCTATTTCTGTGCTGGACAGTGTTGTCTCCTCTACCATCCTCCCATTTCGTCCACATTCTGCTGCAACCCTTGCCAGCAGTCCTGAAAATATAATAGAGAAAAGAATATTTAATTTTGTTTGTCTGGTGAAGCTTGTGAAGAACCAAGTTATTAGACGCAACACTAGGTAAAGTGCTTTAACCACAGCAAACGAGCACCTAATTCCATACCAAATGCATTACATATTGTTCATTTTTGTATTTTACTTTGGTAAGTTCAATATGGAATGCTTTAGTAAAGTTCAGTCTGTCTTTGATTTTCAAAGCTGGTTTTCGAGTTAAATTTGCTCAACATCTCTTTATCAATACATTTCTACTTAAATGATAAACCCCCTTTTTTAAATTTTTGGTTGTCTTACTAAAATAATACTTTTACATTATCAATAAAAAAGAAAAAAGAAAAAAAGCATAAACCCTTACTGAATGGGGCTATTTTGAAATTTGTAAGACTGGAGGGGGGGGGGGGCCTCAGAGCCTACCCCTTAAGTAACCAAATTTGGCACTGACGTTTCAATTTTCTTGTTAGAATTTTTAAAATCTGATTTTATTTCTCGAAAATGGTATACACATATGAGTTATAGTTTAAATAGACCAATCTGAATGTCTCAAATTTTAATATCTATGGAAAGTATTTTTAAATAGTGAATATGTGAGCCATTGTTTAAAAACAATATATCTAACGATCGGTTCTAATAACCACCGTTTTAATTTCTCTCCTGGTGAGAATATATATAAAAAATCTCTGTTTGTAACCTATCTAAAATGTTTCATTCCAAATTGTTTTTGGTTTCACAGTTTTTGAGAAGATATAAAGCTCTCTATATCTCTCTTGACTTGGATTTTTTTTAAATTATATGCTCACAATGTCATCTTAAGTCTTTAAGCTTTTACACAGTTCATTTCTTCTCAAACAGTTTTTATATGCCTTTTTTTTGCATATTTTTCAATTCTTATGTATTTCAATGTTTTATGAACATTTTTTTTTTTTGCATTCTACTGGAAAACTGGAAGAAAAAAAAAAAAAAAAAAAAAAAAATCGGCTCGACCTTTTATCATGAAAGGTCTGATTTTCAACACCTCAGTGTCATAAGATTTATAACACTTGAAAAAAAAATCATGAAGCGCTAGCTATTGCTGAAAATGCAATGGGTTTGACAACAAAATTTGTCTGGGGGGGGGGGGGGCGCCATCTGAGACCTTTCCGGTAAAGTTAGGGTTAACACAAATTTCCGACAAGGCACAGGGTTGCTTATTGATATTGACCATGATTTTGCACGACCCCAAGTCTCGTGACTAAAATCTTTGTTGTGCAACACTGGGCAACTTTGATGCTATTAATGTCAGTTATTATGCGTCTAGAATTTATGGATAGTGAAAAATAGGTAAATATACTTGAATTGAAAAAAGCCAATTTGAATTTACACAATTTGGACGTTATTTCACAACTTTCCTTTCCTTACATTTTATTTTATTTTTGTATTCATGTTGCTTTATTGGTATCTCTATATATTTAATCTACCCATTTATTCTAAAACTGTATCATAATTTAATTGGATCTGTATATAGATAAAATGTCTTACCGTCTCCAACGTCAAGAACCACTTCATCAATAGAAGTGAAATGCTCCACTGCATATTTGTAGAAGTCTGATCTTGATGGCATGTAGAGTTGGCTAGTGCCAGCACCCCTCCTCCTAGACTCGACAATACCATACTGCATACAGACATTATGGTTGACATCTGTTGATAAAATATATATGCACATTTTATATGGCTACTTAGAACAGTATGAATAAGCCTTAATTTCCTATAGAAGTAAAACGAATATACATACATGTGATTTTTCACATGAGGCACAATTTCTTTTCAAACAGATACAATGTGATTTTTTGAGTTCTGAATGCACCTTTTTCTTTAGGAATAAAAACCCAGACATTAGAAATGCATTTGTTTCACAATTACTCCGCAGTTGTCTAATTAATATAATTAGCTTGCTTTGGAGGTAATGTGTTTGAGATCACATGGCAAGCATCTTATCTTCATTTGTTCAGCATTAGTCAGCTATTATATGTTTTTTTTCCCCCAAAAGCATTCAGTAATCATTATTTTTTGAAGTTTTGAACATTCATTGTAAATGTCATTGGATTCTGTCAGAAGTTAATTTCTGTCATTACCAGAACTCAAGATTATATTTAAAATCCAAGTGATATAAACAAAAATTTATATGAATGTTGAGCTTCATAGGAGGATTTCTTAAGAAAGAATTTTCATTCAGATCGAGCAGCCAATCTAACACACTGGAAGTTATACGGTAACATTCTTTCTTAATAATTTATATTTTTTTAACACACACTGCAGCTATCTCATTATTACACAACCACAAAAACGTTTGTTATGTTGCTTTGAATACCGAAATAACAGTCAGCTTCATAAGATATTTAATAAAAGACATGGAACATGCATATAGTTACCTTGAATATCTCCTACTGGGGACTGGACAATATGCAATATATGCACATCGTGTCGGGTATGTTGGCTGACCACTTTGGATATCGCTGTGATGTCCTTTGTCAGGAAGATTCTGGTAGTAGCCGATGGTGTTGAGGATAACTGGATATCCTGTAATATCAGAAATTCAAATAAAAAGGAAAGAACATACAAATTAACTATAATTCTAATATGTTGAGCCCAGATAATATACACAATGCAAAGTTCTGGAAACTGTTTTTTTTTATTTATACCCTTTTCATAATTATCTGCAGCTTAACATTTGCTATGTTGAATCAAAATAGAAAAATCAAATTTGAAAATAGGATGAAATAGCATGTGGGTGCAGTTTTCCATGCCAGTCGTCTGGGCGAAAGTGCCATTGTACGTAATATATGACTTGTGGGAAAATTGCAATTTCTATGCCATGAATATAATTGTTTGTTTTTTGTTATCAATGACAAATTACCAATGATTTTTCATCAGCATAAGATCATTCTCCATGTAAATCCCTTAACCTTGAGTTCCTTATAGATTACAATATTACAACTTTGAGATATTTTAAACTCACAATTTTGAGATTTGTTTTATGTGAAATTCAGTTTACCTCTTTCAATTACCAAGTGCCTACAAATAAGTGCTTTGGAACCTTAAGAATATGGGACAATACCTCTTCTAGTTCTTGTATCATAAGGGCTGGGATGTCGTCTGCATTCATGTCCATGTCTCTCTTGGCCCTGCTGATGTGCTCCAGGAAGACCTCTGGGATGTTACCTTTTGTATACTTTTTACCTGAAAAAAATACATATACATTGATCATAGAGCTCCGGAGTCAATTTGACCCCCCCCCCCTCCCCCCACAATATCTTGGCCACAGAAGGTCTGATTGATGGGAAATTTTGCATGGACAGCAATGCACATGCAAAGAAATGTTGCTTTGATGTTTGTTTTTTACAAAAATCACTCATTTATTACTTTATTATAATTCATGCAAATTAAATTCCTATTTTAACACATTCAATAATATATCATTAAACAAGGCAAACGCCAAGCGTTGTCTTGCCTGCATCTTAGGCCCTATAAGCAGATCAGGAGGTGAATTTTGGGTTCTGGTAGTTTACTCTTTAGCAATAATGGAATCCCAAGGAAAGTCTGTTTTCCTTTTGACCTGTTGCCTTTGACCCACATTTGAACTTGACATGTTTTATAGAACAATTTAGAAAAGGCAGTATTTTGTACACAAACGTACTATGCAAAATGTCAATTGTGGCTAGACGTGTGGTTAAGTAATGTTGCATAACCTCTAGCATGGACTGTCCCAATTTTGGGGCAAATTTGGTCTCAAAAGTTGCGAGACAATAAAGTCATTGAAAGGCAGGTTGTGATTTGTAGCGGTTACGTGGCAGTCCTGGATTGTGTACGGGGGAGGCAGGGGCCAAATTGACCCCCCCCCCCCCCCCAGTCAGAATAGTCAACCCTACTAGTTCATCTAAACTTTAAAATTTGGATTGATGGAGATACAGGATAGCAATTATTGTATATCTTGCTGGGGCTCAATATTCTCTTCAATAGACATTATACGAAGCCATGATTTGTGCATACCAACATAGGGTTCCAGGGCTGCTTCTGAAGTGAAGGTTGGGTATCTTTCTATCGCCTCTTCCCACGTCTTAGCCCCAACTCCCTTAGCAAACACGCTCTTCAGACTCTTCATTGCCTTCAGTTCATCGGCATCCGCCTTCATCTTTTTAACATTCAAAGACAAGGTCGCCTCCAGAAGAAGTGAATATCGCTCCTCTTCTGAGAGTCCTTGTAGCTTCATGAAACACTATAAAATAAGACAAATGAAAATAATAAGAGTAGTTATTAGTGCACGTGAAGTATTGTTGCTCACTGTCAGAAGACAAATTTTATTTGCATATATATGAACTATCAACTTTTTCAATCAAAGTCAATTCTTCTGCAAAGAATCCCCAATTCATCTATTGTTTGATTTGAATATGTAAAAAACTATTGCTTTAACCCTATTCTCACTTTGAGTGCAAGCTTAATGCGAAATATTGCAAGGACGTCAATACAGATTTGTTTTTATCACAAATTTGTTACTTTATTATAATTTATGCAAATTAGATACCTATTTTAACATATTCATTAATATTTCATTAAGTTATGAAGCTCAATCTCTTTTTTAAAGTTGCTGAATAGCATAGGCAACAATACTGAAATAATAAATAATGAAATTTCCGATCAATTCTTTTGTATTCTATTGTTTCATAAACTACTTATGTATCTATTGTTTTCATTTATATATGTGATTTTTTTCATGTTTCAAAAGTGTATCTTGAAAAGTTTCAAGACAAGTATGGTCAGGCAAAAAGACTAGAAGGCACAATTAACAGTGTTGTAAAGCAATTTAGGAAAAGCAGTATTTTGTACACGAACGTACCTATGCAAAAAGTTGATTTTATTGTTAATTTTTAGAACTCGGTCTCAAAAGTTGCGAGACAAACAAAAAAAGTCAGAAAAAGTCACCGGAAGCCGTGTCGCTATTTGCAGCCATTGCGCATCAGTCACAGATTTTGAACAGGAAATTGAACCCCCCCCCCCCCCCCCTCCAGTCAGAATAGGGTATCCGCCAATGGTGGCGCTATATTACTTTATTTACTTTGGTTGTGATGATTTGATAAACTCCTTATAGCGGCTGAATAAACCACAATTCTCATTTGCACAGAAAACATGTGGTATGTGTGACATCCAGTCCAGCTCAATTTTTGTATTTTTCATATAGCTCATTACTCAGCAATAATATACATTTTCTACCAAAAAGTTTTGAACATTCGCAAGTCAAGTTTTGTTCGATTCTATGAAGAAAAAAAATGCTTTCCTTCATTACTCAAGATGATATTTAAATGTGTAAAAAAAAAAAAAAAAATTTAAAGCTTACTTACACATTGTTTCAAATCCTTTCCAGTAGATTCTCTAGTTGCATCGAAAAGGAGAGTGGCTTTCCTGTAGCATCTGTTTGAATAACTAGCCAACTGGAAAGTTGGCTCGAGAGCCCTCAGTGCCTGTAAATTACAACAAAAAAAGAAATGGATAATATATGCTCTCATAACCAGTTTGATTCTGAACATTCCAATTCATTCACTGCAATCACCATTGCATTACATAATTCACCATATTGTAATATGACCCCTCAAGTTAAAATATAAGAAATGTTAGAACTTTTTGGCTAAAATTTATGTTTCCAACAGTCACTCTTGAAAGCTCGATCATCTCAAATCAATCATTGATTAAACTCCATTTTGTCATGTACATGTAAGTTGGCTGAATATAACAATAACCTTTTTATTGGGGGGTTGGGTGATGTTCATGAGTTTTTATGCTGAACATAAATCTAATTTAATGTCCGATTCATCGTTTCATTAAAAAAAAACCTACTTCGCTACAAGTAAAAATAGAACATTGAATGAATTCAGCATTTTATCTAGATGAAAATGTCAGATGAAAATGTCAGCTCTAGTGTTTAGACTTACATTGAAGGAGCCATTTTTCCCAAGGGCTAGGGAACACTTGCGTCTTGTCGAGGCAGTCATAGTGCAGGGCTCATCCTCCACATCAAGGTTGTTGTCATCGTATAGAATTGACCTGCAGACAGCAACCTCCTCCTGCAAGCACGGCTTGTCTACAGCAGGTTGCCCACACCTATGCAGTGATGCCACTCTCAATGCCTCAACCTTGTCCAGGTTTTGGTACACCCTGCAGCGCCATCCACGAGATAGATGTTCATATCTAAAGCAATCAGAAAAAGTATATTGGTTATAGGATATTGAGATGGGTAGGATATAGAAACATGGTGTATATATGTATCATGCAGAATAAAATATTGGAAAAAAGCTTACACGGTATACCTTTCCATGCAGTCACACACTTTTTAAGAAAACAAATATGAACATGGTACACAAGGGAAATATTCTATGGGATTTTATTTGAGTCAGGGATCTAAAAATATTTTGTATTGTCCTTAATATACCCTTCATTGTATAACTATAAATGGAACACCTCTCTATTACCATTTTTCTTCCCAAATGGTACATTGACTACCTGGGTAGCATTTCTTTTATGTTACATGCTTCCACTACATATTTGTGGACTGCATAATAAATGGAGAAAAAAAAAGACAAGTGATAAATGAATATGTTCTGTACATATAATATCGGTAAGTACATCACATAATCCCTTTAAAAATTTAACCTTTGTCTCATACACTGTAACTACAAAAAGAAACAAAAATAACATTAAAAAGCAATTGCAAAAACGGGTAACTTTTATAGAATAAAATACCTTTCATCGTCAACAAGATCCTTAGCTGCAAGAGCATAGCACACCCCTCCTAGGAGCTGGTAAGCTGTTCCAGAAGGGCCATCTACTGCGAGGACTGGAAGGACATGGGAGCTCTGGAAGTGGGTTGCTGCCTTCATCACGAACTGTTTGGCCTCCATCACTTCCTTCCTGGTACGTGGTCTCTGGAGATCCTTCTCGGGCTCCACAAGTTTTTTGAGGGAGATTTCAGAAATGCCTACATGTAAAGAAATAAAATTTCAGGTCAATGACACATTTTCAAAGATTGTGACATTTAAATCTTTAATGTTTATAAATAATATCCCCTGTGCAGAGAACAATCTACATTTTGAAAATGACACCAGGGGCCCGTTGCATAAAGACTTACTATTATGGTAACTTTGCCATTATGGTAACTACCATGGTAACCGGGCTCAGCAGCCAATCGAAATCAAGGTTTCTATGGTAGTTACCATAATAGTAAGTCTTTATGCAACGGGCCCTGATACATATTATTAGTAACTGGATCAAAACACACAGAGGCTCATCAGGGAAATTTTGTCCTAGAGCTATACAAAAAATATTCCTATAGCCCTTTTCAATTCAATCTCATTTTGCCTTATGTGGAAAATGCAACATATGAACATTGTTTTGGGGAATTGGCAATTAATCATTTTTCAACTTTATTTTGGTTTTAATCAGCAGTTGGCCATTTTACCTTCCCTGTGGCTATTGCAGAGGGGCATTAAATAATCAATTTGGCCCCAAACATGTACTTCATAAACAATAAGAAAAAGGAGATTGTAGTTTTGATGAAAAAAATGGAAATATTTGTGGTATTTGTATAGGAGTCCATTTAAAAATTGTTTGAAGTTATACAAAATCAAATAATAAAAGTGGAATGTCCCAATTTTATCAGGCTTTCAGTGCTGTTATATTGATAAACTATTTTGTACACATTCTCTCCATGATATTTGCATTTCTCTTTGATTTAAAAACTGCCAATCAATAACATCACATTTAAACTTAGTGATATCATGTAGAGAGAAATGTTGTACGTCTGGAATTATTAGTGAAATGAATTTTGTAAAAGAATGGAACACAAACTAACCTTGACATTTTTGTTCAATTGCTGCATCTGAATTCTCCGCCGAATGTTCAGAAGTCTTGTTTCGTCTCTTACGTTCTGGTGGAGTTCCGTCGCTGCTAGATCCAGAACTGCTACGTTTTTGCCTCGATTGTGTGTAAGATTGAGAAGGAAGGAGTTCTTCCTCTGATGACGGAAATGAATAGATCATGTCGTCATTAACGATCGCCATCACTGACAAAACATCGGTCAGGCTGTTCTCCGTTTTTTTCAAAGTCTTTGCCATGTTTGTGACACTCATTTGGCAAAACTTTGCCTGTGTAGAAAGACCATTACTAAAACAGACCTGGGAAGAAAGTAAATCGGACAAATACAGGCATTAATATAAGCTGCTTAATGAAATTATATTCATTTTGCTTTGACAACCTCACACAAAGATTATAAGGGATACAGTTGAATGTTCTACATGTTTGCCTAGAACTAGAAATATCACCGAAAGTGATTAATACTCACTCCCCATGTGTGTGCACGAAAAATGAAGAAGTGGTTTGATATATACAAGATTTTACAGATTTATTGCAATAATAGACCATTACCATGGCAACACACTTTCCGACACATTAAAAAATGTGTCTTGCACATAATCAACTCAAGACCAATATTTGTGCGAAATTTAATGAGCATTGCTCGAAAAATGAAGAAGTGGTTTGATCTGCAAGATTTTACAGATTTATTGCAATAACAGACCATTACCAATGCAACGCACTTTCCGACACATTAAAAAAAATGTCTTGTACATAATCAACTGGAGACCAATATGTGTGCCGAGTTTCATGAGCATTGCTCAAAAAAATGAGGAAGTATACATGTATATAGTTCGATCCACGAGATTTTCCCCCGATATATTACAATAATATGCCGTTCCCATGGCAACGCAGTATCCAACACAGTAAAAAAGTATGTCTTGCACATCTCCATCCTAAGACCAATATGTGTGCCAAGTTTCATGATCATTGCTCAAAAAATGAGGAAGTAGTTCGATCCACAAGATTTGCAACAGACTGACCGACTGACCGCCCGACAACCCGACCGTACGCCAATTCCTATGTACATGTATACCCCCTTCAAACTTCTTTTGGCGGGGGAACATGCAAAAAAAGATCCCTTTTTCCTTGAATGCCAATTTTTACTCATATTTCTTTGTTGTACATGTACATGTAGCTAGGGTAGATATGTTTTGCATAATATACAAATTACAATTCCCCTTGAGAAATCAAGAGTGAAGTTGTAGTCTGCCTGATGATCGTGTCATGTAACATACAACAAATGTGCATGCACAGGACATTCAGAAACTTTTAGTAAGTCGATTTCCTCCGAAATGTACAAACAGTACAGACTATATACCTCTATGTTTAGAGAAACAACCTATATTTTGCACTCTCATTAATTAGATGAATTTTCATTAATACAATTGCGATACAAGTATGGGATGTATAACTTTCAACAGTTTGCACTGCGGTAGAGTTTAGATTCTGCCCTCGTTATAAAGGAGAATAAACTCCTCAGAGACAATTGAATTGTAAGAATGCAGAAAAATTAAAGTAACATAAATGTCAGTGAAATTAAGTTGAAGCAAAAACAGTCAATTAATGAGTAAAGACGTGAATTTAAAAAAAAGTTATGATTACTAATGTTTAATATGGAGATCATACATGAAAAACTTTCCAATTTCTTTTGCAGATATTGCACTAAAATCACCTCTTTTATAGGAGGACTTGGACAAAAATTCTGTTCTATGAATTGACTGAGGAAAAAAATGAAATTCACATATTTTTGTACATGTGGGAGAGTTCTCCTTGTATGACATCACAAAAAGTGACTGCGTTGCCAATATGAGATATTCCATGTCATCAGTGATTGAAACTTTTAATGGTGCACCATCCTCTCAGGTTGGCTAGCACTAGGTGGGTAGTCCAGTAATATGGCATAAAGCTAGTCTTGATACCTTTACAATACATTGTACATTTCAGTATAAATTATACCTGTATAATTGGATTTATAATGGAAAACAGGAATGTATGGAAGGGCATTGTACTAATTTGTTACAAGTTTGGTAACATATTTGTGGTATGAATGTCATAAAGAATAGAGGAAAAATTTGTAATCATTTAAGTGTGCATATATTATAAGACTACATTATCAGGATGCTGCATTCTAGGTTAGGAGCCTGGACAGTTCGAGTACCACCGGTACGATTTCAGGACTCAATTATGTATACAGTTCTGTTTCTGTCCCGTTTAAAGCCAGTATAACCTATAGCACCCTTGTAAGGACCATCTGCATAAGTAAGTCGTGAACTATTATATAAATAGTGTATACTCTATCATACAATAATGAATTATATGTCCGACTAAATTACTAAATTATCCTGAGTCAAAATAAACCTGCACGAGGGATAATTTAGTATTTGGAGTTCATAGTCCAGTATTTATAGTGTACATGATAGAACATTCACTATTTATTATAGTAAATAGACTCCTAAATACAAACCCCCCTCCCATTCATGAATTTCAGATTTCTCCAAAAAGGGAATTAAAAAAACATTCTTTAGAGAATTCTAGATGTGTTTGTTTTTTTTGTTTTTTGAGAATCCTGAAATTCTGAAGAAAATTTTTTTTGGAGACTTTTTTATTTTGTTTGGTTTTTGTTGAGAATTCAGAATACTTTCTTTCTTTCAAGAATTCATAAACTTTCATAATACAATATGCTGATTTACAGAAATACATTGTCAATCGCTATGTCAAAAGGTATAAGACTAACTTTGAATGTCGCCCAGTACATAGTCTAGCTAGGTTAATCCTCTTTTAAATATCTCTTTAAAAAATCTAATCTAATCTAAGATGGTTAATGTCAGCTTAAAGCTTAAAGGGAAATTGAATCTTTCATAGAAATTTGGTTTGGATGAATGTAGAAAAATCAAACAAATATGAGTTTTTAAAAGTATATACAAGTATGGAGACCCTCCCATTGGCAATGTGACCATGTATGTATGACTTAGTGGGGAAACTTTCAGTTTGTTAGGTATACTTTCCTACATGTAAGTTCCATGTTTAACCAACATTGGCCATTTAGAAAAAAAAGTACTTTGTATAAAAAACACTCTCTGCACATCACATCAGAACAAAAAATACAACACAAGGACAACGCAAAGCGTAGCAAGCCCTCGCTGGAAACAAACGGCATAATACATCAGAACAAGTTACATGTACGTCCATTAGACGGAATTAAGTTACTGACATCTGGGGATTGAATGAAAAGAAAGTTTACTACTTTACGGAATAACCCAAGACATTTGACCTTTGACCTAATGTACATTATTCCAAAATCAAATTTAGGCTGTATTTGATACCATGCATGTACCTTCATATCAAATTTCATGAAAATCTGTCAAACATTTTAAATTATCAAACGGAAACCAGTACGTGTTCACAAGATTTGTTACAGGCGGACGGAAGGACGGACAGTAGCGTTACTATTTTCCCCTCAGATTTCCTCCGCAAGGGGATTATCTGACAAACATTACTAAAGTTATCGAATGGCAGGGGCCGCGGAGCCGCGGGGATTAAGGGGGGCTGCAGCCCCCCACTTTTTTCAGTAGACGTGTACAAAAACGCGAAAATGACTATAAGATTGTGCTTTTTTGCATGATCCGCCCCCCCCCCCACTTTCAAAAAACGCTCCGCGGCCCCTGAATGGAAACCGCATATTCAGATGCATAGTAAGCTATTTTGCATATTTAATGAGCTATGACCTTTGACTTAAATACTCTGAAATCAAACTTAATAGGCTGTATGTTTATACAATATGTACAGTACCTTCATACCATATTTTATAAAAATCCATTAAAGGGGAAGTCCACCCTGAACTTAAGTTGTTTTTAATAAAAGCAGAACAGTGAGAGAAACATATCAGTGAAGGTTTGACGAAAATCCGACAAAGGATACAAAAGTTATGAATTTTTAAAGTTTTCATTTTGTGACGACGTCACATGCGAGCTGCTCTCCTATACGTTGTGTACTGTAAATTCCATAAATTGCCATTTTCTCAGAAAAATAATAATTATTTTACCTGTGCATTCGATATATTATCAGACACATGCTTTTATACACGCCTCTATGAAATAGATCCATTCCTTCATCAAGAACCATGAAAAGGGGGCAATTTATGGAAATTACAGTACACAACATATGGAAGAGCAGCTCGGAAGTGACGTCACAAAATTAAAAATTTAAAATTCATAACTTCGTTATCCTTTGATGGATTTTCGTCAAACCTTCAATGATATGTTTCTCTCATTCTTCTGCTTTTATTAAACCCAACTTAATTTCAGGGTGGACTTCCCCTTTAAACATCGAACGGAAACCACACTTTCGCATATTTAAAGACTTATGACCTTTGACCTACATACTCCAAAATCAGACTCAGGCTGTATTTTGATCCATGTACCTTCATACCAAATTTCATTAAAATAAGTCAAACATTACCGGTACTTAAGCTATCGAACGGAAACTACATTTTAACATATTTAAAGACTTATGACCTTTGACATATATACTCCGAAATCAAACTCGGGCTGAATTTTGATTCCATGACGTCATACCAAAATTCATTAAAATCCATTGAACTTTACTAAAGTTAACGAACTGAAGCCATAATTTGCTATTTTCGCATATTTAATGAGCTATGACCTTTGACCTACATACTCTAAAATCGACCTTAGGCTGTACTTTATACCATGCATGCACCTTCAAATCAAATTTTATTAAACTCTGCAAAACACATCTACAGTTATCAAAAGAAAACCATTTGTTATGGAAGCACGGAAGTAAGGATGGACGGCAGCTTTACTATATCCCCTCTGACTTCATCCGCGAGGGGATAATAAAGTCTTCCACTATGTGTCAGGTATGTTTTAGCTATGTGACTCGACTGGACACACAAAATATGGGTAAACTAATTGAAGTTAGAGAAACCAATCAGTGAAGGTTTTGAATGAGTCAGAAATATTCAACAGGAAAGTCTACACAAATAATATATATTGATTTTTATGAATAAGCAGAAAAATCAGGTTGACAGCTTGATGATAGTTATCTGACAAAATCTGAAAACGGATTATAAGCAATGTTATACAAATTTTAATTTCCAATCAAACAAAAATCTACAACTCTGTGACGGACATGTAACTTAAAAATTCTTATCACATTTTTGTAGACGTTTCCATGGTAGTTGATAAAGTAAAAAATCTAAAAGTGTGTGAAAACATATGGCACAGGCATGAATAAATTGTGTTCAAGAAATTATGAATTCATTCAATTTTAGCACACAATAAAAGTTCATCGCAGAGTTTTAATTTGGGTTTAAAAAAAACTTTGTAATAAATCCTTTATCAAATATTCACCAAACTTTTACTGATAATTACTAGATCTAGCTAGCTTGGGTCGGCTCCCAAGACGAAAATCCAATTGGATATCTCTCTGCACACCTGGATCTGTGCGATTGTTAATTAAAGAACCAAACATGAACTCAATCACTTTTCTAGCAATATTTTGAATTACATCCTGGGATACAAAAAGCTTTGAAGATATTTTGATTAAAAATTATATTGAAGGAAATTAATTTTTCCTGGCTCATTATATAATTTCATATGTTATGCAGATGCAGAGAGTTTGAAACCCTATATTAGTTTACCCAGATCTACATGTATTCATAGATCCATTTTTGCATATGGCATGTAAGTTTTTGCTGTGATTAGATGAAATAAAATTCATCGTTTTTGTAAATATTTTTTGTGTACATGTGTAACAGGGATATAATTGGTTACATTTATACTGGTCACAAGAAATAATTTGGTGGAGGCTAGGCTTCAAGACTTGGTCGCTAGTAGACAGTCAGCCGAACTGTCTCATGACCTGAACCAAGTCTGAATTTGATGTGATTTCAGTTTAAATAGAGACCTCTACCTAGATTTATAGTTGAGATCTCAATCACGATGGAGTAATAATTAATGGTTTAATGCTCTGTCAAACTCATTTCACATAGACTCTATTTGACCTCAACCAGAATATTTCTTTACATAGTGACAACTAGTGTCTTTGAACAACAAAATAGCAGACACAACTTACTTACTACTGACGTTAAGTTTTAATTGGCTTAGTCTAGATCTAATCTACTTAACTTAGACACTATAAAATAATATATATTCTAAGCCCGGGTCACATGCAACCAGCTCAACCAAACCAGTCCCAGCAAGCTACTATAGACTCTACTAGTACTAGTAGTACGACTATAGTGCTAGAATAGATAAGTGATATACATAAAAAAATAGGTCTAACACTAGTTTGTTAAACCGAACTTAGAGATCTGAGATAAATAGATAACTGAACTGACAGTTAACTGTTGTTGAGTTAAAGTTAGATCTTAATCCCTACGTTGAAAGTCTACGTTGCACTTGCACTTGCAGGCAGTGCTGCACACCATTTGAAATGATTTCATTTGCACTTGTCCAACAGTTAGAATGTCTATCAATCATGTCTTGACTTGCATTGTTGCAAGGTTGCATTTTTTTAAAGAGTAACCATGTCAGAAACACGAACTGCAGATTATTCTAGTAGGTTATGTAAGTTTCTCACCTGTATGCTGTCTTCAGTAGATGAAGTGTTAGCGACGCAAATCATGCTGATGACGTCGGGAAACTCGACATTCCTGTTTCGGCTGAATGCCCTCCGTCCATTCACTATCAGGAACAACTGGTTCTGCTTTCGCTCAAGCCACCACATGTTGAACTAATATAGTCTGGATCAAGGCACTTTTAACGAATCGACGATATCGATGACTTTTTCGAGCAAAATAGATGCTTACTAAACTAAAATGCCAACTAACTATATAATAGAGGAATGTTTGAGTATCTATACAAGTCGTCAAGGCAAGCTTAAACTGACAGAAAGCGAAGTGAATACTCTAGACTATTAGAGAGATTAGTAATGCTTTAAACACGACGGGGCGAATGCAGACTATTCATATGCAAATGAGTCTACACTATACCAATATAAGCCCTCGATCTATCACTTGTTATGCAAATTTTCGCACGCGACCATTGCCGATTGGTGTTTCGTTGTGAATGGGGGACAGGAAGTGTACCCCTTTGTTTATTTTGTTATGTAAAATAGAAGAGCTCAGTATCATCATCTAATTTCTTGAAGGCAAGCATGTAATCCCCAGGCACGCAGTGAACTTATTGTTGTTTTGTGATGGGGGGGGGGGGGGGGGTTACTAGTTTGTCAAATAAATTGTAACTATAGCTGTGATATGCCAGTGCATAGCTTAATCAAATCGTTCATTGTAAACAGCATGTCATTTTTATTTTCAATTTTCAATGTAGTTTCAAAGCAAATTGGAAACATTTCGGCGATCCCTCATTTTCTTTTAAAGTTGACTCATAATACCATGGAGGACTAAGAGCTAGGAAGATAATTATGTTATGCCTTCATGACTGCATATTTTTCTCGCTTAGTTTTAGACAATTGCAGGCAGCAACCAAACAAGAAAGAAATTAATTTAATGATTTAGTTATTTGGCGCCCCATTTATAAATCATATCATATTTGACTCACTTTGGATGACTGGGCCGAGGTTTATTTATTACCCCAAAAGTATATGCGCCTAATCTTAGTCTCACATAGTGAGACATTTCTAAAAGAAGAAGAAGAAAAAAAAGAAGGAGAAGAAGAAGGAGAGGAAAAAGAAGAATTAAGAAGAAAAAGTTCAGAATTACAGAAGAAAACGGCGAAAGTCACACTCAAGTGACTGCGAGCAAGACTAGCTCTCTCAAACTGTTAAACAACCATTTCGGTTTTATGAATGGGGTGACAGAGCGTGGTCCAAGTACCCCTTTGTTTGTTACGTAACATAGGAGAGCCCAGAAAACATAATCCTAGACTTGTTGTTGAAGTTGTTTTTGTAATGACTTCATGTGTCAAGTTTAACTTATAATTGTAACAATGTGTCACAATCCTCTGGTTATCATTATTATCTATTATTCTACTTCTACTCCGATCCTAAACTAAAACCGTACGTGATTTACAACTATTCATATTACTACTGTCAGGCGGCGGGGGGGGGGGGGGGGGGGGGGGGGGGGGGGGGGGCATAAACCCAAATTTAATTTATAAAGTGCCCCAAAACGGGTACGAACAGGATTCCCCCCCCCCCCCCTCGAGAACAAACACACACCATCAAGGCGGAGTAACAGAGGCTGATTTCAAAGCAAAAATCATAATTTAAAAACTTTGTTGGCCGTTGATCCCTCATTTTAAAAGAACAGCGGTGGATCCAGGATTTGGAAATAGAGGGGGTGCAGACGGCAAATTTGAATAAAGAGGGGGCGCAGAAGGAAATTTTCTTAGTATGTTCAATGTGTGATTCTCAACAACAAGAAAGAAAGGAGGGGCTTGCGCCCTCTTGCGCCCCCTGCATGGATTCGTCACTGTAAGAATAGGTCTAAGCAACAACAAACATGTTAGTTAAACCTTCACTTCCAACACTTTTTATAATTTAATTTTGGAGCCCATTCGTTAAATTCATTTTCTTATAATCTCCTTTAAATCTGCCCCTGATATATTTGAATGCATAATGCGGGCTTCATTTTTTTTCCCCTGAAGACCTAAAATTTGACCCGTGTTAAAATATATTATGAGGAGGGGGGGGGGGGGGTGCTCAATCCGAGACCCATCCAAAATAAGCTAGGCTCAGTGATATCTAAACTCCACCGTAAAAACCACCCCCCCCCCCCCAAAAAAAAAAAAAAAAAAAAAAAAATCGAAATGAAGTCATGCGAGCTGTTTTTTTTTGTTGTGTTTTTGATAAAAGAATGATATCTGAGCTCCCCCCCCCCCCAATATTTTGGGGGAACTCATCACACGGGTGGAAATGTTATCCTTTTTTGGGAGGATCGAGAGAGGAGCTCAATGATAATCGATTCCCAACAAAAATATGGTAGACACAATGATATCTGAGCCCCCCCCCCCCTCAAAAAAAAAAAAATTGGGAGAGGGCTCAGTAATATTTGAGCCACACCAAAATTATAAGTGGCTTAGAGATAACTGTCCCCCACCAAAAAAAATTGGTGGTTGTTCAATTAATGTCTGAGCCACCCCCCCCCCCCCCCTCCGCACACACCCCTCTGAAAGATAGAAGGGGCAGGCTTAACCCCAAATCCGTCTTAGTTTGTTCCTACTAAAAAAAAACCCTGCCCCTGATATATTAGAATGCATAACATGGGCACGATTTTTTTTTTGCCCGATAAAGACCCGAAATTTGACCTGTGTTAAAATAAATTAGGAGGAGGGGGGGGGGGGGGCTCAATCCGAGCCCCACCCAAAATATGATGGGCTCAATGATATCTGAACTCCACCCACAAAGAAAGAAAGAAAAAAAAATGAAGTCATGCGAGATGATTTTTTTAAAATTTGGATAAGAAATTATTTCTGAGCCCCCCCCCCCCCCAATATTTTGTGGGAACTCATAACGCGGATGGAAATTTTTTCCTTGAAAGAGAATTGAAATTTGACTTTTGTTAAAATATCTTCGGAGGAGAGAGGAGCTCAATGATAGTCGATTCCCAACAAAAATATGGTAGACACAATGATATCTGAGCCCCCCCCCCCCAAAAAAAAAAAAAAAAAAACAATGGGGTAAGGGCTCTATAATATTTGATCCACACCAAAATTATAAGTGGCTTAGTGATAAATGTACCCCACCCAAAAATTTGGTGGTTGTTCATTGTCTGAGCCCCCCCCCCCCCCCATCCGCACACACCCCTCTCCAAGATAGGGCCATTAGCCCCAAATCCGCCTTTGTTCTTCGTATGAGCAAATTTTCAAACTGAAGTGCACGCGAGCTGATTTTTTTTTTCTCGATAGAGACCTAGCTGAAATGTGACCTGTGTTAAAATGTATTGGGAGGGGAGAGGGCTGTATATAGGGCCAAGTTTCGTAAAAATAATGCAAATCGTAAAGATGCATAGCCTACGTTACACACTTCAAATGGGGGTGTTTCCATTTGTTGACCTCACCTTACACCCCTAACTCTAAGCATAATCTTAAACATAACCCTAACCCTACCCATGTCAGCTAGGATGACAGGGGGTGTATACATGCAGGTAACATGTGGAAACACCCATTTGAAGTGTGTGAAGCCTGTGCACTTTACAATTTTTTTTTTTTTTTTTTTTTTTTTTAACGAAAAGTGGTCCTGCAGATCGAGGCTCATATAATTTTCGAAATGCAAAAAACCCAACAAATTAATGATTTAGTTTCTTATTACACCCTTTAGTTGGCATCTCACTTGTTCGACGTTGGAGTCGAGGGCAGAGGCACCTCGGCCTACGTTGTACTGTATAGAATTATATAGACTCAGACTAGCGGGAGTGGCGTAAACAAAAACAACAATAAAATAAAAGCTGGAGACTTGAGGTCGATGGATCGAACTCGATCTTGTAAAGTTCTAATTTTGAGGTTGTCCCAACAGTACAGCAATTAAATGTCTTTACCCCCACCCTCACCCTGCCCCCTCCCCCTCCCCCCATCCCGTACAACGAATCTTTAAATGCGCGTCCCGCGTCCATCACAGACTGGGAGTAAGACTATGCGTTGAACCGATTTCTAAGAAGTTAATAATCCCGCACGGCGATGTGTCGAGCTAGTTTCTAAGAAATTCCCACGGAGCGCGGCGGACATGTCTACCTACGTGTGTACTATACTTCTATAATCCCCATGTTTGGGTGTTTTGTAAACAATAGATTTCCCATCGACAGCACGTGCCGAATCTTGAATCTTGAATTTGTTGCACCAAAAAGCTACGTTGACAGCTGTCCGGGAGAAGAGTCAAGACTTGATTATCTACGGTACCTTCAGAGTACTGGCGTTGCGTTGGAACGAGATAATTACAATGCTTCTCTTGTGTTATGTTTAACACTAATCGACAGTTATGTATTATCTTGAATTGATTGACTTACAAGTTGATATTAGACGACACTAGTTTCGACTGACGTCATTCTAGTGTCAGTGGTCAAGTTCGTTGCTTAGGTACTTACGAGTCGTTAATGTTGTTTATTTGTTACTTTAGACTTCTTAGTGCTGTTATTATATACAGTAACGTAACTAAGATCAGTTATGTTACAATTTACAAGTGTTACAGCTACTAGTACTACCCAGTGTTTTGTTACTTAGATTCACACGTTGTGCACTGTAGTGTACTGGGCGAGACGGAGCTAAGTTACGGTGTTAAACAGTTATTGGACTAACGTTGCTGTACTAATCCACAGTAGCTATAGACTCTGGCAATTTGGAAGTCTATTTTATGTTGGATCTAGATCTAACTTTATGTCTAGTATTAGTAAAACTAGATCTAGTAGATCTAGAACTTAAAGGTACTAGATCTATGTCCCTTTTGCAGCCAACCTCAAATTCTGTAGAACTTTGCAGGAATTATGAATAGGGTCTAGCCTATGTCATGTAGGCCTAGACCTATGTCCTATCTGTGAAATTTAAATGTTAGCAGTGTCCTCATATTCAAATTATGCAAGGAAACCCGTTTACTTGCTAGACTTCACTGTCAGACACTACTGAGTGACTGACTGGCTTTTTTTTCTTCTTTGGTCATAAAATACATGAAAAGAGTTGTAAAGGGTACATGAGCATTTGTCTAGATCTACATCAATAACCCACTTCTTGTGATGGCCAAGATTAAACTGATTGAATCTTTGCGCAGCATAAAACGTAGACCTCTATGACCATTCGGTACAGTTGTCTGAAAATCAAGACTATTACTTTTGGGCTCTAGGCCTATAGCCCTAAAGTCGATTTGACAACTAATAGATCTAGTCGTTATTTTCCCACTTGAAGACATTTTTAAGCCCCACTTTGTTTAGGGAAGTTCTAAATTAGTATTATCTTTCAAATGCAGTTGGAATTTAACTTTTTCATTTTTTTGGCCTGCAAATGGGACATAGTACCTTTAAGTAAGAAGGAATACAATGTCACTTTACAAATATGTTGACTGGGCTAGGCCACTCATACACGATGTCAATACAAAGTATAGGCCACTCATAACACGATGTCAATACAAAGTATAGGCCACTCATAACACGATGTCAATACAAAGTATAGGCCTAACAGTTAGGCCCTGGCCGAAGTTAAAGTGATCTTTTTAAAATTTGATGGTCATAGATCTAGTCTACTCATAGTTTAGATCTACAACTGTATGATGGAGGTACTTTTAATCCACGCACTTTGTTTTGAAAGGCTAAAAAGTCAAATAATTTAACATTTTTTATCAACGTTTTTTCCTCATTAAATACTAAATATTCTGAGGATCATTTATAGAGAAAACTTTGACAGGAATATTTGGTGAATGTTAACTCTCGTGTCGATTACGTGACCGCTTCAATTTTTCTTTGACAAAATCAAGCGGTACATTAATCCACGCACCACAGTTTTAATACAGGAAATGAATGTATATTTTCGTTTTCTGTCTCAATGAAGTGTATTCTTGATGATTTCATGAAATCATAAAAATACAAGAAACCAATGATTTTCCCTCAAAATTGTTGTGATATCGCGATAGGCTTGTTGTTTTATTGTCTATCCAAAAAAAATGAGCGCATATAACGCGTCGCATCGCGCGTATTGAGGGATGCGTGGATTAATGTACTGCATGGATTAAGGTACCTCTACCATACTAATAATACAGTTGTTTATGAAGTCTTGAAGAATGTTGTATAAACCACAAATATTTTTTCAGGCATTTTTTATGGCAACACTTTCTTGCTGCTAACTGTGTGTTAGACTTTCGAAATTTGTGATTTTTTTTCTTCACTTTTTTGACTTGTTTAAATTTCTAGATGAGAATAGAATTATACTTTTTATAGATCTAACAAAGTTAGGTCTAGACCTACATATTACATCTAGATCTAGATCTGTTTACATTGTAGAGTATTGGCATGCACCCCCCCCCCCCCCAAAAAAAAAGTATCTGAAAGGCCCACTTTTTTTAAAAGAACCTATTGTAATTAATGTGGACCATTTATCAGGGGAGGATTAACAGGATCCTGTTAATGAGGATTATAAAAAGCGCTTAAAATGCCCTGTTTTCAGGTAACTAGATCTATATGAAAAAATTTCCGCTCGCATTATTTGTTTAAATGAAACCAAAACTAGAATTTCATCAATTATAATATATAATTTTTACCACAAGCTTTCCTTTGATACATAGATCACCAAAAAACGCCCACTGAGTACCCCACATCAAACTGGCAAATATTTTGAAAAATAGGCATTTGCGATGTCGTCTGCTATCAAGGGTGCTGGCATGTTTATGATCTGTAGTGAGACCCCCTACATGCAAGTCTGTGACGTATATTTGGACTTTGATAACATTCCATATTACCTTTAAAATTAATTAGATCTAGATACAATTTTGATATAAAATACGCTATACAAATACATAAAAATAATATAATGATAGAAACATTATTTGTTTTACTCAAATTTTAGGTTTAAACATTGCGATAGAATAACAGTTATATTGTTAGGAAGCTTGTAACTCCCATTGTGTAAGATTGGCTGCATACCAGCATATGAATGACTAGACTTCTTTTTCATTCATTATGCAGATCGTACAGCTGATCTAACACAACGGGAGTACTGTGAAAAAAAAGTTCTTCAACAATTACATGTATGTGGATAAATTAAGATCTACAAAGCTTGCTAACATCCTCGTTCTGATTAAACAGTTAATGTCATGATTTTCATGCAGTTTTCGGGATGAACCGTTGCTAGAATTTTATTTTGAAAGGGATTTTACATATTAAATATATAAATGCAATGCAAGAGGTTTCTAACACTGCACATTTCTTTTAATTTAATATACTACACAAACAGTTCGTTTATGATTGTGAAAGACCAGTAAGGGTTTGTCCATAAATACATGTACGTCAAAAATTGGGGGGAATGGAATCATCATGGTGCCGCCCAGGGCATACCAAAATGGCTTTGAATGCTAGCGTAATATTTGGTTTACACCTTTACATGTATGGAAATATTTAAAGAGGTGATTCAGGGATCATATGAAATGTGAAAATGCTTCTTTTTGCACACAGTATGCCTTTGCGTTTTGGCTTTTGGCCCCCTTTTTATAGGAAATACATATCCTGCTCATCAGGATTTAGAGGAGTGCATGAGCCTAAAATTCCCTGTGTTCAGGTTGCTTTAAATATAAAAAATGACCTCGTGTTTTGCGCTCGCATGATTGATTAAGAGAAGGGAGGGGTATTATACATGTATGTTCATGGAAAATTTAAACTCAAAAAGTGCAATGATTAGCCTACTTGACTTCAGGTCACTTTATGAAAATTTCCACTCACGATTTGCACTCGCATTATTTGTTTAAGGAGATACATTCCCTGTTCATGAGGATTAAAAGGAGGCACTTAAAATGCCTTGCTTTCAGGTCACTCTGAAGAAAAAATGGTTAATGTTGGATCTGCCTCTGCAAACAGTTATTTTGTATCAAAGGTCCGTTTTATCAACTTACGCACCCCCCCCCCCCCTGAAAATCCCATTTACAGGCCTGCCTTACCATACCCATATTGGCAAAAGAGTACAAGGTTATAACTAGACCGAGGTATCTGTCTTCAGATACATGTCTAGGTTATAACCTCATATAGTGGATGAGTGGTTAGATCTATAACTTTACGCCTTACCATACCCATATTAGTAAAAGAGTACAAGGTTATAACTAGACGAAGTATCTTCAGATACATGTCTAGGTTATAACCTTATACAGTGGATGAGTGGAATAGATCTATAAATCTTAAACTTTTAGTAGAAGAATACTTCAGAGTAATAAGACTAAATTAGACATACATGTTGATCTAGTTATAATACTACATCAAGTAGGCTAGATGTATATAGATCTTGACCTATACACATCATATGTATGTCCCCCTTAATCTAAATGGCGTAACTTTTTATCAAAAAGACACTGACACTTACCTCTTGTGTTTACAGAACAATTGATGATACATTTTGGTAACAAGATCTGATGTGAATTTTTTCAATAAACTGAAGGGATTTTGTAATTTTTTTCCAATTTAGGAGGCTTGAACATTGCAATTTGTCCCCTAAAATTATGCTCACCAAACCGTGCAAAGACACAAAAAGTGTCAGGATAAGTCAGTTGCAAAGGGGTCTAACAATGGATGATAAACAACAACAGTACTTGAACTACTACACCATATAAAAGGAAATTGCCAAAATGCACCGACCCCCCCACCCCCCACCAGATAACTCTTGTGACTTTAAAGAAAATCCAATCTCAGGGCATCCAATGCCAACATAAACACTGATATTTCGGTCTAGCCTAGACTAGTCTAGATCTATGCAGGTAGTGCCTTATATGTTTTTTATTAAAAATTGAGTTTTTAATTCATGTTTAAATGTAAAACTTTGATTTATTCCCTCTGATCATACATTTAAAGATAAACTCCAGTACTGGTAAAAAAAAAAAATTAATTCTCACAGAATCAAACGAAACTTACACTGAATGTTCAAGATTACAAATAAATGACATGTGCCAAACAATTTTGGAAGAAAATGTATACTGGCTGAGTAATGAGCATAGAAAGACAAGGAAACCAAGGTAGTACCATCCCCGACACCATGTGTGTTGTCCCATATATAGCTTTCTATGTGAGTGTTTGTTACTTTACCAAGACTCGGTCAAATTTATTATGATTTTGATGACTCCAGAACCTTGCAGTGCACACCAATACTTACATGCTACATGATCAACTGTTTCTGATCCTTTCACACCTCTACTTTCACAATGCAAGCGCATTACCAGTACTAAAGTTTATCTTTAAGTTTAAGGACACTCTATGGGTTACTTGTTAAAGAATTAGAAGAACTAAACAGTTTACATTTGCCCATAGATATATACCAAACACCTGGGCCTGCGTCTACCACGTGCATGTGCATTGGGTTGCTAACATAGAGTTACATGTACATACGCAGGAACTGAGTGCGCGCACATGAATAAACGCACTTAGCACCCAAGTCGAGTTGGGTGCCGCGCGTCGAGGGTAGACCCGTTAAGTTCTTCTAACTCCTTAACCAGTAACCCATAGAGTATCGGATAAAGTTCTTTGGGGTTTATTTTATGTATTCTAGCTGTTCAAGATCTAGTGCTTCATGCTGAAGAAACATGGCTGTTTTGGATCCACTGACAGAGTTGGAGAGTGCAGCTGAGCCTGATGATGCTCTTCCAAACACACAGATGACAGGTAAGTAAATTATGGGAAAGAATTCTTAAATAATGTGCTGTAAGTGAATGCAGAAACAAATGTAGCACAGCGAAAGTTTGCAAAATGGACATAGATGAGAACTAGTAGTAGTGGGTCTTTCCATAACCTGACACCCTAACCCTAAACCCTAGGGTTAGGATTAGGTTTAGGATTAGGGTGTCGGGTTATGGAAACACCCAGTAGTAGTAGGCCTACATGTACTGTGAATTTTCAAAGATCATTGTGATAATTGTGTAAATATCTTCAGCTTTCATAGCTATTGTTCAGTGTATTTTAAATTCACAGCATATTGAATTGAATTGAATTTATATATTAACAACAATACTATTATTTATTATCATAGTGGTGTTACATAATACATGTATGCTGTAATGTTTTGGACGATTACAATTCCTAGTTTTTTCAGAGCTTGTTTTTTCCCAAAATTGTAAACAGATTTGTTTTGATGTTGTGCAACATGGACAGAAATTGAGCTTTTACACAGTCTGTCATGTTGTCTACATGTACAATGTATCCCTCATTTCTAGGAATAGCTAAATCCTTTCATTGACCTTTCCATATAAAATAAAAGAAGAGTGCCAAACAATGTAAACCATTTAAGCAATATCATATTTATGAATGTACTTAGGTCTCCAGACAGAGCTTGAGAGTGAAGCTGATGAGGATCTACATTGTGAGACAGGTATGTTCTGGGAAAATTCCATACAATGTTTTGGGGAAAAGCAGAACAAACTTTAAAGAATGAAGAAAAACTCAAAAACTTAAACATGACTTAAAGTATCATTGAAGAGCAGAAGACTTTATTCCTGCGTTTATATTGAAGTAAAACCCCAAATTTGAATAAAACAGTTCTATAGATTTGTCTTCATTTTGTAATGCATTGACAGAATTTGAGCTTTTGCTTTGCGTGTGCATGTTTATATTCTGCGTTCTGGTATTTAAGCTTCCTTTAAATGACTTTTCCGTAAACTAAAGAAGAGTGCCAAACAATGAAAACAAAAGCAATGTCCCCTATGATGAGTAGCTATTCAGCTCATACATGTAGTATACATAGTACAATAGACAAGATTAAGTGTGCTGGTCAATGCCTTAATTGGGTCATGAAAGTGAATACCATTTTCCTATTGCATCTGATTGTACATATATATATATATATATATCTGCCTTACTGTTGTCAGTGTAGAATAGGTGGCCCACTAATTTTTTACAGTTTACACTATGATTAAAATTTTGTACTTACAATTTTCACTAAAATTCTTATTTGCTACACAAAAAAGATAATTAAAAAAGTATTCAATTCTATCTAATTCAGGAATGTGTATGTTTTTACAACACCAAGACAATTTGAACTACAAAAAAAAGGTGAAATCTGACAAGATATCATACACGTACATGTATTTGCATGTCAATAATAAATATTGCAACTTTCCATTCACATTAACATTAAAGTTTCCTGTGAGCATGTCACATAGCTTGCCTGGTCTATTCTTTTTTCCCCTTCATTTGCTATATATCCGTATTGGACAGCACAAGTACAGCTGACTGTCTGCTGTCTTTGAAAAAAATAACACCATGCATGGTTAGCAATTAGCATGGCAGGGCTTAATGTATCTGTAAAAGACAAGTATTATGCCCTTACCTACATTGTATTATGTTAAGCGTATGTGGTATACATGTACATGTACATCTTTTCATTTGAATTCCTACAGGTCCCTGGACTCCTGGTATCTTTATCACTGAACTTGAGAGTGATGCAGATGAGGATGCTTGCCATATTCCAAGGAAAAGGGGTTAGTGTAACATCACTTATGAGTAATTGGTGTTCAATAAAGCTGTATGAAATTTTGGGTGAATTGACACTTGGTCTACTCTCACTTTGTCTAATGCCCGTTTGGTCTCATCCCACATTGTCTAATATCCCATTTTGTCTATAACCAGTTGGTCTAATAACCATTTGGTCTAATTGCCACTTAATCCATTTCCTATTTCTTCTAATTCCCAGTTAGGCTATCCCATTTCGTCTAATACCCTCTTGGTCTAACACCACTTAGTCTATCTGATTAGATGAACTGGTAATAGACCAGATGATCTTTTGGCAAAATGGGGAAAAGTATTATAGACAAAATGGTAGTTAGACCATTTGATAATTAGACAAAATGACAATCAGCCTTAGTGGGAATTAGTCCAAGTGATGATTGGACCAAACGGCAATTAGACCAAAGTGATAGTAGACCAAATGGGTTTAGCCATGTTAGTGTTAGATGATGTGGGAATTAGACCAACTGGTAGTAGACCAAGTGGATATGAACCAAATTTTGAACCATGAGCTTATTTCAAGTCAATTGTTATCCATATTGTGACTGGGCCTTTTATTTTATTTGAGGGCAGGAAATGACCTGGGATGGGTGTCAATACCATACATGTATGTGCTAGACATTGAACAATTTAAATGATTCTGTTAGAAAAAGAGTATTTGTTGAGTAATCAGCATAATAACCAAGGCATGATGTAGAAAGACTGTAATTTGATCAGTATTGACCAGTTGTTTTTTAGCTAGTAGTCAATATTTGATGATATTTTTGCTAGCCTAAAAAAAGCTAGTACACACATCTCAAAGCAGTCAATATATCTATATTATATCTTCAAAAATATTTGTGTTACCAATCTGGTATTAAAAAATGAGCTTACCCTGTTCTTTCATCCAACTGGCATGTCATTAGGGCTAAATGAGGCTAAATTTCTTTGAAAAAACTTCACATTTTAGCAAAAATTGATGTTAATCTTGGCCAAAACGGTTCATATTTTTGGCTCACTTTTTCTCACCACAAACATTTTAGATAAGACTTGTTATGCCTCCACCTCTGCCTCATGTTTTCGGGTTGTCCGTCCGTACCCCCCTACCCCCCCCCCCCACCCCCCATTGGACAAAGCATGTTTTTATGTGTGTTGGTTTGAATTTTTTTTGTTAATCGGGGTCTACCAAAATCCTGCGCCTGCAACCCCCCCCCCCCCCCCTTAGCAAAAAGCTAAGTTGAGTCAATTAAGATTTTTGTATCCATTTATACTGCAACATAATGATAATGATTATACAAGATATAGTTAAGTCATTCTTCATTTTTTATATCATTGCACAGGAAAAAAGAGAAGACATGTGACATTTCAACTGGAATCATCATGCAGTGATCAAGAGCAGAAAAAAAAGGTACTTACTCAAACAATCTGATATAACAAAGTAATTCTTAAGGGTCTTTCCAACATTTGCCCCTGCGGTAAATAAGTTTGCACATTGACCCCCCCAAAATGGCGTGTAAACCGGGCAATCAAGATGAGCAATACGCATCGCAACAATGCAACATCCCATTTTCCTGGCATGTGATTGGTCAAATATTTTTGCCTCCAGGAACCAAAATAAAAATTGCTTAGGTTTTGATTGGAGGAGATGCTTCTTCGTATGTGAACAGTCTGATAGGTTTATTACTGCATCGTTTTCTCATTTACCGCGGGGGCAAATGTTGAGGAGGTTTACCTGCTCTTATGAGAACGGCCCTTTATTATAGTAGACGGCAGTTTTTTAATGAACCATGTAAGTACATGTATGATTATTTAGAAAATGTTACCATGGCAATCGCCAAAGACTTCTGTAGGTAAATGGTAACAAGTGGATTTGACAACGGGATATTTCAATTTTGCATGGCGATCCAAATTATATTGTACTTCAAAGCAAGTAAAGTCCTTCAGAAGTTGCAACTTGAATAAATTTTGAGAATTTTACTTCATTCCATTCATACATGTACATAAGCTGGCTATGCCGCACAAAGATTTGGTTATTCTTGTAGGCTTTCATGCCTGTTTACAACAATGGAGACGTAACTGCTTTGTTTTTTACTTCCCCTTTTGCAGTTAGAACTGGTCATCAGACATTTATAACTGTCCTTGCAGGAAGATGTTGTTCAACAGATTGTCTGGCAAGAGTCACACGAGCAGATGCAGCTGCAGCTCGGATCGCTTTTAAGGAAAAGTCGCTGGGTGATCAGAGGACATGGCTGATGGAGTACTTCAGAACCCACTCTTCTCGGTCTGAAAATGAAAGTCTCCAATTCTCCTACAACATCGGTTTGGAGCAGGTGTGTGCCACAGCCTGGCATCAAGTCGTTGGAATTGTGAGGTCAAGATTCTACTACTGGCAGAAGCAGTTCAGAGGTGAGGTTCATATTTCAAAACAGTTTCTTTGAAAATTCATGGCCTTTGTACATAATGTACTGGGCAAAAAATGTACATAAACCCTAAAAGAATCTCCCATATTCATCCAACGTATTATTGTCCTTTTTTGTTTATAGAAAGCTTGCAGGTAGTTAAACTTGAAATACAGAGTGACTGTTGGTCATTCTTATTGGTTTGGCTAAAACTCTTTTTTCCTGGCTCATTTGTATGATATAAACCTCTCACAAAATTATAGGTAAAATTTCTTGTTTTGATATCTCAAAATCATTTGAAATAAGTTCATCTTCAGAAGAATATGAGAATACTGCATTGGCATTCAATCAGAATTGATATCAATTAAACACAATCTTATCTCTAAACAAATGAAGAATTCACTGTTGACAAAAATGCATTTTGCAAGATTTGACTTTCTACTTGGTCAGATATTCAGGTGTCCTGCATATTCCATGATTACATTATAAAAATTGGGCATCATTGTCTAGGGGAATGAACAGGCTTTCCAATGGTGCCAAACTGAAGTATCATTTAATCATTTAATACAACGAGAGATACCCTTTCTCAAACTTGAATTGCAGAACTTTTTGTGAGGGGTTTTCGTGTACGACAGCTGCATTATCTTTCATTACTCTTATGTAGCTTTAACACTTACTGTACTGGGGGGTGGGGGGCATCAGCCCACCCCTGCATTTTCGGGGATTGTGCTGTAACCGCTATTTGCTGTTTTTGGAAATCAGTAGGATGCGAATGCTAGAGAGTTACCTGACCTTTTGTGACCAAAGGTCAAGCCGAAAATTGAAATTTTTGTCATCTTGTCTACCAAACAAATGGCAAAGTGAAGTTTCTTGTTTGGGTCTATGAATCAGTAATGTTTCATTCTTTAGACTAGATTTATCATTTACTCAAACTGTAAATTGATCCAGATAATGATCTTAAGTATAAGAAGTCCTAAAACAATAAAATACATAAGAATTGAAAAACAGTAAAATACATTAGAAATTCATAATGGGGCGCCCAGTGTCAAATCTGACAGACATGGCGCAGTACAAATGGCCGTTATTATATTATTATTATTATAAAACAAGTATATGGACAATTCAATTATATGATAATGTCAAATAGGCTTTTAAGAAACTTTTTGCCAAAAAATAAACTCTGTAAAAGCAGCACAGCATTTATGTTCCTTGAGCAAGGCACTTTGTCTACATTGCTTCACCTTACCCAGGTGTTAAAATGGGTACCCTGTAGGATGCGAACGCAATGCAGTTGAATTGGCATTGTGTGCGCCTAATAGGTGACCAGCTGGAATGCTCCCCAGGGAGAGGAGATTGTGCACTGTAAATGCTGTTTTTTTTTTGTAATTGAATCCAATGACTGGGGCAATAATATGCTGTGAGCGCTTTGGTCTTAACTCGTAAAGCGCTTTATAAGAGACTGGTATTATTATTATTTATTTATGTAATTCATAATAAAAAACATATTCATGAATAGAATTTGCATAAATGACAAAATAAGCAATTTTCAGCCAAAATATAGGTAAGGTCTCTTCCTTTGCGCAATATCTGAGGCGCATGCCGAGTTTTGTGGTGATCAGCCATTTTCGATATTTCTAGTTATTTCCATGCATGCATTTAATTTGTTGTGAATAGATGGACTGCTATACCCATTGCCTGCTAACTGCTTGAGGAAAGGACACAAGATTAACAAAACCCTAAACGCGAAGACAGAACTTAATGCATTTGCTCGTTCCTATGGAGACCGAATGCCTGACAGAGAGTCTGTAAACCTTCCACATGGGTTCACAAAGCGAGAGGTGTATAGAAGAATACGACAAGATAATGCTGAGGTTTGTTCTGAGACTCACTTCAAAAGGATTTGGAGAAAGGAAGAGCAGCACATCACAATCCCCAAGGTATTGTAAATTCCATTGACCCTAAACTGTACTGGATGGGAGTGAGTGGGGCGGGACGCTCAAAAGCTCTAAACATAGGTTGTTGCATACCATAATCAAAACCGCCATGTTTTCAGCAATGCCACTTCATTACTTTTATTTTGACACTACACTACCGTAAGTTTTTGCAAAAACAGACAATTCTTTTATAGTGTCATATGACCCATCATGATTTCAGGTCAGTTTGTGTACAAAACATATTGCAGTTTTAATGCACTCCAAATGGGCCAATCGCCACAAAATTATGCAGAGATTTTGCCATTAGTTTCGCGGAAATTTGCTTATTTTATCAATAATGCTAATTTATGCAAATTATACCCCCGGTACAGTTAGGGTTAGACATAGATGAATTTATGATTCTTAGCCAGACGAAATTTGTTAAATTCCTGAGGCCTCTTGTATCTTTGTGTCAATATATTATTATATTAGTCTTATAACATCTACATTTATATGCATCAAGAAAACACATCCATAACATTAATTTTGTAATTAACAATCCTTCTCTTTGATATTTTTCTTTTTTTCTTTATAGGTGAACCGCTTCTCTAAGTGCGATGTGTGCACAGAGCTGAAAATGAAGCTTGGCAAGACAAACGACAAAGATGTTCGAAGACAATTGATTGCACAACATCAAAAACATGTAGAGAAACAAAGGTACAGCAAACTTTGATTAAAGCTTGAAGTTAATGTTGTAATTGATTTTGATGTACTTTTTTTTCTTTTAAGCATTTAGAATGAGGTGATCTGTGATCCAGTATTTTAAGTGCAACAAATGACAACCATGGATGTATTTTACATGTAGCTACAATATACAACTAGAGCTATGTCATTATATGCTTTCCTCATAGAAGTGAATATTTCAACAAAGATTTTGAAGGAGACAAAAACCGAGAAAGCTTAGAGGAATACTCAGGCTCCAAGATAAGTTGCTTTAAATAGAAGCGGCAAAATTGGAGAAAAATAACAGAACAAATTAAAAAATTGGACAACAAATATTAGCAATAAGAGAGTAATGAAATTCTTAATGGAAAAAAACAACAACAATGTTAATATATTTGAATAGGTGACCACAATAAAATATGGGCATTTGAACTGCCTATACGGATGTTTGGTTCTAATCAGTGGATATTTGACGTGAAAAGCCTATAGTAGAAGAAAAATACAATAGTAGGGAAAACAGGAGAAGAAATGTAGGCACAAGTTCATTACTTTAAAAAAGTATATTGGTCACAATTAAGTATCATTGATATAGACGTAAACCTAGCCAAGTCTCAGATAACACATTCAAATTACAATTTACTCGTGTATTTAAGGCATTAGTATTGGTTTTGTGATCAAAACTTCTAAGCATAGCATGACTCCTCATTGCTCTTTACCTTCTTTTCAGCAGCAGTGAGAGACAAAAATATTACAAACACATCCGCAAAGCGAAGTCACAGCCAGAGAAATACATGAGTGTAATCATCGATGGGATGGATCAGCACTGCACATCAATACCGCAACTCCATCCAACACCTAAAGCTCTGAGCTACAATGATCAACTGCACACTCACATCACCGGTGCACTTGTTCATGGAAGAGGTCAACACGCCTACATCGATTTTAACGAGTACCCACATGACAGCAACCTAACCATTAATATCCTGCTCAACATCCTGGTCCGTTATGCCGACTCTCTTCCACCAGTCCTCTACCTACAGCTGGACAACACTTCTAGGGAGAATAAGAATCGACATCTCTTTTCTTTTCTGTCCCTGCTCCTTGAACTCAATATCTTCAAGAAGGTAATGTTTAATACATGTTCTTTTTAGTAATTAATTGTCAATATAAGTATTCAGTCTGTAATGATGCTTTATTTAATCGCAAAATGAAAAGGAAATTTTGTTTATTTGAACTTGTATTGGATGGATAAGAGAATGCCTTTGTCTTGGAGGTTCTTTTCAGAATCATGTAAAGGACGAGTCAGAAATAATGATATACCTCGGAAATTGCCCATTGTTTGAGAATAAACATTATAAATATTCACTTTTGTCAGAAAACTATTCACAGTTGACAGTAAATTAAAGTAACTTGGTAAAAACCCAAATGCACCAAAACCTTGGGTTTAAAAGTACATGATATTTTGTGAAGGGATATGTAAATATAAAAATGTTTGACATGTACTGGTAGAGTACACTTTCCCGCTGCATGCAGTACCATTGCTGTTGGGCATCTATTCATGAAACAGTGTTTGAAAGTGGGTCAAACCCACTCTCTCGAAGTTGTAGTGTGAGCAGGAGAGAACAACGATGCAGAAAGAGTGTGAAAAAAAAGAGAAAATATTCATGATTACAAATTATTTTCACCATGGCAAATTTCCAAGGTGAATCATTATTTCTGACTCACTTTTTATGATGGGGGATTTTGCGCTATTGTATTGTTGCATATCTTCAGTTGATCCTCTGTTTTAATCTATCAAATACATTTACTGCCCAAAATGTCTGATATGTGTAGGCATCATAGGGTTAAAAAAAGATATTGTGACTTAGAATTATTTACTTTACACAGATACATGTATACCAATGGTAAATAGTGTTTTGGGTTTTTTGTTGTTGGTCGTAGCCTATTATTCTCGGAAAGATTGAACCCTATGAACGGGAAAGAGGTAGTGCACATTAGAAACCATGGGCAATATAAAGTTGTCATCTTTGTCATCAGTGTACATATGATTTGTAAAGCGTAAACAAAACAAGCTTTGATAAATATGTTTTTTGTTAGATAAATGTTCTGATAAATGAAGAAAATTTCAATTGAATAAATTATCCCTCATGCTTATTGGGTTGTATCATTGAGGAATGTCCCTAAAATTCAATTTATTCCATACTGTTGTTCACCTTATAACGTTTATTGTTTGCATTTAGATCAAAGTTGGCTTCTTGATGGTCGGTCACACACATGAGGACATCGACCAGTTCTTTTCAAGGATTGCAACTCACTTGAAGAAAAGGAGCACCCCATCTTTTCCAAAACTTCTGCAAGCTATTCCCGCCGCTTTCCACAAAGCTCACTGCCCTACAACAGCGGAGCGCATCTTACACCTCTTTGATGTTCGCAAATGGCTTCTTCCCCATCAACACAGCATGTGCTATCACAGTAAACCACACATATTCAAATTCGCACTGCACCAAGGAAAAGCCACCCTACAAACAAAAGACTGGTCAACTACACCACATTGGAGAGACACCACTGGCATCAACCACATCCTGTCATCACATCCAGACGGACAACCAACATTGGTAGAGAAGTCATTTGCGGACATCAATATCATACATCTACCAGACAAGCTCCAGCCATACTTGGAAGAAGTAGACATTGAGGCATGGAGGTCCCTCTATGAGCTACTCACCTTGGAAGAGGAGGAGAATGAAGGTATCATTTCTGTCATTTTTTAACTTCCAAAATTGATGGTGTTATGGTATTTTTTTCCATCACCTATGAAACATTGAAAAATACAATGTAGCATCTTCAAGCTTTATGGCCCAAAACTTTGACAATTTGTATTGAAGTCTTGACTGTTACACCCCTTCATGGCACAATTCACAAAAAAATCTTAATAGCGAACTAGGCTAGTGGGACACAAAATATTGGTTTATCTAATGCATATAACCATTGACTACAAATCAAATGGATGGTGGTCTATAGAAAAAAGAGGAATGGCTGTTTTACAGAGAGCCAGCAAATTACGCGCCAATTTATGATATTTGATTGCCTCTCACAAGGGAGCAGCTGAGTCAGCAGCATAGATAAACCTGAGAGGATTTTTTTTTTTTCTCCACTCATTCTTTAAATTTTTTTTTTTTAGAGATAGATATTATGGTATTGCTATTTTTCGAGATTTAACCCTATAGCCTGGATGAGGGGGGGGGGGGGGGGGGGGTGGGGGGGTGGGGGGGGGGGGGGGAAGGGGGACTAATTTGGCCCCCCCTTAAAACATTTTTCACAATAACTATTTAAAGCGAAGACATTCTGCGCTGAAATTTCATGACTTTTTTCCTTCACATCTCGCGCAACAACGCCCGGGCATGCAGTTCCTATGCTACACATAATTTTGTACATGTACTTGCACATCGGACCCAAAATAGCTCAAAAACGTGGTTTCTTGTAGAATTTCAATACAAATTGTGTATTAGCTAATATTTTTAAATGTATTATTATATCTGCTTTCACAGATTGAAATCTATTTCGTTTATGCTAGTTATGATCGCATAAGTGTTGCCAACAAATTTCATTGAAAAACAATAAAATGAAAAGGTCGAAAAACGAGAATTAAAAAAAAAAAACAATGAAATACATAACTTAATTTTGATACTGGATTTTTTTTTAAGTACGCTTGTTAAGAATAATACATAGAGTGTCTAGATCAAAACAGCACATTTCGAGCTGTTTTGAGTGATTTAGAGCAAAAAAGGTCTAATTTCATGCTTAAATTAGCATAATTAGCATAATCGATTAAACAAAATATTTTTCAGAGAGATTAATATACGATTTTGGAGATTATGTTGCAGGTGACGATTTCATCACGATCAGGCAGTTGAGGGGCGAGATCTCGGGGGGGGGGGGGGGGGGGGGGGGGGGGGGGGGGGGGGGGGGGGGGGGCCCCCCTCCACCCCCCCCCCCCCCCTTTGACACTGCATAGCCCGGGCTATATAGGGTTTTAAAAAAAATATATATATGACCTTTCAAGAGATTAGGTCATAGTATCATTAGATAAAACGATTATTATTCCAAGAATTTGCCACTATATGTTTATATAACTGGATGAAGGTAATAACAACCTATCTAGCTGGCTGATCATAAACTTTGATATTTTAGCACACTGTTTCTTACATCAGGGCTATAATACATTTCCTTTGTGTGTTTTAACAGAAGATTCAACAGTGAGATGGCCTATATGCGATCTACTGATAATGGCCAAACAACCAACTGACAGACCACAGCTTGAGGAGCATGCTTGCAACACAGAGGATGAAACATTCAGACAGGTACATGTTTCATTAATATGTCCCTTAATTAAGACAAAGATATTGTGAACCATATTTAGTATTAAATGTATTTTAATCGTTATTTACAACTTGAGTTGCTTTCTAAAAAAAAAAAATGTAAATCATCTACAATGCTGCATGACTAACACACTCAGCTTAATTGCATCTTGAGTGCAACATTATTCCCTAACAGAATTTACACTCTGTATAGTCTTCACACAAGATCTAGCCCCTAATATATATACATGTAAGCCCTTGCATAATTCCAGTCATTACAGTAATTACAAGTCATGCCGAGTATTTTGGGGTCAGGTCATGTCAGGTAAAGATTAGCTTTGGGTACTAGTGATTGCTATACGCTTGTGCATTAGTTGCAAAAGTCTTCCCAAATTTTTGTTGTTTTTGTTGTTTCTTGTTTTTTTTTTTTCTTAAACATCAATGTGAGCACCTCAAAAAATTGTAGTTATCTGCATTTACGTAATCGTAGGTATCGCACATCTGCATTTCTGCATTGAATTGCTACAATACACAGACAATGGGAAAATCGTCAATTTGCACGTTACCCGATGGTCAAAACTTTTTATATTTGGCATCAAAAGATGCGCAAGACTCTATGCTATAAAGTCATGAAAGCTCCCGGCACAAAAAAAAAATATCCTTAAACATATCCCGGTGAACGTACAGCCCTTTTAGGGTTAATTGAAAATCAAAAAATACAAAAATAGTAGAAGTTTCAACAATATTTTCTGATTTTATAAAAGAAAATTATTTATTAGGTTTCAGAAAGAATTACTATAATAATATGTTTATATGTTGTAAATAAAGTGTACATAAGGAATTGTCTTGAATCACTGATAATGTATGTAGTGGCACTACACTATTCGTTTTCAATTCACTTTCTTATTTTATTTATTTTACTTTCTTTTCTTTTTGTTAGGTTCACATAGGACCCAAAGTAAAGGAACAGAGGACAGAAGTTAGGGAGAGAGACATGGTGGCAACATATCTCCCAGAGTACTCGACACACTGGCCTCAAGTTGGCTGCATTCGCAGTGTACATGAAGACAAGTCCCTACAGATCGAGTGGTACACAGGAACTTGACTTCTAAGTGGAAGGAGGTAAAGGTACCAGTCAAAGGACAAAAGGGCAGGAAACAGCTTTGGGTTGAGACTATTGATTCTAGTTCTGTGATTCTCCCCTCCTTTCTCACTGACTGCTGGAGAAAAACTTCCTCTTCAAACAGTGAATGGTTTGAGAGAGAAGCACAGTAGCTATTTTCAGTAGCTTTGTAGATCCTAGCTTAATTGGGCCATTGTAATTGCCTTAGCTATCAAATAATTGAGCAAATAGTAGGCCTATTGGTTTCAATAAAATTGGAGTAATATTTTTTGGGGGTGGGGCTGTGAAGCACAAGTGGAGGAGCTTTTTAATTTCACCAGAGGGTCCTTAGTACAAATCTTAGTTGCATGAGATTTACAATCTATATGATTTAAACAGATGTAATTTTATCTTTTTTAATATTACTGTAATATTTTGAATTGAAAACTTACAAGCTTATTCCGCTGCCAGACATGGCCGGATCAGAAATGTACAAGTAACGGATGGTACTTTTGTTTAATCCGTCATGCGGCTGTCACACTTGAGGAACGGATGTCGTTTTTTGGCATCGGTTGATATCCGTTAAAATGGTTTCATGTCCTTTTTGTCTCGCCTGCGTAGCAGGAGCCAGGCATAGGCGTCACTTTTTACACCGGCGGTGTCGGCGTCAACAATTATGTTGTACACCCAATAACTTTCTATATCTTCGAGCTAGGATCACCAAATTCTTACCAGTGGTACATTTCTTGAAGACTCAGGTCAAGTTCGAATATGGGTCATGGTCGACAAAGTTCAAGGTCAAAAGGTCAATGAACTTAATATACAAAGCTGTACTTATGCTGTACACACAATAACTCTCCACAGCTTTGAAGTAGAATCGTGAAATTCATACCAGTGGTACATCTCTTGAAGACTCAGATCAAGTTTGAATATGGGCGATATCCGACAAAGGTGAAAGGTCAAAAGTTGTTGTTGTTGTTTTCCAGTTTTTACGGCACTGTCAAAAAGTCTATGAACTTTTTATTAAAAGCATAGTACACACAATAACTTTCCATAGTTTTGATCAAGGATTGCCAAATTCACACCAGTGGTACATCTCTTGTAGACTCGGGTCAAGTTCGAATATGGTCACTCGTGTTCAACAAAGTTCAAAGGTTAAAAGGTCATTGAACTTAACATACAAAGCTGTATACACACAATAACTTTCCACAGCTTTGAAGTAGGATCGCCAAATTCATACCAGTGGTACATCTCCTGTCTGGTAAAACTTATACGATTCAGAGAAACAGTGTCATGTTATAAACTTATACATTTAGAGAAGAAGTGCCATGTATAACTTATACGCTTTAGAGAACAAGTGTCATGGTATAAACTTATACGCTTTAGAGAAGAAGTGCCTTGTATAAACTTTATACGCTTTAGAGAACAAGTGTCATGTATAAACTTATA